>NW_022589720.1:10741850-11055581 GCF_004348235.1 Phoca vitulina | reverse complement strand
TTTTGTTTATGGTTCTATTTTCTGCCACTCAACATACTGAGCCACCCAGGTGTCCCTCCATGGTTATGTTTGAAAATTAAAAAAAAAAAAAAAGTATCAATTTTTTTTAACATTAAAAAAATAGTATCAATTTTTTAAAAAGAGCAATTCCTAAAAATGGGAAATAAGTTGAAAAAGAAGTGGCTCTATGTCTCAAGTTAGTGGCTTTAACTATAAACAGAAGAATTATTTTAAGCAACTGAAAATGCAATAAAGTTTTTATGCATATCTAAGATATATCCTAAAGACTGAAACAAAAAACAAACCACAAAGAAGTACTAAATTGTTTTCAGTAATATTTTGCCATAAGGATTAAACAAGATCTCTCCAGGAGCACCTGGAACTCACGACCCCTGATGAGGCCATTGGGCTCCATGCTGGGTGTGCAGCCTACTCAAAAAAAAAATAAAAATAAAACTAGACTTCTTCTCTAAAAACAACTCTCATAAACTGTTTGATTGCTGTGAAATGCAGTTTGTTCTGGAAAAGCAGGAACAATGATTTTTTTTCCCTTTATCAGTTTTCAAAGTAAGTTGGTGCCCATTGCAACCTCCAGAAGTGAGCAAAATGTTTTTTGTTTTCATTTTTTAAGTATCAGCATGAAATCATGGATCTTATATATTTTTCTGTTTAAATCTTTTGCAGTCATTTTGTTTTTATTGCTTACATTTCCTCTTTGGTCCATGGGAGTCACCTCAGGTTGGCTCCTGTGTCCTTTGATATGACCCCATTTGCCTTTCACAGCTTCCTTGCCTTCTCGTATAAAGATGTGTCATGCCATCTTGTATGTTTCCTGCCCTACTCTAGGAATTAGTGACTTCTTGAAGGAGCTCTGGTTCTATTTCATGGGAGATTTATTTAGGGACTCTAATCTGGTGTTAGGGGTGTTCACTGCTACTGAGCTGATCATAGTTTATTTCCATTTCAGTGGATAGAGCAAAGAAAATAGACTTTTTAAAAGATTTTATTTATTTGACAGAGAGAGACACAGCGAGAGAGGGAACATAAGCAGGGGGAGTGGAAGAGGGAGAAGCGGGTTTCCCGCTGAGCACAGGGAGCCCGACGTGGGGCTCGATCCCAGCACCCTGGGATCATGACCTGAGCCGAAGGCAGACGCTTAACAACTGAGCCACCCAGGCGCCCCTGAAAATAGACTTTCTTTAAAAAAGATTTTATTTTTAGGTAATCTCTACATCCAATGTGGGGCTCGAACTCACAACCCTGAGATCAGGTGCTAGCCAGGTGCTCCAGACTTTTTAAAAGAGAAAAATACTTCATGAGTTCATGATGATATATTCAATTCAAAATTAACCAGCTTTTACTTACTTGATTTTTATGTTTGTATCCCTTTTATTTGATACTGAAAATCCTGGTTCCCAATGATGTTAGCCAACTTACTTATTTGCTTTATCCTACTATATGGTAGGACATATATTATTCATTATATATTAAAAATAATAATCCCATTATTATCACCAACAATATGATTACTGAAAACAACTTGCCTTTTTTTTTTTTTTCAGTCTTTAGGATATATCTTAGATATGCACAAAAACTTTACTGCAGTTTGAGTTTCTTAAAATAATTCTTCTGTTTGGGGATGCCTGGGTGGCTCAGTCATGAAGTGTCTGCCTTTGGCTCAGGTCATGATCCCAGGGTACTGGGATCGAGCCCTGCATTGGGCTCCCTGCTCAGCAGGAAGCTTGCTTCTCCCTCTCCCACTCCCCCTGCGTGTTCCCTCTCTCGCTGTCTCTCTCTGTCAAATAAATAAAAAAATCTTTAAAAAAAATAATTCTTCTGTTTATGGTTAAGCTACTAACTTGAGACATAGTAAGAGCCACTTTTTTTTCAGTTTATTTCCCATTTTTAGGAATTGCTCTTTTTTAAAAAAATGGTACATTGTGTTTTATGATTACTATCCAGTTGTCTAGAGTTGATTCCAGTTGTTTCCAACCAAGAGTTCTGGTTGAGCCAAGTGGTGATAAAACAGTAGAAACAGAAAGAGAGGGCGAAGGTTGCTGAGTCATCAACATGGCAGAACACTTGGGCGTGGAGAACGTTCCCTGCTCCCACAGCCTGCCCACTGAAGACAGATGCACCCCCAGGAGCCTCTCTCTGTGAGGCTGGCTGAGCAACTACTGAGTTTTTCATTTGCTTGTTTATTCTTAAAACTCCCATTACCTGTGACAGCGACTCCCTCCTTGTCCAAACGTTCTTCAGGCTTCTGAGCCCTCTCATTGACTTGCCTTGTCCTTGGCCTGCCAAGCCCAGGTTTTACAAGAATTCTTCTAAGGCATTGTAGCCACCCTTGATTTCAAATTAAGTTCCTTTTAGTAATTTTCTATCCTTTGAGCCCTGCCTGTTAGCTATAGATCCTCAGCTGCCCATGCTGTATTTGGAGTTAGGCCCAGTTCTAGACAGAAGTCTCTCTTCTCTACTGCAGTAGCTTGAATAACATCTGCCTTGCCCTTTCCAACAAGTATCCCTTGCAGTTTCTCTTTAACACCTGTGTTTAAAAGCATTTTTCTATTCTTGGGGCACTTGGGTGGCTCAGTCGGTTGAGTGTCTGACTCTTGGTTTTGGCTCAGGCCGTGATCTCATGGGTCATGGGATCAAGCCATGCTCCACGCTTAGCGGGGAGTCTGCTTCAAGATTCTCTCCTTCTACCCATTTCCTGCGTGCGTGCTCTCTCTCTCTTTCTCAAATAAATAAATTAAAATCTTAAAAAAAATGTTTTTCTCTGGCGCTTGGGTGGCTCAGTCGTTAAGCGTCTGCCTTCGGCTCAGGTCGTGATCCCAGGGTCCTGGGATCGAGCCCTGCATTGGGCTCCCTGCTCTGCGGGAGACCTGCTTCTCCCTCTCCCAGTCCCCCTGCTTGTGTTCCCTCTCTCTCTGTGTCTCTCTCTGTCAAATGAATAAATAAAATCTTAAAAAAAAAGTTTTTCTGTTCTTTGCAATAAAAAAAAAAACACCTTAAGAAAGTTCTAGAATATTAAAATCTAAACACATTGAATGTGTTATTAGACACTTACTGTTTTCCAGGGAATCAAAACATTATTTTTCTTTATTTCTTCTAGTCACCTTTTTTCTGTGTAAAACCAAAATTATGACAAATAAATGAGAAAATATAATTTGATTTCTGAAACTCAGTTTACACACAGTAATTCAGTTGCTTATCTTTTACATAAAATGATCTGTACACATTGGCACCTGCTTTGAATTCAAAACAAATACATAAGCAGGTAACAAAATAATATAAACAAATAATGAAAGTTCTAAGGATTGACTTCTATGTAGAAGAGTACTCAGGGTCGGGAGATAGTGTCAATCAGGGCATCCTTCTTGGAGGAGGTAAGTTGTGAGTCAGATGGCGAAGGAGTTGAGAGTCAAGGATTAGTAGAAAGAATGAGAGAAGCAACTTTAAAAGAGGACTTATAATGCTGTGTTATGAACAGGGAGACACTCTGTTTTCAGGCTTTGGACAAGTCACTTTACCTTTCTGACTGTGATTCTTCACCCGGGCACTTGTTTTCTCCTCTGAGCCCCATATTCAAGTGTAGTATGGCATGAGTCCAGATTTGGGATGCCCTTCCTGGAGAGGGTAATGAAGAATCTTGATGGAACACATCTAGAATTCCAGAGGGAGGCCCTGGGAACCAGGTAAGGAATGAATAAGGCGATCTTAGGTGGTAATGCCACCTACCTCCAGTTCCCACGTTTTCTCTGCCCTGGACCAACCTTTGTGCCCTATCCCTTCTCTCAAGCACTTGGGGTGCTCCAGGACTTGTCTTGGGTACTGGGCTGGTCCTGAAAGATTTGCACTCAAAGCATCAAGGGTCAGAGCCCCTCAGGGGTGGTTTGGCCAACTCAGCCTGACCAGGGGCACCCCTCTCCCAACCCTCTCTGCCTGCCTTTCTCAGGACCCTGGGAGTGAATCCACATATGTCCCTCTCGTTTCCTCTCTGTTTATCAGTCCTCTTGAGTCTTTAGTGGGATTTATTATATTCCAAGTGGCTTGTATTTGCAGTTTGGAGTTCTGCAAGGATCCAGTAGTAATTTAAAAGAAATTTTTCTAAACTGTTTTTTTTTTTTTAAGATTTTTTAAATTTTTAAGTAATGTCTACACCCAACGTGGGGCTCAAACTTACAACCCCGAGATCAAGCATTGCATGCTCTGCTGACTGAGCCAGCCGGGTGCTCCAAAATTTTTCTTAAAGCAGTCAGGGGACATAGAATTCCTTCATGATTAATTTCCAATATATAACATTATTGTAAGAGATTGTGACTTGTGTGATTTTTGTTCTTTACAAAAGGTATTAAGGTTTCTTTGGTCTTATTAGTTTTGTTAACCATAACCATTTGTCACTATAGACCAATAGTATTATTTGGGGGACTATAAAGTTTAATGTATTTCTATTAACACATTGTTTAGAACATCCTTTTATTATTGTTTTTCTGTTAATATTGCCTGTATTTCTAACAGGCTTTGCTTATTTTATGTTAACATTGTTTTTTTTTTTTTTAGCACATAGCTACTATATACTCATAGTGGATTGTACCTTTTATAAAAATGAAGTGTCTGTTTTGGTCCAAATCTTTAAGGCTTTGTGTTTAATTCTACTTTCTATGACAGTAATGAAGCAGCTATTTATTTTCTGTATGTGTGCTGTATCTTTATCCAGTCTTAGAAAGAGCAATTACAAATCAACAGAAAGAAAATTACCAGGAGAAAAATAGGAAGGATAAGAACTGGAAATTCACATACGCACATCCCCTGCCCCCACCAAATGCCCAATAAATATTTTTAAAATGTTCAGCTTCATTATTGCTAAATATTTGCAAGTTATACTAGCAATGGGATTACAGTGACTTATCATTTCCCATCTATCATATAGGCAAAGATAAAAAAGATACATTTCTCATGGGAACCAAAGGGTATAATATTTAGGGAATACTTTTTCTAATAATTTATTGAAATAAATAAGCAGAGATTTATACGAGGATTTGTATACAGGGATATTCTTAGTAGTACCTTTTTTAAAAAGATTTTATTTATTTATTTGACAGAGAGATAGAGGGCACAAGTAGGCAGAACGGCAGGCAGAGGGAGAGGGAGAAGCAGACTTCCCGCCGAGCAGGGAGCCTGATGCGGGACTCGATCCCAGGACTCTGGGATCATGACCTGGGCCGAAGGCAGCCGCTTAACTGACTGAGCCACCCAGGTGCCCCTCTTTGTAGTACTTATAATAGTGAAAAATCAGAACCAATCTAAAAGTTAAGAAAAAATATATTGGCTAAATAAAGTAAGGTCTATCTAATCAATAAATGTGTAACCATTAAATCATATTTTGAAGAATATTGAGTAATATGAAAAAGTTTTTATGACACCTTATAAACTAAAAAGAGGTGTATGTATGTTTGTGTGAATATATATGTATATATACATATTTTAAAAAAAATTTGTAGAATATGTATATATACATATTTTTTTTTAAATTTATTTTTTTAAGAGAATGGGAGATGGGAGAGGCAGGACATTTCTCATAGAAGACAGACTGGCAGAATATATGTTAATAGTGCTCAGATTTTGTTGACATTTATTTTTACTTTCTCATATTTAACTTTCTATTTTCCACGATAAATGTGCACTATTTTTATAATAAAATAATCAAAAACTATTTTAAAAATGTTCATATTAGAATTGTTCATATTAGAATAGGTTAAGGAGTTTAAGTGAGAGAATGATAATACATTTTACATAACAGAAAATGATCAAAATCATTCAAAGTGAATTTGCTATGTAACTATCAATATTGGGATCACTATATGGATATATTTCATGTTTTTCTTCTTTAGAGATTGATATACAATTTTTTTGCCTCTCTGATGTGCCATCTTTCATGCAGTCAGGTCTATTTTATCTTTTATAATTATTTCATTATTTAGTTTCATTCATATGATATAGGTAGACAAAGTTTCTAAATTAGGGATTTTTGAAAGGGAAACAAGTAAAGGTAAGTTTCTTATGGGTTAGAGTTACAGAAGAAGAGACTTTGGCTTCTCTCCCATTAAAGCATTCGACAATTTCCCCATCATTCTTTTTTTTTTTTTTGTAAATATAAGACAGTAAACGTAAATTACTGGTAGCCTTGTAGTCTTGAGACATGGGTCCTCTTTGCATTTCCTTTGCTCTTCTGGCAAGTGAGTTCTGTTTCCAGCCACTGGATGGCAGCTAACCTCCATTAGTAGTAAGTTGTTTCCAGATTCTCTCTTCCATAGTGCAGACTGTGCATCATTTAATGTATTGTGTTTGAAAGGAAAAAAGAAAAGAACTCAACATGTAGTATCTCTGGATTAATCTCATTTTATTAACCTCCGAACGTAAGATTTTATAGGGCATAAGATTGAAGTGCTCTATGTCTTGTAACGGGAATTCTGAGGATTTCTTTTTAGAAAGAAAAGAAAAAAGCCAGATAAACCTAAGCTTGTTGATTGCAGGCACAGTGCTCCTTTCATGAGTCTGTAGATCCATTATTAATAGTAGAGCTTTACCATTTTGACATTCCACACTACAAATAATATTGCAACAACAGTCCCCTGTAAGGAAATATTTGTCAAACTTAGCTGATCGCTCAGAGCAGTGGTAAGCTGATGCTCCGTATACTGAAATTCATTCATATGAATAATTCAGTTCACAAAATTCCAGTCTGCAATTCTATCCCACTTGATAATCACTCAGTAAAATGATAATGAAGAAGAGCACGAGCTTGTATATCCCAATGCAAGAAAAAAATGTGAAAGTTGATCATGGTGTATCCTTCATGCTTCAGTCTAGGCTAATAGAGGAAAACGGAAATGCAGAATAAGCAAGTGTACGTCCTCTATTCAACTAATGGCACAGACCAGACAAAGTGACATGTATAGGAGGGACTGGAATTCGCCTTTCACACTCATCAATGGTTCCTTGTACCGCATACCCCAGACACCATGATCACCACCTTGTCAACAAATTAAAAAAGAAAACCAACAACAAAAATGAGAACAAAAATGGCGTGAAAAAGGAAACCTTCAAGAGGATTAAAAAATAGGATAAAAATTTTTAATAGATTAAAAAAATTACTGAACAAAAAATATCATTTTGGTTTATTACGGAATAAGTGATTTAAAAAATGATCCCTTGATACATATATTTAATAAATACCTATTATGTGTCAGATGCTGTGCTAATCATGTTATTCAAAGCTCTTGTTTAAAAAAAAATCCTAGTACAAATTGTATTTCTAAAATGTAATTATTCAGGATGAAAATGATTAGATTTAAGGAATGAGCAATAGAATTTCAGAGAAGGGACTCCTAGGACTCTGGAAGAACTTCACAGAGGGAGGGACATGGGAACAGATTCTTGCCACATGCATGGGACCTTGGCCTGCACAGAAGGAGGGGAGTGTGTTTCGGACAGATTCTGAAGGTACGTTTGGAGACCAACTTGTACCCCCATTGACAGGAGTGGATGGCCAGTGGAACCCTCGCACCAGCTGGTGTTTATAGGGAAGGCAGGAGGTGGTTGAAGCATTTTCTTCAGTGTTGCACGCTATTGGCAAGGACCTCTCTTCCCCTATAGAGTAGAATAAATATAGGTCTCACTTTCCCCTATATATTAGAATTACATTTTAATATTTAAATAAGAGTTTTGAACTGAGGTTCGCAAGCTTTAATCTGTGCAAGAGTTGGATAGAACTAATTAGGGAAAAATGAACTCCAAGGCGAATGCTTGCCATTTGGAAAACTTTCCACAGAACAAATTGCTGTGATTTAAAGATGTTTTCCATTTCATTAATTTTCTTTAAAAAGAGAGAGAGCGAGAGAAATGTAATTCCCAAATGGGGATAACAGTTTGGAGAAAAATTGCCTTCAGCCATCGTTCTTTTTGTGGTAATTACCTTAACATTTTCTCTTAGGAGACTGCTGTTTTCAGCTTTGTGTATTTCCTGGATTAGAAAAGCAATAGATTTTCTCCTATTGCTCTAGATCCCTCAATGAATTAACACCATCAACTCTTGTTTTTCCCCATTTTGTTATTATTATGTGATAAGCAATGGGGCACTTCCTGTTTTCTTCCTTCCATTGTTGGGCAGGAAAACCCGCTCAACTCACCACGCTGGGCTCCCTCAGTCTGCCTTAGCCTCAGGGTTGATGGTTCGGCCCTCATTTGTTTGAAAATGACGTTCTGAATGGCAAGGAGACTGGTGATGATGCGAAGGAGACGGTGTGAGATTTGGTTGGGAGATGATTTTCCTTTAGGCTTTCCCGTAAGGAAGGAGGGAGACTGAAGCCCATAGGGAGGTTCTGGGAGGATGAGGGAGACCAGGAGGTAGAAGGTGGGGGGGCCCCACTTGCTCAGGAAGTAGTAGTGATACAGTGCTGCAGGGTGGTTCGCAGGGAACAGGGAGACACTGTTCTAGAATTTTCCATTGCAGTAGATTCAAATGTTCACCCTTTGCTTTGGGAAGGGGGAAGGAAAAAAGTGAAAAAGCAGAGAGGAAGCATTTTTTTCCTGGCCTGCTGTAGCTCACTTTCAGGACACTTCCCTCAGGAACATATTTCCCCTTGTTTTCTTAGGTTATGAAAGGAAAATAGTCCAGACTTTATTTAGCTTTTTAATTTTTCCCTTTACTTTTTTGTGTGCTAGTGCTCCTACCTTTTTAAAATTGATTTAAACTAATTTCAAAACTGAGTTTTATGAAAAGTATTTTCTTAAGTTTTAAATCTTATTGCATATTAAAGGTATATTTTATATACATCGGCTCATGAGCTTTGTAGGGGCCACCTGGATTCTTACGTACCTTGATAGGTCCTTACAATTTAGTACTTTATTGTTGACTAATTATGGTTTTATCTCTTTTGCTAGATTATAAACTCTTCACATCTTGTACACGAATAACATTGTGCTGGGCATATCAGAGACGCTAAATAAATATAGTGGTGGTTGACTTTGGTGAAATTAATGAACTATACTAAAACATTTCCTCAAAATATATAACACTTCTTAAATCACACCTAAAATATGGAATTAATTTCCTTACCACCTAGAAAAGGAATTATGCCACCAGATTTGATCCTTAGGGTCTTTCTTTGTTACCTTTCATTCTCTTTGAAACAGGAACCTTCCCACATTTTTGATGGTGTAGTTTTTGAAAGTTAAAATAATCCCGAGAAAGTAATTTTTCAGATTAATTTCATGTCAAATACTAAATCACCAGCTAAGAGCTATGTTTTAAAAAATCTTGCCTTATCCTGGCCTTTGTGTTTTCATACCTGGTATATTTATATCCCCATGAAAATCAAATTCACTTTAGTCAGTGGAAATTGATTTATATAATTAACTGTATTGACAGTTTTCAGTGGAAGAGTTAATAATAGAAAATCAGGAAGCTGGCGGTTCTTTAAGAAGCAAAAACTAGGTATTGCATTATGAAGCATTGTTAAATGTACTTATGATAGGAAATGTATATATACCCTAATATTAATGGTGTCCTTTTATCTCTGCTGTCAGGGAAGTTGCGGTGCTGGTTTTGGTAAGAAGTAAGCATTGAAACTCATCCTTATAGAAGCTTCGAAAGAACATTTGGTTTGCAGAGTGTTTATATAATTTAGTTTTGTTAGCAATAAAAACCAATTTATTCTTTACATATGCAGTAATAGACTTTATGTTTGCTCTCTGAAATGATATTTTAGCATTTTCGCTGTGGAAAGAAACACCGGTGTTTGAAATTTGCCTTGTGAAATCTATAGGTAGTAATGATCTTTATTGTAAATTATGTCATGGTCTTTAAGAAAGACGAGATGTAGAATACCGCAACAGGTGAATATGTTGGGTTATTTTTGTTTTCCTTGGCAATATAAATTTTGCTTTGTTGGTAGCAGAATAACTTATTTGTCACTGTGGGTTGTTTTGGGGTTTAAAAACATAATTAGCTCCTGGGTGAGGTTATGAATGGACTGTTCTTCCTTCACTGAATAAAGCAATGTGAAGACCCAGAAATATAGTCGCGACAAGACAACTCCATCTCTGGTCTCTAGGAGTTTGCAGTGGTGGTCAGGGGTGACCAGAAGCAAAGCATCTCAATTTCCCCTGGAACTCTGATCAACTGCTCTCTTTCTGAGGTGATCAAATCACTCTAGGCTCTGGCTAGAAAATCTTCCTTTGATGTCTCCCCAAGTTTATCCTTAAGCTTTTCAAAGAGGGGCAAACCATTCTTTCCAGAAATGACTGCTTGGTTTCAGTTGCATGGATTTTCTATATCTGATCACATTCTTGGAGTCAAAGTTTTTTCGGCCTCACAAGTCAGTGCCTCTCATGTTCCTGCCGGATTCCTTGGCATGGTCCTGACTGCTAACCACTGCTTAGCATATTTATAAATGTGTCTTGGTTATTTTCATGGGTTTATATTTATGATAAAATCATAGTAAACGGGTTTGCAAAGTCCAGCTATCATAAGTTGGGAAGTTCCTCTGCATAGCAGTCATTAACATGCTTCCGACTGGAGAGTGGTCGAGGCCCTGGGCTGGAGTTATTCTTCGTTGCCTTTAGAAGATGGCTCTTGAGTGAATCAACTAATAATTTCTAATATCGGGACTTGATTTTGCACTGAATGACATTTGATTCACTTTTCTCTTTAAATATTTCTATAGAAAAGGAACAGGATTTTGAGGTTACCATGTTACAATATTTTGGCACAAGAGAAAAGCAAAAGAGGAACTGAGTACAGTATTGAGTTTTTTTATGTTTGCTGGTGAACCTAACTCTACATTCTCTTTCCTGTTTAACCAAAATAAGCACAAATAGCAGATACCCTCAAGATGACCCCCCAGGGAGACCTGGGCCCCTGAGACTCATTTCTGCAGCTGTAGTCATGAGCTCCTGCAGAATTGTATGTGGTGGGAGTCAGCAGGAGCAGGTGGATGTGAGTTGGGGAATTTCTCAGTATTATTTATTGCTTCTAGACACCTTCAATGCCAGAGACCAAATCTTGGTATGGGCGGTGACTTATGTCATGAAATAGTTTTCTCCTAAATAAATACCTGGTAAACTAAATCAGAACCAAAAAAGAGGGACCCTGAGTTGGAGTTTTTGTTGTTTTATCTTTGGAAAACTGATCATGCCTTCGTGCCTTCGGATGCCCATGTGGAACGATAGCAACTAAAAGGTAATATAACAGTAAATATCATTTGTTTCTACTGCTTTCACAAAGCAAGAATTATCAGATTAGTAAGGGTTCTCTTTGTATCTTTGTAATTAATACTGGTCTTATATTTGCTTGGACCTTGAATTTCTGAAAGAACAAGTAGTTAAGGCATAGGATCATTCCCAAGCTGTTGATTATCATTTAGATTATAACTATAAACAGAATCTGATTAAAGAAGCATTATTTTTCTCAGTTGTATGTGATAGGATACTGAAATTTTGGTCCTAAACCAGGACTGACTGGTATAACTAAGCTAGGCAATATGGTCTGGAAAAGCTCAATATGGACAATTATAACCATGCTAAGCAGCCAACCCAAAAGCCCAACGCTAGAAGGACTTACTATAAGGAACTCTATGATATGCACCTAAGACTTGATTTCCATATATCCATTCAGAGTTGCTGAGCCTTAGGTTTAGGTTTGGGAGAATAATTTTTTTAAAACACTGCAGCATTTATTCACAAGGAACAAGTATCATGGTTCAGGGAGCATCATTTGTTCAAGCTTTGGGCATCTAGAATGGAAAAAAATTCCTATGGGGAAAACAATATTATCAAAGATGTCCTAACACTGCAATGTGTTAAAGTGATCAAAATCATTTCAAATGATTCCAGTGATATCAGAATTTTCCCAGTGTTTTGTATGAGAATGTGATAAGATTGTACATGAAGATTTCATATTAAGAGAACCTTCTGGTAACTTTAAGCATGCTGTATGCATGAGGTCCAAGTGGCAGAGATCACTCACTTAGGCCATGCATTTTGTTTGGAGCTGGATGGTGCCTGCAAGATTATCTTGCCACCTACCTCATGTTGTTCATGGGGAAATGGTGGCCGGTGTGGCTGGTGGTTTATCAATGTTAACTAAGGAGCATGTGGGTATCAGGATCAGAAGTGTGGCTTCCCAAACCAGGACAACACTACTTCTATGGAGCTAAGTGGAAGTGTCACCAAGGAAAAGGCAAGAAAAGACGGAAAGAAGTTCCTGAGATTCTCTTTCCTTTGGCATATCTCTCTTCTGGTCCCCAAAGTTCCTAATCCTTACACTTTCTACTTGAGAGGCTCTGTACGGAAGGAACAACATCTGGAAGGTGCATTTAGCACAGAGCATCCCTCTTCCTCCAGGCTCTGCCTGCAGAACTTGGATGTTCTGTTTAGTGTATGCTTGACTCTAAATGGATCAGCTTTCTGAATCCTCCTTTGGGATTTTTCTTGCCTTTCCCCCCTTCCTCCTTTTTGAACTTTGGCAGATGAGGCTTTCAGTAAACCTATGCATCTTTCTTAGCTTTTGCTGTACAATTTCAACGCATAGAAATAGGGGCAAAACCAACAACCCATACCACTTCTTTTGAAGCTCTTAAGATCATTTCCCTGTGAGGGGAGGCAGCTCAAATCATTATTGAATGAATATATTTTTCATTCCTTTTTATTAAGAGTTTTTTTCTTCTATTGTGATTTTTAAAATTCTGATAGAATCAAGAAAAAAGTACTGGATGTTTTGCTCTTGCAGAAACAGTTCGTGTTTTCAAGATGAAAAGACCCATAGGAAAAGTATAGAATGAGAGCTTTGTTTACATTTCTTTAGTCATCTAGTCTCCAAAATGTTCTTTCTCCAGATTTCCCCATTCCTGTTTGAGTTATTATGATTCTTCCCTTTACCCGAGCTTGACAAAATGGAACCCATCTTTGACACCTGGGTCTTCTTTCCTCCATCACTGACTGTCAAGTTCCATCTGTCTGTTTTTTCCCGTTCCTTCTTCAACCAGGATTTGTATGTAGAAATAGCTTGGAGGTAGCAACATGGAGGCTGGGACAAGAGGACTTGCCTCTTTTTATTTAGCTTCTTTGTTTGCTTTTGAGTAGCTTGGGTGACCCCTGCTTCCGCCCCCTCTATCAAATCCTTTATTTCCTCATGCCCAGGATACTGACTTCAGTCTTTCGCCATCCCAATCCTTCCTGCATACAACACTAGCATAACCTTCCTAAATAGGACTTTAACCAACATACTCTTCAGTGACTCCCTAATGCCTGCTAGGACCATCCACCTGAGGTTGGCACCCACGGTTCAGCCTCCACATACCTGTCAGAGATAAATCAGTCATGTATCCTCACAACTGTAGCACAAGACAGGCTTTCTTTTGAATTCCAGTCTCTATGCTTTCTTCGTTATATTTTCCGCATGTTATGCCCAACCTCTTCCAATTTGAATCTTACTCTTCTACAAGGCTTGACTTAAATCCTACCTTCTCCAGGAGGTTTTCTTTGATCATCATTTTTCATCTGATCTAAGTCATCTTCACATACAGGACATAGAACTGTTTCATTTACCAGTAAGATGAGAAAACAGCTGTCAATTAAACTAGGATGCATTGCTTTTCTAGAATTTTAATTTAATTGAAAAAGCTGTCTTAGACTTACTTAAACACAGATCAAACAAGCCATATATCCCTCTTGTGCATCCATACAAAAATAAGTGCAATGAATTGGCTAAGAAATTTCTAAAACTTCTTCATATTCAGGGTGTGACTCTTCTGGGATTCTTTCCCTCCACAGTCACTCACTCTGTAAGTTGTGATGCTGGTGTTTTCTTGATCTTCCCAGAAGGTGTCAGTGGAAGATTTTCAGAAAACAGCCAGGACATACATTCCTTCCTCAAATGCGTCGCCAGTGGTTTATTCCCATCGAGGTGCTGCTGTGGCCCTGTCAAGCCACCAGAGGGAAACTGAGTTTGCACAAACTCTGGTAATGACAACTCCGTCATGAAGGTGGCCGACCAACGGCAGTTACAACGGTGCCTATCAGATGCACCTAATTTCGATACAGTAAAAAGTACAAAAAAGGGGCAACTCAGGATGGATAAAATATGGTACTTTCTCATCCCACTGAACGCATCTGCCATTTTTATATGCTGCCCGCTGTATCATTGTTTACAAGGCCGTTAAACTGATGAATGTGTTTGGATCTGCTGGCCTCAGTAACACATTCCTAGAGATGGAAATCGGCCAAAAATGTGTAGATGGTAGCTGATAAAACTTGGATCCATTTCTTTCTTGGGACCGACTCAGAAATCAAGACCAAAATTTCCAAGCAGCCTTAGACTGGAATTGGTGGGTTACGTTCAATTCCTTGGGAATTTCTCCCCTACCTTGCTGTTATCACTAATTGTAGCTCTAGCTTTTTTTGCAACTAAAAAATATAGTTATATGTTTCATCTATGAGGTGCCTGTGAGGGTCCAGGAATTTTACTTAGAATTAAATCATCACAAGTTTCGTGGGTAGGTGGGCTTATTTTCTATTTCACAACTTAGGAAAGAAAAGCTTTGATGTCCTCTTGCTGGAAGAGGACCGAGCTGGGATTTAAATCTGGGTCTGTCTGACCTCAGTGCTTGTCCTTTCTGTATCAGCACACGACACAGTTGCACACACAAGCCTGAAGGCCCCGAGTAGGTGAGTCTCCATGATTCAGGGATGAGAGCCCAGGAATGTGAGCACAACGTGGTCCTAACTCAGAATACAGATCCAGGTGAATCTTGCACCGTCTTTGCTTTTTCTAAGGCATGTTTCACAATTTGTAATTATATCTGATTTATAATTATAGATTTATCATTATGTTATTTGTTTAATATCTTCCCTCAACGAAGGCAGGAAGGATGGTTTTTCATTGATTCTGAGATGTACATATTTCACGTTTTAACATCTGCGATTTCAGAATGCCTCTTAAAATTGAGGTTGTGTTTAATTGGTAGCATTTTATCTTTCTCTTTGAGTGTTCCATAAAATGATTATGCATGTCATAATTAATGTTTTACTGTTTGATTAAGTGTTTTTTAATTAACTGCTCTATGCTTCATATGCAGTATTGTTGCCTTGCCCCATATAAGGCACTCACAGACATTGTTGAATGAATGAATGAGTGAATGAATGAAAGAAAGAAAGTGGAACTTTAAACCTTGCCTGAAGGTACTTGGATTTCTGGATGAAACCTCCTGCCTCTGTGAGGCCCATTGTCCACTCTTATTTTCTCGTTGTGTCTGATTTAAGATTTGTTTATGGCCAGTATTCTCAGCCTGGAAGAGTGTGTTGTCTGCCCAGATAGGGCCGGAGAGACCCTGGCCTAGGAGTTCCTGTAGGAGGAGTCTTGCCCACTGTTGCCTGGTGGAAACTACTCATACGGAAACCCTCCTGAGTCTTCCTCCAAGTAATGTTTGACAACTCTTCTCCAGCAACCAGAAATCAATTTTATTTCAGGCTGACAATGAGGGGGCAGATGGTCAGATGTAGATTCAGGCTTGTGCTTTGCCTTGTTTGTGCTGCTAACGACAATTCTCAGTTAGCCTCCTCCATTTGAGGGGATCCTTTAAGACACCTGCCCCTGCCATGCCCAAGGGGGGTTGAAATTCAGCCATAGAGGTTGGAAGACTTTGCAGTTTACCAGGAAGCCTCGAGAGAGCCACGGTTATGCCTGCCAAACACAGAATGAATGCCATCAGCCATCTGTGGAAATTTTTCCAGAAGGTAACTCTCCCCAAAGAGATAATGTTGTAAATGGGCTGCTGGAACGAGGATGATCCCTGACGTACCGTTAGGGTAGCGCTGTGTAATGTAACTAATGAAAGATAAGCAGACACATAATGAAGTGTAACCTCTGTCCAGAGGTCATGCGTTCACTGAGGATTCTTGGGACTGATACTAAGATGCTGAGCAAGGGAGATGAGAAAATACTGCTATTTGCTGGTGACCTTTTAACACCACGCAGAGGAGAATGACTTGTAGTCTAGATACCATCTTCATTCACAATTAGAACAGCAAGCAGCCTCTCACCAATACCCAGAGGTTGATTTCAAAAATGTCCCATAAACAAACTCTAACTTCCTATGCTCTATTTTTTTGCTTATATTCAGGTCTGAGTCTTGTCTCTTGTATTAACCCTATACGTGGAGGCCACTCCCTAGTGTTGGTGTTAGTGTTGACCAGGTGAATCTCCCAAGTTCAGGTACCAGACTAGCCTCCTAAGCAGTAGGTGTTTTATTTTTTTTGTTTTTTTTATTTTTTTAAAGATTTTATTTATTTGACAGAGAAAGACACAGCAAGAGAGGGGACACAAGCACGGGCAGAGGGAGAGGGAGAAGCACGCTCCCCGCTGAGCAGGGAGCCTGATGCGGGACTTGATCCCAGAACCCTGGGATCATGACCTGAGCCGAAGGCAGACACTTAACGACTGAGCCACCCAGGCGCCCCAGCAGTAGGTGTTTTAAAACCAAATTAGCATCTTCACTTTCCTGTCAGTCTTATAAGGTTAATTAGCAGAATATTAGCTGGATGAGTCCCCTGTTTCCTGATTATCCTTGGGATTTGAGTTCCCGAGACTTGAACTCCAGGGTCTAAATCCTAGATTTAAAATGCCCATCCTTAAGTGTCCTGCTTTTTATTCATCTTGTTGAGAGAAACCATACATATTAGAGTCCTCAGATCATGCTGCCTGTGGTTTGCCGTTCTTGTCCTCCCAGTAAGGATGATCAAGATGTTTACTCACATAGAATAAATTACCTCGGTTTATTTGTATGTGCAACTGGGTGAGCAAAAGTAATTTATGGACATCATTTGTTATTTGCATATGAAATAGGCTTCTGTTCTTTATGGGGAGGAAATGGCTCCTTTGGGTCACAATTAGCCTATCTGACAATTAGTCACAATTAGTCACAGAGCTGGCAGTTAATTGTGCACACAAAGTTGTTGAGGCAAAGTAATCCTGAATTTCTTGACTTGAGCGATTTATTCAGAGTGGCTTTCTCTGCTTTCTATTTTGATATAGTCTAAAGTTTCTCACTGTTCAAATAAATTATTCAAATATCTATTGACTCCAAGCTTACTGTTGGGAAGCGTCTAGAATTAAAGGACCATCAGGAGTGTTGTAACCGAGCAGTTCAGATGCTTTGATTGGCTGAGGAACACGCCCGAGAGGCACGGTTAAACCGTATGGCTGTCAACAGCATTGCCCTAACAACAGGCTTTGGAACAGAGGAGAGGCCCAAGGGGAGAGACTCTAGAAGGAAACCTTGAATAGTATAGGTGCTCTTGGAATTTTTATTCTGTGCATATGGTGAATAGTACATGCAAAGTGGAAATGTGAGGGTGGATTTCGGGTCCTTCAGAGTTTTCTCTTGAAAGCTTGTTGGATGAGGAGTAGGCCTCCCCGAGTTAGAGGATCATTCAGGAAGAGCTCTGACCACTGCATGCCCTGAACAGACTTCTGTGATGTTTCGGATCGGTAGGAGACAGCTCTGGAAGCAGAGCGTCACCCGCATTTTAACGGTAAGGAGCTGTTGTCTGTAAACTTGCAAGGGCGTCTTGGATGATCATATTTCACACCTGGGTGGAAAAATACCTAAAAACAATTCAAAGTCATGTTCTGATGCATTTGTGAGAAATGTGTTTGTTTACTAATGTTTGGGTAGTTCGTAATGCTACATGCTGATATTTCAAATACAGAAAAAAAAAAAAAGGGACTGTATCTTCCGGCTTTCGTGCACATTGCCGCCCCAACAGTAACTACTTGGAGGGATACATGCTGAGTCTTTGGGGATGATGCTCAGTCTGAGGGGGAGAAATGCCTTCAGGACGCGTTGGTGACTTGGCATTCTTTCAGAGCTGGAAGGTTTTTGTTGGTAACCGGAGATAGTCAAGGCAGATTCTAGGCGGCAAGTTCTCGAGGCTCTTTGGAATCATTTCCCCTTTTCTGTAGGCCTGGACATGAGGTTACAGACTGGGAGATGCAAGGATGTGCCTTTGAAATCACATTGAAAAATGAACTTCCTTGGCAAAGGGCTCAGCTCTGGGGTTTTTCTTATGCAGATGCAGAGAGGGATTTGGAACCTCTTCCTGCCAATGGATGTTGGGAGAAAGGTGGAGGTTGCTCTAGGACTCTGTTCTCAACATTAACCCACGCTTCGTCAGGGCGGCATCTCTGTGTTTGCTGTGCATCCCCAGCAGCCCAGATGATTCTGGCTAGCCTTGCAACCTGCTCTTTCACCACCAAACAGGAGGGATGCAGTCTCTGCATTGCTCAGCACTGCGCCACCAGCCACCCTCCACTTCCCCAGCCCCACCATTCTGATGCATCCTTTCCAAGGTCAACATCTTCCAGCTGAGCTCTGGAACTTGTTTGCCTGCAAACACTCATTCTTTAAGACCAAATGCCAGCAGCACCTCCTCTGAGAAGCCCTCCTAGCATTTTGCTTCTGCATCTGCTAGTGCCCTTGTCCTATCGCTGCAGGGAAGTGACATTTGTCTACATATCCCCTTCCCTCACTAGATTGTGAGTTCCTGGAGGACAGGGGTGATGGGCTTTCAGGTTTAGATAGTCTTCCCCTAGCACAGAGCCTGACACTGATAGGCCTTAATTTTATGCTTAGTTAATAAAGTGAGTGAATTAAACTTCTCACGTGTCTGAATATTTTTCCTGTACCTTACTACCAAGTCTAAAACATTAAACTCGGGCGCCTGGGTGGCTCAGTCGTTAAGCGTCTGCCTTCGGCTCAGGTCATGATCCCAGGGTCCTGGGATCGAGTCCCACATCGGGCTCCCTGCTCAGCAGGAAACCTGCTTCTCCCTCTCCCACTCCCCCGGCTTGTGTTCCTGCTCTTGCTATCTCTCTCTCTGTCAAATAAATAAATAAAATCTTAAAAATAAATAAATAAATAAATAAATAAATAAATAAATAAAACATTAAACTCAATGATTTTGTATTTTGACTATGTATGGTTTAATGAATTATATTCTTCTTTGGCACGAGCTACCATTTGGGAGTAAGCTTTTGGGGGGTTTCATTTCTATATTTTGGGTGCTGGTTCTGTTCTCCCCACTGAAGAATGAGATTAACAGAATTACCTCAATAAGGTTGCAGTGTAGTGTGTAAATAATTACACATTTTCTACATAGTGCACTGATATGACAATTTATTAAATTATAACTTTGTGACCTAAAATAATCAATGACCAAGATTCCAAAGCTACTTAACATAAAAACTATAAATCTCTATGTCTGGGTCTGAAGGTTTTACTGCAATGATGCTATCTTATAATACAAATAACAACCAAAAGTACCATAAGCTCCTCAGTTTAGAAAAGTGAAGCCATACATTCTTTCTGTTGTATAATAAACACAAATGCTTTCCATGAAAAAACCTGAAATAATTCTGTATATATTCACTCACTTATTTACAAAAATATGGCCCAGATATGTCTGCCTTCTTTCTGCTTTTCTCATAGATGAACAGAGCTTAATACGAACTTAAAAGTGTTCAATGGACATGAGTTCCAGACTTAGGGATTCTGTTTTCTTTCCTTCTCTAAAATTAAACCAAAATATGTAATTTTGCTGGTTGACTTTGTTGACTTTCAGAAGAAAACTCGAAAGGTTTGTGACGGTCCTCTTGACTTAAATTCACCTTAATTGCAAAGCTGATTTTAAAATGAAGAATAGTTCTCTCTTATCTGCAGGGATGTATATTGTTCATGTTTTGCCCTGTATGCACTTGTGCTAGGGAATATTGTTGCTCATCAAATTTCAGATTGCTAGGCTTCTCTAAATAGTGATTCTCGGGGGCATAGAGACTGTGGGGGGAAGAGAAGGGGCAGGCCCCTTGGGGGAGGCACAGTGCCTTCCCCTGCTGAGAAACTCTGCAGGTGGGGCCACCATTGTTCCTTGGGAGTGCGTGGGTAGAAACCAAGACAGAAAAGAACCTTTGCTCTCAGATACCTTTTGAAAGTTTAAAGGGTGTGTGTTTTGTTATCCTCTGGCAAAATAGCCAAACAGGTCTCAGTGTCCTCTGTTCATCAGGCCCAGGCATGTTTGGCCGGTGAACACATTTCACACATACAATAGAGTATACAATATGAAAACAATTCTCTTGCAGCTCGGGGAGGTGAATGGCTCTAGGATTCAGCTGGGGAGTGGGGAGGGGACAGGTACTACTTGTTAATGCTTCGGTGCGTATTCCTGAGCCTGAATGAGTTAATGCTTAAGATGCCCACATCACCATCATGCCATAGCTGGACCCTGGGAGAGCGCGGCTAAGGGCAAAATCCATCTGTGCCACAAAATCCATCCATGCCACAAAATCCATCCATGCCACAAAATCCATCCATGCCATGAATATCTGTCAAATTCCTACTTTGTGCCAGGTGCTGCCGTATTCCATGACTGGGCAGCTGGGAATGCTTCTGGGCCTCATCAAGTTTAGAGCTGAAACTAGTGCTAATGGTCAGCGTTGGCATCATGCCAGTAATGAGAAGGAAAAAAGACGTCTCGAGTTGGAGTCATCCCAAATTTATGCCCCTGGACTTTCTCTGTTAAGTTCCTACCTCAAGTGAGAACCTGGTTGTACTCCTCAATCATGATCAATTCATAAAATTATTTCCTTTGGAGCAGTGGTGTAGGTTAGAATTGCCTGAGAAATACCAGTGCTCAGGGCCCCCTGGGGACAGGATAAGTTAGAGTTCTGGGGTAGAGGTAGGCATCAGTATTTTAAAACTCCCCATGATTCTAATGAGCAGCCAGCTTTAAGTACTCTGGTTTATTGTGATGAATAAGGGAATTTTTGAATTTCGTTCCTGTGCCATAGGTAATGTCAATGGTGGCATCATATATATTTTGGCTTGTGGGTGGAATTATATGGCTACTTGAATTATATGGCCCCTGTGGCCAGAGGGAACTCTTGGAATTCCACAAGAGAGGTATTCCTGATTTCCATTGTGGGGTAGGAGGGAAGATAGAATATGTGGCCATGTGCAGACCCACTAAGGACCTTTGATCAGAGCTCAAAATTTGGTGTGCAGAAAACAGACTGTAAGTTAGAATGTGGATGATGGAATGTTGGGGGCAGAGAAGGTTGTGGTGATGGGGACATCCCTCCAGCAGGTTGTGGTGATGGGGACATCCCTCCAACAGGTTTTGGATAGATTTGGGTGAAAAATCCACATATTGTAAAAGGTAAATAGGGGATCTTTTACTGGCCTGGAAAGAATGACAGATAAGGGAGTGAGTAAATGGGGAGATTTGGGGGTCCTGAGAACTCCAGCAAAAATAGACAAGATTCCAGAACTTACTTTTAGGACAAGAAGATTGATGGGATCTTCTCAGTTTAAGTGCTGTCTCTTTGCAATGGAGGGGAGTGCAGCTCTCATTGTATAAAGGAGGACTTCACTGTAGCACCTGCTGTGAGTGGGATTAGCCATTGTGGAGTGTCTTTTCCTTCCAGAAACCACTTTGCTGGAGTGCTCTTCATGTGGGAAGGAGGTGCCGTGCGCTTCCTCTGTGTGTGTGGCCCTTCACCAGGAGAAATGAAAGGAAGGGGCTAAGAGAAGGCAGGATGTGAAAAGCACAGTTAGGAGTGGAGAGTTGCTGGGCTGTGAGTCTCCCAGCCAGTTAAAGATCAGGTTTGGATGCTCTAGGAAGCATCACACAACAGCCACTCCCAGGGCAAATGGGGCCCTGTGGGTCAAAATGAAAATGCTGGAAAAGAGGAAGTCTTCCTCTTCCAAAGAAATTTGTTGGAAGACATGGAAAGTGGGTTGACTTTGTAGAGAGGTCTCTACATGGAAGTGAGCAGGAGAACCACTTCCCTCCATTTTCGTCAATCAACACATTGAAGTAGGATATAGGTGAGGTAAGCTTAGTTATATTTGCTGTAAATTGAGGGAGAGCTATAATCCACATTCATGGTAGGATTTTGTGCAGTGGTTTATGCTTGAGACACAACAGTATTGAAGACCTAGGAGCTTATTGACTGAATTCCGAGCCTGCAATCATGGGCTCAGACTGCACTAGAATAATGTTTTCCAGCCCTTAATTACTTGAGAGTGGCTTGTAAATGATTAATTTGGTTAATTTATCCACTCATTAGATATCAATTGAGGCTCTACTATGTGCCAGGGACTGTTCTAGGCACTGGGGATATTGCAAAAATTAAAATAGAAAACATCCCTCTCTGTGGAGCTGATACCCTTGCAGGAATGATGAGATTTAGTTGATATTTATTTTATTTTAACCCTCAAGAGATAAGGAGGATCAGGTTATACATGTGACAGATTACCAATAATGAAGCATTTCAGCTGGGCATACGCTTTGAATAATTTCTTTTTCTGCTCATGGATTTGCCTGATTCATCCACAGTTGGAGAAGATGATATAAAGTGAAGCTAACTGGCTTCAGATGATCAAACCCATGTCCTTGGCCTCTTTGGTACTATGTTTCATCAAGTGATTAATTATCTGTGGACTTGAGATTGATATTGAGAGCCAAAGCAGAATCAGTCTCAGAGGTACTTACTTTGGTGATTTAAGATAAGGAGTTTCACCTGTAATTCATGGACTCACTTTATTTACAGTTATCTCCAGTGAGGATTTTAATCTAGATTATACTCTCCTCTACCATGTTTGTTACATTGCTGTATGCATCTGTACACATAAAAGAACAAAACGCCCAGATCAAGAAAATAGAAATATATTCATTCAAAGATATGCAACTGACTGTCAGCAAAACAGATCTCTTTCTTTTTCTCACATTCATACCTGCAACAAGGCTAATCATGTCACCTGGAAAAACTTTTTTTTTTTTTAAACAAATATTTTTTTGGCTGCAGAACCCATTCCGTGCACCATACACTTCACTGTGCAAAGGCGTCCAATGAAGACCTGGGGTACACAGTATGATCTAGATAAAAGTGAAGTTGTTCAGGCAAAAGCAGCAACACTGGGAAAAGCATGGAGTCCAGCCTACTGGCTGCCCAAGCAGGGAGCCCACCTTGTAGGCACTTTTAGGAGTTGAGGATGGAAGGTTACCGTTTGCTGAGACACAAGAGTGCAATGAGAGAGCTGGACTCAGGGCATGCCAGCTCCATAGTGCTAGTCCATACTAGCACTAAAATGTCTCTGGTGTAATTAAGAACATGGCACCCATTAACCTCAGTTTCCACACACACACACACACACACACACACACACACACAGCTCCTTCTATAACCCATGCAATGTATATGGGGAGCCCCCCAAGAGTGCCCTAGATAATCCTTGAGTGGAAATTTAAAGAAACAATGTTTATGGAATATCAATTTGAATGGACGCAAAACTCTTGGTAGCCTGGGACAACCATGTCTTGGCCTGGCCCTGCAAAGACAACAGGGCTTGGTTTCCCAGTCCTGCCACTTACTGAGCTGTGTGCTCTTGGGAAATTGTTCATGGTCCATAGTCTCCATTTCTTTGTGTAGAGATAGTAATGTCTGCTTCGTGGGGCTTTTGTGACAATGAAACCTAACCGAAGTAAGTGAGTGATGACTAGTAGAGCTAGAGCTATAACACTGTCACCTGGGCAAACAGAGCGAAATGTACTCTGACACCATCAGGAGGGTTGGGGACAAGGGTGTCCCTGCTCAGACACAAAGGGGCTCCTAGACCCGACATTCACTTCCAGCTGCCAGTGATGTCAGTGGGGTAGACCTGGGTCTGAGACAGACCTGCCAACGGGGCTGGGCTTTCTAAGGGTGGAGGGAGTTTAAACATTTGTACAATTAAAACATTATTGAAAAGTTTTGTTCCTCCTGAATTTTGATGTCCAGGGTCAATGCCTTGGTCATGCCATTTTAATTCAAGCGCTGGTTGACTTAGTATTATCTCAAGACTGCTCCCAATTTAATCTTCACAATTACCTTTCAGGTTTGGACCTGTATCTTCATTTTACAGATGAGAGTAGGGTCTTTCATATGGTTGGGGATTGTCAACCTGGAGGCAAAATGAAATGTTTGTGGCCTGTAGACAGGCATGCAGACTTGTGCTTAACTGTAGAGTCAAAGGCAAAAGTTAGTATATTAAAAAGATGGAATGGGCAGGTTTGTCATGAGAAAACTTCACAGAGCTTTATTATGAAAGCACGCGCTTTGGGTCTTTGTTGCGATTCGTATTTTAAAATCTCATGTCTCTTGTCCGTGTTAACTTTTGATCCAATGAGAAGGAGCTCCGACGGTGGAGAAGGAATGGCACTTAGCTGTCAGCTCGTCTAATGCTTGGAGTCTGGATTTACGGAAATCAAAGTCTGGAGAGGTTGACTGACAGATGCAAGTGGCAGAGCCAGGACCGGAACCCAGGACCCCTCTGACACCCAGGGCTCATTGGTCCACATGAGCTCTCTGAGCTAGCACATTAGCTACCCTTTTCTTCCAGGGTGGCCGCAGTGTACCTTGTCACCAAATCGCAGAAATGTTTGACTACTTTCTAGGTTTCTTTGGACATCAAATAGGTTTCCCAGCACCTCCCCACCCCCATCCATTGGTGATTGCTCATGCAACACAAAACAGTTTTAATGTGACTCTTAAAAAAATATTCCATGGTGCACCTATTGCTGTTTTCATACCACTCCACCCTCCCACTCCAAGTGTCCTTCATGTTGAAACATGGAGGCCGACAGGACAGCCACCTCCAGACAGCCAGTCACTGACTGCTGGTTGCTGCCATTTCCTAGTAGCCAGAAAGCTGCAGGCTTAAGTGTATGGGCTGACAGTGCTCCGATCTGGTCACTAAATACTTGTTTGACGTTACTGACCTCTTGTGATAGTAAAAAACCAATTCCCTCATTGTACCAGGATACTTTAGGATACGGCAGTGAGAGTTGAGATGGACAAACATGGGGTCTTTCCTCTACATGGCTCCTGGGGCTTGCTTCATATTACTTGTCTTTAGAGATACAACAGTTAGTTTATACAAAAACATACTTGTTGCTTAACATGCTTTTTAGCATAGCTCTGAAAACATTTACTTTAAAAACATTGATAATTCTCTTTGTACACATGACACTTCTTTGGAATTTTTCTTCCTATGTGAAACTTAAGTAAAAATAGAATAATTAGTGTTCTGTTTTAGGGACCAATCTCTCCTTTCCTCCACTAGAATATATATAATTTTTTTTTTCCTTTGGAGTCTTATAAAATCAGGTCACAGAGAATGTGTTGCCATGGTAGAGTCTTATTTCAGTTTCTCTATTCTTCGGGAGCCTTCAGTTGCTTCACATCCAGACTCTTCTGGTTCTCTGGTTCTTTTCTTTCTTTGTTGCTACCCAGCATTGGCCATCTTGTTTTGATGTCCGATTCCTGGCTCCCCTGGTTGCCCACCATGTTCTCAAGCTGCTGAAGCCATTTAATACAAACCCTGAGAGTTCACTTTGAAAAGCATTTTATTCCTCCCTGCCAAGAAGGAAGAAAATAGTCGTAACAACAGAACATTGTCCTTGTTTTAGCCATGTTTGAAAAAAGATTTAAATTTACTTCTATTTGATGTTTATGGAATGTATACTTTGTGTCAGGACCTGTGTTAGTTCCTCTAGGGAGAAATGGCGAAAAAAATAGGTATATTGTTTGTTATTATTTTTTAAACCTTAATCCTTCCCTCCACCCCCAATTCTTCTTTCGAGCAGTCCCTTCAGGTTCTGGAAAACAAATGTTAATTGCATGGGTCCAGGGATGGCCTTTCAATCCCTCTGAAATCCCCAACTTTTTCTCATCACTGTTTTTAAGTTCTTTTTGTGTCTTAAAAATTCTTTCTTTTTCTTTTTTTTGAGAGAGAGAGAGTAAGAGCGTGCATGCAAATGGCGGGGGGAGGGGATGGGGTGGGGAGGGACAGAGGCAGAAGGAGAGAAAGAGAATCTTAAGCATATTCCACACCCACCTCGGAGCCTGACAGGAGGCTCCATTTCATGACCCTGAGATCATGACCTGAGCTGAAATCAAGAGTTGGACTCTTAACCAACAGAACCATCCAGGAAGGTACCCCCCAAAATTCTTTCTTGATTATAAATTCCCCTCTATCTACTAGTACCATGCCTCTTTCCTTTATAGTCAAGTTCCTGGAAAGAATAGTTTATATTCAGTATCTTTGTATTTCTCTTTTCTCAATCATCTTTTTCTCAAGCATACATCTATTTGCTTTCTGTCCAATCAATGAAATTATTCTACAAGGATTACTCTGTTATCTACTGCTGCATAACAAACTACACCAGAACATAATGGCTTACAGCAGCAAACATGATCTATTATCATCTCTCTTGAGTATGTGGGTGATTGGGCTCAACTGGGGGTGGTGGTTCTGCTTCATGTGGCATTGGGTTGGGTTGCAGTCATCTGTAGGCTTGACTAGGTTGGAATGTCCAAGATAGCTTACTCACATGGAGAAAAGTTGGTTCTGGTGTGTTGGCTAGTTTGGCTGGGGCTGTTGACCAAAACACCTTGGTTTTTCTTCCATGTGGTCTCCCCATGTGGCTTGGACTCCTCAGCATGGTAGCTGGGTTCTCAGGGGGCATTCCAAAGCACAAAGGCAGAAACTGAAGATCTCCTAAGGATTAGCTTAGACAGGTTTGTAGTCTTACTTTTCCGCACGTTCTTTTGGTGAAAACTGGTCATAGGGCCAGCCAAATTCAAGAGGAGGGGATGTTCATGTCATGGTCATATTGCCAAAGAACTGTGGGATGCTGCAGCTACAAACACAATTAGTTACTAAGGATATCCTAACTGGTGTATCCATATTGTTGAATATTTTGCAACTATCACAGAGATAGGAATAGCCTATATTAAAGTAGAAAAAGGTCTGTGGTATATTATTAAGGGAAAATGCATAAAAAATTTTATAGTATAATATAGAGCTGTGTGTATACATTTGCATATGTTTGTATGAGCATAGTGCATATGGAAGGATATGCTTCAAACTGCCCACATTGGTTATATTGAACATGCCTAAGTATTATAATCAACAATCAGTTTAAAGGTAAGCAATGGTATTCAGAAATCAATTTTAAGACCTGATAGGAATCTGTAGACAAACAATAAAGGTAGGAGATAATGTAGGAGAATATTAGTTTAAAGGCTTAGGGAATGTTTACAAAAAATGGGAATCTATTTTTTTGTGTGTCTATTGCATGTTTATATATGCATACAAATAAATCTGTAAAGATTTAGAACAAAATAATTGCAGTAATAATTTCTGGATGACAGATGATTTTTCTTTTTCTTTTTTCCCTTTAGCTTCTCTGTATTATACAATTTTAAAAACAACGAGCACATCTTATTTTCATAATAGAATAACATTATTTCTAAAAATGGAAGATAATACATAAAAACTGGTACCATTACGGTGTCTGTTATCTGAATACTCAAGACTTGAAAAAGCAATAATCACATGAAATTATTATAAAATGAATCCATTTGAGAAGAGCAGTTGCCACATAACATTTTTGTTCCTTTCTTACAGCAAAGACTGAAGGAAGAGAAGGAAGCCAAACGGGCACGTTTGGATGGTAGGCATGACTACTTATTTGCGATTGTAGCTTCCTGTGTAGACCTGGACAAAAGTGAAGTGGAAGATGCCATTCTTGAGGGGAATCAGGTGAGACGCATTTGATTTCTCACTGACTTGATTATGGAGGGCACAGAGAGTCTGTTGACCCAGTCCTATGGCAGCATCTGTGCTGGGCTGTGGAGGGGGTGTCTGTTCTAACACGGGCAAGACTCCATTCTGATGGTACAAGTGGTGGCATATTGACCTTAGGGCTCTCCAGCTCTTCATGTTAAATGGGGTACTTACAACAGTCATTTAAGTTCCGTGGTTCTGACAGCAATGTCTGCATGTTTCTGAATCCAGTGAAGCTGAGTTCAGGCGCCATCCTGGAACCTGAGTTTGGAGAATAGAGTCTTCTCTCAGCTTCTGATTTATTGTGTTTTACATGTATCCTGTTCTAACCTGGGTGATTGAATTGTGCCATAGTTTCCTGGCTTTGACTTTGGTTTGGCAGCTGAATCTGGTTTCTTTTGTTCCTGAACTTGACTTCCATTTTCTGCCATGATTTCCTTCCCAAATCTGGGGTGTGATTTGATTTTGGAGAGGGAAGATCAAAATATGGGGGCATATAATTTCCTGAGCACCAAGGAAGGCCTATCTGGAGCGCTATGATGCTTGCTGAATTCTTGTTGTTGTTGTTGTTGTTTTATTTGTTTGTTTGTCTTTTTAGGCATAAAAATAGAGAGGGTGAGTCCTTTCTATTGATAGGGGTGTCACACTATTGATAATGTTATTTAGTGGTATGTTTATAAATGTTTAACAACCAGCTTTGAGCAAGAGGGTAGAGGGAGGCACTATTTTGAGTGTTTGCTGATTTCCGTGATGTTAGTACTCCCATCATGGCTGATTCCAGACTATCAACATGATGTTACTAAAGGCTTAGCTGGAAGGAGTTGTGATCAATTGCCTGTCATGAACCAGTATGAGCTGGCTCCAGCACTCCCCTGGCTTTGTTCCTTCCTGCCATGTTACTCTGATGGGGTCACTAAGAGTCAGTGGAACAATGAGGGATGGATAACACTAAAATGGCTCAACTATAGGATGGATCAATCAGGGATTGAGGAAATGCCCTTTTCCTCCCCTTTCTCCTCCTCATCACAGTTAACATTTGTTGAATATTTACTGGGCATCAGTCTCATCTAAGTGACTTTCATCTATTATCCCATTTAATTTTCGTAATGCCAGGAGGTAGATAATTTTATTCCCCCAAAATGGAGGCATAAAAGGAGACAGAGTCACTTACCGGATTCAGTGTTAGAGAGATTGTGCCACATGTGAAATGCTTAACTCTGCCCCACTTCCCAATTCAGACATCTGGATTTGGGATCGTGCAAGTGGAATAAATGAGTAAAAGTCTGGAACTGTAGGAAGCCCAAGTTAAACTGCCTTGTCATATTCAGGACCAGGAAGGTCAAAACCTGGAGGTTGAAAGAAAACATCCTCGCTTGGGCTCACAGGCAACGTAGAGGGGCAGGAGTTTCAATACTGGCCTCTTGGAAGTACCTCCTTCACATTCTTGGCTTGAAAGTTAATCTCAATGAAGGCATCCCACGCGGCCTCATAGTTCTCAATCAAGGAAGTGTGATGAAGGAAACAGGGAAACTTGTTCTTCCTTATATATATATAATAGTTATGTCTATAATATGGGGGAAATTGAAAGGGGCTTATTTTTTCCACAGTTAAATTTTCAGACTAGAGTTTATAATTTGGAAACATTTTATTTTAAATTGTGGTAATGACATAGAATGTAAAATTTACCATCTTAACCTTTTTTTTTTTTTTAAAGTAGGCTCCACAGCCTACAACACTGAGATTAAGACCTGAGCTGAAATCAAGAGTCGGACGCTTAACCGACTGAGCCACCCAGGCGCCCCATTAATCATTTTTAAGTATACAGTTCCGTACTGTGACGTATGTTCACATTGTTGGGTAACCAATCTTCAGAACTCTTTGTCTTGTGAAATTGAAACTCGATATCAGTTCTGGACTGCTGTTGGATGGAGTGTTCCATAATCATGTGTGTTCTTCTGGCATTTTTCAGTGATTATTACAATTTAATATTAGTTGTCTGTAGTGTATTAGACTGGGTTTTGACAGGTGTGTTTTCGCTTTCTGAACTGCAATTGAGTGAAAACAAAACACTTCTATATTTGTCTGCTTTCAACAGCTCAGCACTTTTGGAAATTAGCAAAAATGGAGAGACGATCTCTTTTCAAATGTGTATATGTAGCACATATTTTCATGATTAATTGAATTCCTTCGTTGAATTACATTTTTATTATGGTGAGGCATTTACTCTCTCACTGTTTATTATGTTGCAAAAAATATGATGCCTTCTCTATGGTTTGCATTAGATGCCGTGTTATCTGAAAAAGAAAGATGACAGCAACTGCTGATTTAAATATGGTTTCTAATTCAGCACGAAGTTGTGACCTTGCCTTTTCTTTTTTGCAGATTGAAAGAATCGATCAGCTTTTCGCTGCTGGAGGTCTTCGTCACCTTATATTTTATTATCAGGACATGGAGGTAACAGAAACAGGTATCCAAACTTGGTGTGATGTAACCCACAAATGTGTTGCTAGGTTCATCTGAGGATGGCATGAAGCAGAAGGCCACCCTCAGAGCTGACGGGGCCTCTTACGCTTCCATCTTGGCAGATGGGACAAATGGGCCTCTGTGAGGTGAGGCCCAGCTTCCATTTTCTGCTCAAGGAGAGGGGGACAGATAATGATGGGTATCTAGCCTGGTTGTTCTAACTTTACTTGAGATATTTTGTCTCCCATTTCAGGCTGTGCTGGTAATTGAGTAATAATGAAGTACTTTACATTTTGAGACTTCTTTTCCTTCCATGCTAGTTCATTCTATGCAGTTATGTTCTAGAACTTTTTATGGGCATCTGCTTCTTTTCTATATAGACACCATTTATTTTTAACATAGGAATTGTTGCCAATGAGCATAATGAGTTTTCTACTTAAATACCACATTATGTTTATTTTCTACTGACGATGATTCAAACGAGTAATATGGAATGACAAGTTTAGTTATTTTCACTTAAGAAAAATTTGCAAATCTTTGTGTGGATTAAACTGGCATATCCCATTCTACTTTTATGTGGATTCATATAATTTTAAAGCCAAACTAGGGATATAAACAAAAATATTATGATTATATTAAAATATTATATTCATTCTTTTATTACCTTTTTGAAGAAAAAGGAAAATAGTTATTGCTGTTGGCATATAGTATGGCTAATGGTTTTTTGTTTAAAAACTGAGAAAATTATGCATGCATACTCTAAGTGATTGACACTTTTCTAGAATTATTCATCTGAAATTTTGTGGTCTTGTGCTCTTTCTCTGTGTCAAATAAAGAAATAAAATCTTAAAAAAAAAAAGAAAGTTCATTATACTTTGAGTGAAAAATCGAAATAATACAGAAATTTCTAATTCTATCCCAGATTGCAAAACATAAAGTCAGATGAAATGTTGAGTTCATCCATGAAATGTGCGCTGGGTGAAGTAAGCCTTTGTGTGTAAATCTGACATTGAACAAGAAGGGTTCATGGGATGTAGACACGATGCAAGTTTATTTTTGATTCCCACTCTCCCTCTAAACCTTTTCAGTGGGACTGGCTTTAATCTTTTGACCTTGGATTAAAATTCAGACCATTCCATGACTTTTCTGGATATTCTTAGGTAAGAAAAATTCCTATAGTTGCTTCACATTATAAGTACTATCTCAATTCAGAAACTAAAAAAAATATCCAGTTCATCAAAATTAATTGATCTAAAGTTAAATATTCTTCATTCCTGGTCTTCCCCCTTCCTTCCACCCAGCAGGGACCTCAGAAGGCCAGTATTTGCTGTAGGAGAGAAGCATATGGTCCTCCTCTGTTTGTTCAGCTTCTCCTTCCAGAAGCTCCTGTCCACATTGTGTTAACCACGGTTGCTGACTGCGTCAGGCTTGAAGCAGGGCAGGGAAGAGGGGCAGAGGTGGCAGGAGAGCCTGGACTTGACTGGCACTCTCACGGTCACAGTGGGCTGACCTTGATTCTCTGGGTCTTTGCTCTTGTGGGCCCTAGGTGGATCCTCCAGAGATGCTGCACATCCCACGGCGATGTGTTGTCCTCCCGATGAGAGCTATCTGCTGGTTATCTTTATTGGACAGGTTCACTGTCAAAACCCCAGTCCACGTCCCTAGCCCAGCTCTGTGGGGGGAGCCTAGAAGAGGGTTCCTCCAAGAGGTTCTTTTTTTTTTTAATTTAAAGATTTTATTTATTTATTTGACAGAGAGAGACACAGCGAAAGAGGGAACACAAGCAGGGGGAGTAGGAGAGGGAGAAGCAGGCTTCCGGCCGAGCAGGGAGCCTGATGCGGGGCTCGATCCCAGGACCCTGGGATCATGACCTGAGCTGAGGGCAGACACTTAACGGCTGAGCCACCCAGGCGCCTCTCTCCAAGAAGTTCTAATCCCAGGGTTTTGGGATTCAACTCCCAGTCCATGTCCTTCCCCAGATTTCTCCCTTGGCACTGTCCTCCCACCCCAATAATCTTGCTTGAGCTACCGATTTACTCGGATAACTAAAACTTTCGTGGGCAGATAAGAGCACAGTGGTTGAGCTCTGCTTACTTAAATGATCCCCTCAATGAGCTGCATGCTTAGATGACCAAAAATGAATTTTCAAATAACAATAATGAGAATGCTTAGTGAGCGACGATTTTTATGTGCTTTTCTAAGGTCTTCACATGTATTAACTCCTTTAATCCTCACAACAACTCCAGATGCTTGACCTAGTATTATTATTTGCATTTTTCAGATGAGAAAACCAAGGCACAGAAAGATTAAGTAACTTGCCCAAGGTCACATGGCCGGGAAGTGCAACCTGAGACTCAAGCCTTGGGAGTCTGGCCCTAGAGCTTACACCATTCATCACGATGCTCTCCTGGCTCAGCGGTGTCCTGACTCGAGAGCCATACTGAGGGGACAGCAGGGGTCTGGAGTTTATAGTCAGAGCTGGTTTCTGATCTTGACTCTGCCACCTGTTGGCTGTGACTCAGAGGCAGGTCACAGCTGCCTTTAAAGGTTGTAGTGACTTCAGTAACGTAGACAATGTACCCAGCAGGGGAGCTGACACAGAGTACGAGCAATAGATGCTGTCTCCTCTCTCACCCCTTTATAGTATTGGTGAAACTAAAGTTCTTCTGCCCTTGTAGGACAGCTTGGCTCTCCAGGGGAAGTAAATCCCCTTTCTGAGAAGATTAAAAAGCCTAAGGTGTTCGTGACAGAGGGAAAAGATGTTGCTCTTACCGGAGTGTGTGTGTTCTTCATCAGGACTGACCCTTCCAGAGCCATCACCCCTGAGAACATCCATCGGGTAAGGGGCAAGAGCAATCCTTTACCCCAAATTGCCAAAAATCACATAAATTCTACAAAAAACCCCTCGCTATAGAGGTAACCGCTGTGTTCATCAGGTATCTAAAACTACTTCCAAAGAAGTATTTCTAAAAGCATTCACAGCAAACAAGAGGTCATTTCCTTTAAATCTGTGGAGTCAGAGGACCTACTATTCAGTTTATTAACAAAAACTGATATAATATTGTATGTATGCATGTGCATGCATGTGTGTACGTGTGTGTAAAACCTGAAGTCTTGCCTTTTAAACATAATTCCCCATACATGACTGACTTAATGGCAAATTTCATGCATTTAAAGTAAGATTTACAATGATGGATGTATAATTTTATTTTTTCTGCAAAGTAACATGTAAATCTCCTCTGCCCTCAGTGGGTGCATTATCTGCTTGAAGCAAATAAACTGGTTCTGTTTAGTTCGTGCTTTTATTTTGAGGATTGCAACTTAGAATAGTATAAAGCTTATATCTTAACTAGGGTATCGAAAAAGTAATTTCCTGGACTTAGAGACTGAATCTACAGACAGATCAAGGCCAGACCATATGTAAAACAGAATTTTGACCTACAACTGGCAGCAACCTGCCCAGAAAACCAAGCCCCTTCTCTATGAAACACCCCAGGTAGCCAGCCTGCAATGTGAGACTTGCAGGAAACCGGCAAGGAGGAAGCTCAGCAATAATAGCTGAAACGATTGGCCCGCATGGTCAGGACCTCGTTCATGACTGTCAGCCTCCTTCACTCTGGCCATACTCCCGGGCATACTTCCCTGGGACCAACCAGAGAAAGCTGAATATGCACCCCTCACCAATCACACAGGATGCCCTGCTTCTTGGAGCTGCCTCCAGCTCCCCCACACCCGAAGCTGTCCCTTTTCGCCCCTAGAAAGTTTTCCCACTCCCCTGCCTGCTTTTGAGCGTCTGCTGAAATGCAGGCCGTGGTGACCGACTCTCGCTATAGCCAGCTCATAGCTTTTGCTCCTCTCATTTGGTTCGTCTTCATTTACTTCTACAGGATAGTTGATGAATGAACAGCACTCAGAAATGACTCAGTGGCTATGTTGCCATTGCGGGTAATTTTGACAGCAGAGGGTCTCCTAACTGTTTTCCAGGAGGTGAGCTTTAATATGTTAGACACTGCAGATGGGGGCCTGCTCAATAGCATGAGGCGTTTGCTGTCAGATATCTTCATGCCCGCTCTCAAGGCCACGAGCCATGGCTGGGGCGAGCTCGAGGGCCTTCAGGAAGCATCCAGCATTCGGCAGGAGTTCTTGAGCTCTCTGGAAGGCTTTGTGAGCATCCTGTCGGGCGCCCAGGAGAGTCTGAAGGAGAAGGTAAGAATGAATAAGTGATTCCTTCAGAAGTTATCAGGTGGTGAACAAATCAACGTATAAGTATGTAATGCTTCTCTTAGATGGTCTTAATTCCATTGCCCAGCAAACCTTGAAAACATCTTGTGTGCATTTTTATTGCCCCTTCAAGAGGTGGTGGTGACTAGATTTAAATTCTTACAGTTTGGAGTGATTAATGCATTAGGGCTTCCTTAGAAGTGTTGGCCATGATGGAGGGTTTTATTCAGTCATATCAAACGTTTGACTGCAAACAGAAGTGTATGTGGCATCCCTCTGCATCCTAGAAGGAAAGGAATTTGGAACCAGGGTGTGTGTGTGTGTGTGTGTGTGTGTGTGTGTGTGTGTGTGTGTGTGTGTTTGTGTGTGCGCATGCGTGTGTGGGGTGGGTGGTGGGTAGGGATGCAGGAAATGTCTGTGTGTGCGCATGCGTGTGTGGGGTGGGTGGTGGGTGGGGGATGCAGGAAATGTCTGTGTGTGCGCATGCGTGTGTGGGGTGGGTGGTGGGTAAGGATGGAGGAAATCCCGAAGATGAGACAGAAAGGAGAGAGGAGTTGACATATCTGGAGGGAGTGGACTGGGTCCTGTGGTTCAGCCTGTGACCAAAAGGGCCTTTAAGGATAAGTTTGGCAAATGTGGTTTAGCTTCCATCAAATTTGTGTGATCTACGGTAAGCCTGTGTTACTGGTTCCTTGGGGCAGAAGGTGGTGGATGCAAAACCATGACGGACAGCAGCCCAGGTCAGGCATCTATGGGAGACAGAAATGTAGCCTATGATACCAATAACAATGTATTTTTAAAAAGATTTTATTTATTTGAGAGAGAGAGAGAGAGAACGAGCAAGGGGAGTGGCAGAAGGAGAAGGAGAAGCAGGCTCGATGCTGGGCTCATTCCCAGGATCCTGAGACCATGACCTGAGCTAAAGGCAGATGCTTAATCGACTAAGCCACCCAGACACCCTACCAATGACAATATTATAGAGGAGTATTACTCCTCTCCAGAGAATACTGAGATGTATTGGACCTAGTGGGGGAAGGAGGCATTAGGGTTTCTAAAGGATGTGGAATGGGAGAGTGGAGTGACTTTCAATCCAGACAGGAGCGGGATGATTCCACCTAATATCTGAGTTGTATTTGCAATGAACTCTGATGCAGGCCATAGTAAGATGCAAATTGAAGCAAGTTAAATTGTTATTCTACCTAAAAAGCAGTGCTTTCGTAAGGTTCCACCTCCTATTGTGGTATAGCTATTCAAAAAAGTGGATGGATCGCCACCTAGCGGGGAGATTGTGCCACTTCACGAAGTGCAGAGCCCTCCCCTGGGAAACCAAGGATCTCTCTGGGAGATGTGGCAGGTGCAGAAGGTGGGGGAGGTCAGGGGTGGAGGCGTGCTGGGAGGTTCTTCCAGGCTGGGGGCAACGTGAGCACAAGCCCAGGGGAGTGGGGGCATATGCCTACCCCGGTGGGTTTTCAGAGAGCTGTTGGAGCGTAGCCAAGTGAAAAACAGAGTAGGGAGGCTAGGTTCTGGGAGGTCGGAGTGATGTCTCTGAGCCCTACGGGGATGGGACAGACATAGAACTTCTGAGCATGGGAGCCAGGGCTGGAGGCCATCCCATAAGGTTAGAGCTGGTAGGGCTTTAGTAGGAAGCCAAGTGAAGGAAACGGGAAAACTCTGGTTCTGCCTTAGGTTACCAACAAGCCCTTAGGGCCTGGGCTTTGTGATGTGGCTCCTTGGCCATATTAGCATTTGAGGGTGACAAATAACTACACCCCTTCCTGCTGGTTCTGAACCAGTTGAGAGAAATGTACTCGTTCTGTGGTTGGTAAAGAGGGATTAGGCCTGAAACCTGAATTTAGGCATTCACAGTGCCAGGTGCACCTTTACCAGAAGGAAATGCCCTTCTCAAATATTGAGGTCCATTTATGTGTGTGAGAAAATGCACCAGATTTCTTTGTCAAGTCAAAACCTAACAGACCTCCTTCTCCATCCTCTTCCTTCTCCCTCCCCTGAAACAAATCCATATATTTGACATTGAACTTGCTAACTATAAAGATGTTATTGGGTAAGGACATGAGAGTCTTTTCATCTGGTTAGTATCAAAAAAGAATGTAATGGATTAGAAATTACCCTCCCTCCAATCAATATCCTTGAAGCTCCCCCATATTCTTTGGTTTTGTGAGTTGACTCTTCAATTTTTGAGTAATTTCTTAGTTCCTTATTAATTCCCAAATTTTGTAATGTTATGATGATTCTCTCTAGTACACTCTTTTTTCTTTTTTTTTTGACCCAAAATCTGCTCTCAGTCGTCTCCAGTGGTGTGCTCAATTCGTAAGGGAGGATTGAGCATTGTGTATCACACTGTGCTTCCAGGGACCTTTCTTCAGGGAACAGGGTAGTTTAGAGAAGACCTTAAGATCCTTCTGAGCCTAGGGGTCAACCAGAAGTGTGTGTGTGTGTTTTAAAATTAGCATCATCTTATTATATAATTTTCATTTTAATTAGGTGAACCTTCAAAAGTGTGACATATTTGAACTGAAAACCCTGAAGGAACCAATCGACTACTTGACTCTAGCTAATAACCCCGAGACTCTGGAGAAAATAGAAGGTTGTATGAGAGTATGGATCAGACAGACAGAACAGGTAATTTCCAGAAACCAAACATCAGTTTCAGATGCCACTTTACTGAAGTAGTCAATGGAAGACAGTATATCGTATGCCGTTCCCATTTGCTTGAGTGTTTAACTTCAAGCCCCTAAAAAGGTGAGAAGTTCAATGCGATTTAATTTATAGTCATTAGTTAAGAAGAGATAGTAAGAATTCGAAGAGATGAAAATAAATGGCTTTAAATACTTAGGTCACAAGAAGACTGCACTTTGCCAATTGTTTTCTCAAGGTGTATTTTACTTGAGAGAGGACCTCTGTAGAAGTACAGGTTTTCCAAACACTGTGCCTCCAAAAAGGAGCTTGAGACTTAACTTAAAAAAAAATATTTTCAGAAAAATCCTAAGTGAAGGTGGACATTGAATCAAAAAGTAAGCACAATGAAAATTAACCAACTTAAGGCACGGGGGCTTTCCAAGGTTCTATTGTTCCAAAATTATACAGTAAGTGGATAGTCAAGGAAGCTTTCTGAGGACAGGTCCTCCAAAAGTTCATTAAAGCTTTTTAAATAAGTAGTTTTCAGTTAGAGCAAGTCAACTACATTTTTGTTAAAGGGTTAAAAATGGATACAAGTAAAAGACTGTCATTTGAAGCATGCACATGAATAAAAATATATCATGATTCCGACAACATAATTGACTTATTTCCTTATTTTTTTTGCCTGTGCATAACTATCATGCTGCCAGCCCTAGTCAGAGGTTCAAGGCTCTGCTGTGCATTTTCAGGTCCTTGCAGAAAACAACCAGCTGCGTAAGGAAGCGGATGACCTTGGGCCCCGTGCAGAGCTGGAGCACTGGAAAAAAAGACTGTCCAAATTTAACTACCTTTTGGATCAATTAAAAAGCCCGGATGTGACGACTGCGTTGGCTGTGCTTGCTGCCGCCAGGTCCAAGCTTCTAAAGGTTGTCAGCCATTTCTTTTTGCTTTGTGACACGGGAGTGAAAATTCTCTGTGTGCATTTTCATGTCATGGAGTAACTAGGTACAGAAAAATGTTATTACACCTTTAGGAACAAACTTTAAGGTTGGATAATATCCCCCTGTTATAATTCTGAGTACTGTGGAAATAGCCTTTGAATCAACGGTATCTGTTGGCCTGTGTCCATGTAAGTACATGTATTAATTAGAGGGCATTGCATGTAATTAAGATGTAACGTAGTATCACGATTATGTATATATTTGGAATTCGGACCAACCAGGAGTATTAAAATAAGAACTTAACTTGAATATTTTTTTTTTTTTTTTTTAGCCCTAGAATATTGCTTTTATACCCCTGTGTAACAAATTACCCTACAACTTAGCAACATAAAACAGCAAACATATATTATGTCACAGCCTGTGGGTCAGGAGTTGGGATGCAGCTCAGCCGGATGCCTGTGACTCAGCATCTTTCCTGAGATTATGGTCAGGGTGTTGGCTCATCTGAGGCTCGCCCACCCCAGGGGAGGACCTGCCTCCAAGTTGCTTGTGGGGTTCTTGCAGGGTTCAGTTCCTTGCTGGCTATTGGCTGGAGGCTTCCTTCAGTTCTTCACCATAGAAAATATGGGAATGAGGTGCAAAATGGATCCAGGAGCCAGTGGAGGAGAGAAGGTGTGGGTTCAGATGGGGTTGGTGCCCTCTTGATGCTCTGTCCTAGTTATTGAGTAGATTTTGTAAGAGAAGGCTGTGAAGAGATCCCTTTAAAACTAAAGTCAAAGAATTTAAACTGCTCTTCAATGTGGCAATACCCCTCATTCCTGTGGATTCAGCTTGATGCGAGAGGCATAGGATAAACTGAAAGTCTGACACAAGAGACTTGGGGTGACTTTTAGCAGCTGTGCTATTGGAAGTTCCATGGTAATCGATGCATTAACAGTGCTTTCCTGTCTTGTCCTTAGACTTGGAGGGAGATGGATATTCGAGTTACTGATGCAGCGAATGAAGCAAAGGACAATGTCAAATATCTGTACACACTTGAAAAATGCTGTGACCCCTTGTGCAGTAGTGACCCTGTGAGTTAAAGATCTCTACTTGCTTAATCTACTGATGACCGTTTTGCACTGGCTGAATTGAGCGTGCAGTTTGGTTCATTAATATTATAATCTGTTGGAAAAGTCTTTGAAACCTCTTTCTACTCTCAAGAAAATGATATATGTATACAGTTGACCCTCGAGCAACATGGTTTTCGACTGCGTAGGTCCACTTACATGTGGATTTTTTCATAAACACAGTACAGTGCTGTAAATGTAGTTTATCTTTCTTAACCATTTTCTTTTATCTGGCTTACTTTATTGTAAGAATATAGTATATAATACACAAAACATACAAAATATGTGTTAATCAATTTATTATGTTATCGGTAAGGCTTCTGGTCGACAGTAGGCTATTAGTAGTTAAGTTTTTGGGGAGTCAGAAGTTATGCGTGAATTTTCAACTACATGGGGATTGGTGCTCTTAACCCCTGCATTGTTTAAGGGTCAACTGCACTCATGTCTATCTAGATCTGTCTATCTCTGTCTGTTTATGATGAATATGCAATATTATATTTTAAAAACCCTTATTGTATATTCCAGTTTCCATTAAGTATTATAATTGATATTCTGGATGATACTCAAAGAAGTGTGGGAAGGGTTATCAGCTGGTGTTTTATCTTTTAACTTTAGGGAGTGCCTGCTTTTATTTATTATAAAATTAACTGTTAACCTTGTCATTAACAGAAAGTTAATGTTTCTTGCATAGAAATAAAATTTGATTAACTGCATATGACTAAATAATACAAATAAAATTACCCTTAAATACATTTATGTGAAGTGATAGTTAATATTTTAGTGGTAGTGTTAGTAGTGTTAGTTAAGTTAGTAGTTCGTTAGTAAGTAGTTCATTAGTGTTTGTTAGTAGTTTGTTAGTAAGTAGTTAGTGGTGTTAGTTAATATTTAAAAAATTAAAAAAAAGTCTCATAGCTAATTTTATTCTAATGAAGATTGAATGGTTCGACTATTAGAATTTTGCTGAATTTGATATTTGTTTCTTTGAATTCTCTCGTGGTGTCTTCCAGATATCCATGATTGATGCTATTCCTACACTTATAAATGCAATTAAAATGATCTATAGTATCTCTCAGTACTATAACACCTCTGAGAAGATCACATCTCTGTTTGTAAAGGTGAGTGCATAGAGTCCATGGTCACTTATATTTTTTTTGCCATTTTAAATTTTTTAATAGTTAGAAATTACCACATTGGCGTAATTCAGTGTCTGTGTATCCTACAATGAGAGAAAAAGTTTTAATCTCTCAACAGAGAGAATTAAGTGTATTTGTGAGGCTGATTCTCACAAATCATAAAGCATTATTTCCAAAGTAATTATTATAATAAATATGGTGTTATTTATATAATAAAAATAAAAAAAATAAAGATTCTCTTTGAATTTCTTTCCCTATGTTATTTAGCACATTATTTATTCCTATTGGGTAAATTTTTATTAAGAAAAACTATATTTAACTGGCTTTCTCCTGTTTTATATTTCATGTGCCACTTTTTCAAATTTATCTGATGCCACAGTTGTTTACTTGGTTTATTAGAACAGTAATCATGATAATGAAATCCACTTGCAATGTTTCAGTAATCCATAAAGCAATTATAATGATTCTGCCAAAAAACATAACGATCTTTAAACCTTATGTCCTAACTCATAACTGTTTGTGGTGAGCACTGTTGCTTTTCCCATTTTGAACAGTCCCTAAGAAGTAAATGACTTTCATTACCAAGGTGAAAATTTTAAGCGTTGTATTAAGATAGAGGCATTTTTGTCTCATCCGGGCTTGTGTTGCGGATGCTAACATACTACGAAGCATGGCTCTTGCTGGGAAGGGGGACGTCCACCCCGAGAGCTGGACAGGAGACTCCCTTTCTTCTGCTCTCAGTCAGGCACTTCAGGCAGAAAAGGGAGGGAAATCCACGAGATTCTTGCTGCACTTCTTCCCACGTTCAAAGGACGCGTTAGGGTCGTGAGGGATATTCCTTTGAACAGGAGACTCAAAAGTCAATTTGTGTCATCACACCAGGCTTCATGCATATTATCGGCAAGGCCTGTTTTTGGACAAAATTGTGAAACCATCATTTATCTAATTTTGAAAACCCTTTCACTATGGAAATTTTGAGGCAGGTACAAAAGGAAAGAGAATGGTACACCAGCCCCCCATGTACCTGTTACCAAGGTTCCGCCTGCAGGCCATCCACCTTATTTCATGCGCATACCGACCTTTGCCCTACACATCCCAGACATCAGGTCATTCCGTGCACACTGGATAGTCATCTGGTTTTCCTTTTAATTTATAAAAAAAAAAATCACAAGAAAATTCTGAAAGTTTTTTTACAGTTTGGAAGGATGGATAAAACGTGAGTGCATATGGAAGTCAGCTTGACTCTCTGTTGCTTCTCCCTTTGACATGTCTGCTCCGGCTCCTGGTGTCTTAAAATGACCAGGGTGGACGGTCCTTCTCAAGGCACTTGGAGACTGTGAGTTACATGTTAGAGCAGGCTACCTAAGGAGACTAGGGGACTCTCAACAGCTTTTAGATAGGGAAGTGAATCCCTTCCTGGCTGGTTAAGTGTTCATCCTGCATACACAGGGGTGCCTGAATTGTTGATTTGCCATAGTGCTTCCAACTCTGATTTTATAAATGACTTTGACAGTCCATACTGGAATCTAAAAAAGTCAAACAAATAGAAGCAGAGAGTAGAAGGGTGGTTGCCAGGGGCTGGAGAGAGTGGGAAATGGGGAGATGCTGGTCAAAAGCTACAATTTTCAGTTATAAGATGAATAAATTCTGGGAATCTAAAGCACAGCATAGTGATTATAGTGAATAATACTGTATTGTGTACTCAAAGGTTGTTAAGAGAGCAGATCTTAAGTCTTTTCAACACACATAGAACGGTGACTGTGAGGGGGTAGATGTGTTAGCTTGATTGTGGTAATCATTTCACTCTGTATATCAATATCAAGCATCATGTTGTACATCTTAAATATATACCATTTTTGTTTGTCATTTATACCTCAGTAAGGCTGGGGCAAAAAAAAATGTTGGTGCTGGATCATAGTTGTGATGGAAAAAAGTAAACCTAATGTCAAGTTCATAGATTGTACGCTCTGAGAGGTAGAGGAGTCAAGGACCCTCTAGTCCGGCTGTTGACTGATGGCTGTTTTATGTACTTCACACCATTTTATTGGGACATTCCAGGTGACTAATCAGATGATATCTGCGTGTAAAGCCTATATTACCAACAATGGAAACGCTTCCATCTGGAGCCAGCCGCAGGATGTTGTGGTGGAAAAAATATTGTCTGCAATTAAGCTTAAGCAGGTAATGGTCAGCTTAATAACATATTTAGATAACGTTTTATTATTTGTATGTTGTTTTTGCTGATGCATCTTAAATCACCTGGCCGTGACTGTATTATTGGTTACTCAAAAGTCATTCTTTTCGTAAAACAGTAATTCTTTCTTGTTAAGAAAATTGAATGTTAGTAAATCTGCTCTCACAATTTATTCACTTATTCTATCGTTTTGGGGACCGGTTATGTCCCAACACCACACTCAGTAGCAGAGGTGCAAAGATGCAGTAGTCTGTTTAGTTTCTTAGGGACAAATGGGGAGCTAGACGCAGAGGGAGGCTACTGTTGGCCAGGGGGACCACGTGGAAAGGCTGTGACATTGAGTTAGATCATGAATAATTAGGAATTTGCTAGATTGGGAGTTGGGAAACATGACATTCCCAGCTGAAGAAAGGGTACATACAAAGGCATGAAACTTGGAGGGTTTGCAATTCTACCTTAAATTTGTGGCTGCCTCCAACTTAAGAGAATAAGGTTGGTACCTGTGTTATGTTCCCTTTCTAATATTTTGGTTTTTAACTTTAAGGAATACCAGCACTGCTTTCACAAGGTGAAACAAAAGCTTAAACAAGACCCAAGTGAAAAGCAGTTTGAATTTAGTGAGATGTATATTTTTGGAAAATTTGAAACTTTCCACCGACGTCTTGCCAAGATAATAGACATCTTTACAACCTTCCAGACATATTCAGTCCTGCAAGATTCTAAAATTGAAGGGCTCGAAGACGTGGTCACTAAATACCAGGTTCTGTTCTTCCTTTCTTTCTTTTTAAAAAAGGTTTTTTTATTTTTATTTTTTAAAATTTATTTATTTATTTATTTGAGAGAGAGAGAGAGAGTGAGAGTGAGTGGAAGAGGAGCAGAGGGAGAGGGGGAAGAGCAGAGGGAGAGGGAGAAGCAGACTCCCTGCTGAGCAGGGAGCCCGATGCGGGGCTCCATCCCAAGACCCTGGGATCATGACCTGAGCCCAAGGCAGACACTTAACCGACTGAGCCTCCCAGGCACCCTTAAAGATTTTATTTTTTTTAAAAGTAATCTCTACACCCAGCATGAGACTGAACTTAACAACCTGGAGATCAAGGGTCATGTACTCTACTGACTGAGCCGGTCAAGCGTCCCCAGGTTCTGTACCTTAAAACTAAATTTACTACCCTTATCCATAACTAAAACTTTAATATTTTGTGCAAATATCTATATTTAGAATGATTCAAATAATCCATCTGTAATGTTAGATGGAAGCTCACGGCCCTTGAACAATAAAGAAATTAAATCTATATGAGAATTGTGTAATGGTGCTAATATGTTCTTTTCAGTTATGTGATTATGAGAATGACTTCTCAATACTCTAAAGTTAATCATCATTAGTAAGAGCATTTTCATTAGTAGCACAAGAAAAATGTTTGAATATAACTTATTATTTCATTTATTCATGCAAGAAATATTTAATGAAGCACATACTACGTGTCAGGAACTAGCTGACACCGAGTTCTGGGTGCATCCAGTTGTGGCTACATTTAGCATTTCATTTGGACCTATGTTAACAAAATAAGGGGACCAGATTTTAATTTAGCCCGACCGTTCCCAATTACTTTGATTTTTAACTGCTTTATCATCTTAGTTTTTAAGCGGGCACAGTGATCTAATAATGTTTTGAAGATCTTTAAAAAAACAATTTACAAACAAAATGGGTTTTATTTAATTAATTAATTAATTAATTAATTAACTTACTTATTTTAAGATTTTATTTATTCATTTGAGACACAGAGATACAGAGAGAGAAAGAGAGAAAGCATGAGCAGGGAGGGAGGCAGAGGGAGAGGGAGAAGCAGGCTCCTCGCTGAGCCAGGAGCCCAATGCGGGGCTCGATCCTAGGACCCTGGGATCATGACCTGAGCCGAAGGCAGACGCTTAACCATCTGAGTCACCCAGGCACCCCCAAAATGGGTTTTAGATTCTTAGTCTAGGTATAGTCAAGTTTCTCTTGTTTGGGGACAGTAATATTAAAAGCTAATTTTTTTTTCTTTTTTTTTGTACTTGAATTTGAAAAGGATCATGTAATTTACTGCCACACGTTGGTTTTTGTACTCTTAACAGTTTAGGCTAATATCAGGAATTTTTTCATTTCCTGAGTAGACCAGATTTTAGGAAAAGAAGAAAAAAAGACCTTTGTTATATAGCAGGAAACATTTTAGGTGGGCTGGGTTATCTTAGGTTATCTTATCTTAGGTTATCTTCAGGGTGGATAATCTGTATCTGAAACCGACCTTTTTGTAAGACAAAGACAGAATGTGTTCATTTACTTTTCAGTTTCGAATTTATTTATTTTCTATTCTTAATGAAAAAATAACTTTGGAGCATATTTCAAAGTTTATTTTTGAAGGAGAAGTTGAACCATACATCTAAATGCAGATAAAGACTTTTCTAACCTGATAAAAATACTGGGAAGAGAAATTGCTTTAAAAATCTAAAGTGAAATGAGGGTTAAAACGAACGTACCAGAGGGTAGTGACATAAAATGTAGCTGGTGCATGAAAGCAACAAGTGAGATTTTTGTGTTAGTACCGATGTTAGAAGTTCAAAATGGTGACTGTGGAAGGGAAGCTCTGCCTCCTTGCATAGCTATCAAGGTCCTGTCCACCCCTCCCACCTCCTTGCCTGCCTTTCTTCTTTGATGTTCTCCAGATACAAGTCAGTTCAGTCCACCTTAGGGCTTATAGAGCTTTTTTTCTGGAAAGTTCTGCCTCTGGATCATCACATGGTTATTCCTTCTTGGCTTCCAGATCTTCATTTAAATGACCCTCTCAATTAGATTTTCCTTGATCTCTGTTCCTCTCAATCACTCTATGTCACATTGCTCATTTTATCATGGTGTGAAATTATCCTGTTCATTTATTTGTGCTTTACATAGATTCTGACCCCTCTCCCACACTGAGGATGGACGTCCTCTGAGGGCAGGGACCTTTGTTTTTTCCGTTCCTTCCCATGTCTTCAGAGTTCACTAGCGTATAATAGGTGTGCAATAAGTACCTGTCAAGTAAATGATTTAGTAGATCAAGTTTGATTAGTTGGGTTAAGGTCATGATTAATCAGTTTATTAACTTAATACTCTTCAGTGACCATTTGTATACATTGCACATAACATGATGGGCAGCATTATATGGATACAGTGTCTTCGTAGAACTAATTTTGTACTTAAACAGCAAGGAAGGGTAGGTTTTAATTAGTAAACTTGATTCAAGAAGTTATACAGCTTATACACTTTTGTCTATTGAGAGGTTCGAATTGATGTTTAAATGGAAATGACTTTGAAGAAGAGATGATGGAAGGAGGCTCAACTTTCTTCATAAAAATTATATGCCTCTGTCAACAGTGTGGGCACCTGAGTTTGAGAATGGCTTAGTATCTGGTTAAGAATGGTCGTAGAGCATGATGGCTCATTATTCTGAGCAAACAAAACGTATATCGTTTTACGTATTATCATAGTATTCTCAAGGAGGCGAGTTGCGTGGTTTGTACTTCTGTAGTCTGTGGCTGTGCAGGATAGGAGGAAGCAGTTAATTCTGGAGAGTCTTTAAACGGCAGATTGTGGTTTGATGTTTTATTTAAGACATGTGAGGCCTGGAAGATACTTTTTCATCTTCAGATATTATAGGCTGTTTGGGTTCTGTTAGTGTTACTTATTTTCTGAGAAGACTTAAACTTTTCAATGAAAAATGTTTTAGTAAATTCTACTCTGGGCTTTTTTTTTTTTTTTTTAATTTCAGATGTCATTAGTAAGAAATTTTTAGAGAAAACATCTCTCCTACTTTTCAGATGTGGTTTATTTTCTATTTTTCTTTAGGAATATGTAAAACCTCGTGAAAATGCTTTCTAAATGATTTCTTTGAATGCACTAGGCAACATTATATTGCCTCTTATAAGCATTAAGCAATGTGAATAATTAAAGAAATAAGGCTCCTTTTAAGTTGATTTTTGGGGAATGATTATACAGTTCTACATTTAAAGGTCATATTTAATTAAGTAATGCAAGAATATTGAAATATTGTCTTACTTCTTTCATAACATTTCAGAGTATGGTTGCTACCATAAAGAAAAAGGAATATAATTTCTTAGACCAGCGGAAAATGGATTTTGATCAAGATTATGAGGAGTTTTGCAAGCAGACTAATGACCTTCATGTAAGTCATATAATAAAATTCCTGTTGACAGTTGTGTGTTTATTTTTTCCAATCTGTATAATGCTGCTAATCATTAACCATTCAGAAGGGAGAGGCATCTTCCTCACAGAGGTGACCGATCACAACCTCAGCCTGCATTTTGTGATTTCACATTAATAATTGAAGGCTCTTTTTCATGGTTTAAAGGGTCATAAATATAGCTTTGGATAATGATCTGTAATCACAGACTTCTGCACGTCTTCCATCTTCTTAGAAAATTAACTTTCTTCTTCTGTTGAAATGTGGGGTTATTAGAATTTAGAAATTCGTTTCCATTTGTTTGTTACTTTATAGCAATGATTCTGACCAACTGTCTGGTAGTTGCCAAGGCAGGGTTGCAGCTGGCCTGAGAAGAAGCGGTACCAGACCCCACTCAGCACTTGGGTCCTTCTTGGTCTGCAGCCTCTTTCTCTTTTTCCTTCTGCCCCCAGCCCCCCACCCCTTCTCACGGAAGACCAGCCTTCTTGACTTCCAGTCCATGTGGGCAATGAATGGCCATTAGCAACTTCTGAGAACATATATCAGGACCAGCCCCAGCTTCAAATCCCTCAGGAAAGGGTTGGGTTGGCCAATCTAGTGGAGTGTCTAGGCCTGGACCTGTCACCTGTGGGTTATGTGGTAAGAGTAGGGGGGTTGGGACCTCTCGGAGTCGGGGGGAGATTGGGAATGTTTGTCATTAGAGGAGGAGGATCAGGGAGGGTAAAGGGGAGATGACCCCATAGCTGTCTACCATAGCTCGTATTCAAACTTCTTTTCATCCTAGTGAAGTGCTAAGTATACACCTTTCTGCTTATAAAAGGAAAATGGCCATTCTGTTACTTCTTTTCCAAAATTTTTGGTTTGAAGTCAATTTCTACACTTGAAGGAAAAAGAGCTCTGAGGGGGCGGGTTCAGAGGTAAAAGGAATCATAATAGAATGAGCTAATCCTATATGGTAGGTACTGTCCTAAGCACTTTATGGGTGTTAACTGCTTAATAATCACAATAATCCTATAAGGTGGGTGCTGTTATTACCCTCATTTGCAGAGGAAGAATAAGGCACAGTTTTTTTGTTGTTGTTGTTGTTGTTGTTGTTGTTTTAAGATTTTTATTATTTATTTGAGTGAGAGAGACAGAGATAGAGAGAGCACAAGCAGGGAGGAGAGGGTGAAGCAGGCTTCCCACTGGGCAGGGAGCCCGACGTGACTCGATCCCAGGACCTTGGGGTCATCACCTGAGCCGAAGGCAGACACTTAACCAACTGAGCCACCCAAGTGCCCCAGGGGCAGTGGATCTTGATCTCTTTTTGGAAATCGATGGGCAGTGGCAGTCCTGATTCTCTGTGCTTCCCAACAGTTTTGGATCACATGGTATTTCAGTAGCTTGTAGGTGGGATAGAGGTAGATGGTGAACACCTTTAGGGCAGGAATTGTCTTCATTCCTATTTCCGTCTCCAGGGCACCTTACATAATTGGAGAGCAAAGAATGCCAAATTAATGTGTGAGTCATGAATTAATAACAACTAGATTTACTGCAATTAAATAATCATTTACTGTACATCAGTTAATCATTGTGCTTTTATGCTGTGGGTTATAAATAAAGAAATAAATCCTGTAGATTTGCCCTCAGAGCTCACAGTCAGACAGAGGCAGACATGTGATACGATTAAAATATACATATATGTTAGAATAAGGGGTACATCATTTAAATAAGGGCAAATAGTGGCTAAAAAGGGCGAATAGTGGCTAAAATGACCAACTGTAATAGTATAATATTCTGATCTTGTACCTGGAAGTGAGGATTCAAAGATAAAAGGACATATTCCAAAGAAGTCCTAAGGAAGCTTACAGGGAGGACAAGCTATAACACAGGATATTGTAATTGCAGCAGCTGGTGAGGGTAGGATGTGACCCTAGGAGAACACCCCTACCCTCTGCTTGGCTGAAATTAGTAAAGGCTTCAGAGCGGAGGCTACACCTCATGTTAGAACAATATGTTGTCCAAGTACATGGATGGGGGACATGAGAGGAGTGGGGTGACCTTTTCAAGACTGTGCCCACTTTGTATAATACCAAGAATATAATTTTACAAATGCCCTACAGCCTGGTTTTAAGGCATTAGTTATAGATGCTAGTTCCTATTCTCACTAATCTTTTTTTTTTTTTTTTTTTTTTTTTTTTAATTCAACACTATTGTTTATCTCCTCTTACACCTCAAACATGGTCTACTTGTCTCTTTGGTTGGATGACCAATTTTCCTTTGACTTCTTTGTTGCTTTCTCCATTCTCTCATTCCTTTTTTTTTTTTTAAGATTTATTCATTTATTTGAGAGAGAGAGACACAAGCTGGGGGGAGGGGCAGAGAGAGAGGCAGAGAGAGAGAGAGAAGCAGACTCCCCACTGAGTGTGGGGCCCAATGCAGGGCTTGATCTCATGACCCCAAGATCACGACCTGAGCCAAACTCAAGAGTACAATGCTTAACCAACTGAGCCACACAGGTGCCCCTCTTTTTTTTTTTTTTTTAAAGATTTTTATTTTTAGGTAATCTCTACACCCAATGTGGGGCTCGAACTCACAACCCCGAGATCAAGAGTCACACGCTCCACTGACTGAGCCAGCCAGGTGCCCTTCCATTCTCTTTTTCTTAACCAGCCCCTTTCTCCTTTAAATTACTCATCCACTCTCATGAATTCGGCCCTTGTCTCTATAAGATCAGGGTGAAAATACTGACCTTTCCACAGCTCTGGTTGGAGTTGAGGGCAGAGGTGATGAACCTTGGAGATAAGGGATGGAGGGGACTGTGGTGTCTCCAAGATAAAGACTGGAGGGCATGGGGGGTGGTGGTGGTAGGGGTACATGAGTGGTTTGCATCAGGGCTGTGTCCAGCGCTCCACAGCCCGGGGGATCAAAGCCTGGAATCCTATCCAGGTTGAGGGTTCCTGCTGGTGCTAACTGGTCAAAGAGAGGGAGTGCCTTGGAACCAGGTGAGTGTTGGAAGTCTAGAAGCATACTGACTCCAGCAGGCAGATAAGGCAGTATTTAGTAAAGCATGAGCTGTTGAGATGTCAAGCTGAGAGAAGAAAAAACTGAGTAGGATCCGAGAGCCCAGAACTAATAAGAGGACTAGTATGAAGATTCCATGGCCAGACTCCACAGGACTGTAAGAATGGGCCTAAGGATGAGGGAACAGAAGACGAATCCAAGGTCTTAGATGTTCATACAGAGCTTAGCACAGGGTTTTGTGAAGCCACAGTGTAGAAGAGGAAGGAAAACCAGGTACAAGTGTTAGGGTTCAATAAGTTGCTGCTGTCTGAAGTTCGAGGGAGGGACTGGAAGCATTGCAAATGTTCTAGTTGTGCACACTTTATACACAATTTTTTTTTTTTCTGTGAATGTAGTGACAACATTTGAGTTAAACGTTTATTTAGGTAGGCTAACTGTACTGTTTTTTTTTTTTTTTTAAAGATTTTTATTTATTTATTTGAGAGAGAGAGAATGAGAGACAGCACGAGAGGGAAGGGTATCAGAGGGAGAAGCAGACCCCCCGCCGAGCAGGGAGCCTGATGCGGGACTCGATCACGGGACTCCAGGATCATGACCTGAGCTGAAGGCAGTCGCTTAACCAACTGAGCCACCCAGGCGCCCTAACTGTACTGTTCTTTGGTGCATTTCTCAATCTTAGGATGTGGTCTTTGCGGAAGAAATAACATCAATCAATATATCTATATTTTTTATATATAAAGGGTATTCATAATATAGTTTCAGTGGGAGTAGTGAGAAGTATTGAGAGCAAGAATATATTGTCATAGGTATAGTGATCCTTCAACTTTGGGGTTCTGCTGAATGGGGCAGGGAGCATTCCTACTTCCCCCCGGTAGCCATGTCTCTTCAAATGTTGAGTGTTTCCGTTGGTGTCCTGGATATTTCCAACTGGTTGTCTTGCCAAATTACTTGTGTACCATCAAGGTCATCTTGGTACTAATTCTCACTGCATATGCAACCAGCTTCCTGGTTTTATCCCTACATAAGTTAATGACTCCTTTAGAATTGTAGAGGCTCACAACTTCCGTCGGGTAAAATTGACAAAAAAAAAAGGATTGATTGGAACTTTATCTTGAAGCAAGAGACAGAAAACAATGAAATAATTTTTCTGTCTTTAACTCAATTTAGATTTTAACGACAACTGTACTAAATCTTAACAGTGAACAAAGAAGAAATCACATGCTTCATTTTTTGGTGCGATTTTTATTTTTTTTGGACAAAATTGTACAATGGTATAAGATGTGTGATGTTCTCAGGACAACCTTAATGAGAATCATTTTGGAAAATAGATTTGAGGGCTTTATGAAAGAGGTACTTCTTAAAACTTTGATATTTAAGTCATTCCTTTTGAAATTCTCAGGAGTTATTTACTAATTTATTTTTCTGTAGTGGTCTTATGGCCCTGGGCTATGGACGTGTTTATATGGAGTGGCTTTGCCTTCCTTCTGATGGGGCCCCAGTGGTTTTGCCATTCCAGACTAGCTGTTATATTAATTTCTTAGGTTAGACCATTCTAGCTCATGCATAGTCTAAACTCAGACCCCCCCTCTAAGTATGGCACAGACATAGGATGAGTACTTGTGAAAGGTACCTGTTCCACAGAGCTGAAAATAGTTGCTGCATGGCCCTTTATAGAGGAAGTGTGGGATCATGATGGCCTGTTTCATCCATTCATGGCTCTGGGCAGTTGGCAAGCCCCCTTGCTGCTTTCCCCACCTTGTGGACAGAATCACTGCTTGGGCTCCTTTCTGCAGGGATCTGTTGAGAGGGTTAGGACCCCTCAGCTTCTCTACCCACACTGTGATAAAACCCCAGTGCTAACCCCCAGGCCCTGTATCTGACCCAAATCCACGGAGCCTGCCACGGTGCCAATTCCCTTGACTGCTCTGGTTTTCAGGTCTCTCTTTGTTCTGGCTTCTGGGCATTTATCTTTCAAGCTCAGGTGACTATTAAATTTTCTGTTATATTTTGTCCTGTGCTGTATGTGTTCATAGAGAGTGGGGAGCTCTTTTGTCTTGCTGCTCAATAGGACTTTTTTCTCAATAATATTGTAATAATTTATGGTGACCGATGGTGACTACACTTACGTGAGCACTGAGTGCTGAGTAACGTGCAGAATTGTCAAATCAACGTGTTGTACCTGAAACTAACATGATGTTGTGTGTCAATTGCATTTTGATAAAAAATGCGTACTCTAAAATTTTTTTAAAAAGTAGGACATTTCTCAATGCAAATTCACTGTTTACAATCAGACTTTATTCTATTTTAGAATGAGTTGCAGAAGTTCATGGATGTTACATTTGAAAAGATTCAAAACACAAATCAAGCTCTAAGTATGTTAAAGAAATTTGAAAGGTAAAAAACAATAGAATTTGAAGCAAATTCTATTCTATTTTCTAAAACTGGGGTCATATGAGCATAGTTTAGCTTATTTTATTATTATTAATTATTTTTTTCATATTCTAATGGAAAGAAAATCCTTTCTTGTCATTCAGCATAACAAAGTCTCAGTTTTTAAGTTCTTCAGATGATTAAGAATTTGTTTTATTTCCTGTTAGCTTTGAAGTAACTTGTGACTGCCTTTCATATTAATGTTTAAGTAACTTGAAAAAATTCTTGCCAGATTAATGGTTTTGCCTAGATTTTAAGGATTGATACTATTTTTTTTTTTAAGTAAACTCTGTGCCCAACATGGGGCTTGAACTCATGACTCTGAAATCAAGAGCACATGCTCTACTGACTGAGCCAGCCAGGCACCCCAATCCTATTTTTTAAAACCACTTTATAGTGATATAATGGATAGATTGATACTATTTTGATTTTTTAAAAATGCCAAATACCTCATTCTTTTCCATTACTGTATGTTTTTTAAAGGTTTTATTTATTTATTTATTTGAGAGAGAAAGAGAGAGTGAACAGGGGGAGGAACAGAGGGAGAGGAACAAGCAGACTCCATACTCAGTGTGGAGCCTGACGTAGGGCTTGATCTGAGATCATTACCTGAGCCGAAACCAAGAGTCGGACACTTCACCGACTGAGCTACCCAGGTGCCCCTCCATTACCATATGCTTTAAAATAAACCTTAATAAAGGAGATTGCTAGATATCTTCTCATTAATTCAACCATTTGCTTTTTTAAAAAATCAGATTGAACATACCTAATCTTGGTATTGATGACAAATATCGGCGTGTTCTTGAGAACTATGGGGCTGACATTGATATGATCTCTAAGCTGTATACAAAGCAGAAATGCGATCCTCCTTTGGCTCGAGATCAGCCTCCCATCGCCGGGAAGATTCTGTGGGCCCGTCAGCTCTTCCACAGGATTCAGCAACCAATGCAGCTTTTCCAGCAGCACCCAACTGTGCTCCAGACGGCGGAAGCCAAGCCCGTGATTCGCAGTTACAACAGAGTAGCCAAGGTGCTCCTGGAGTTTGAGGTTCTCTACCACAGGGCATGGCTTCAACAGGTGAGTCTCTACATGTGTGCTCCTCAAAGACGTCTACATTGTCAAATCAGTGGGAAACCCTCTGCTAGCCCAGGGCAGTTTTATTCCTGTAGAAAGTTGGATTTGTGGGTATTTCCTAAGGCAGGTTTGGTTGAATGTAGATAATCAACGAGTACAATATGTCCATGAAGAAAAATAATGATTAATTTTGAAAAAAAAATTATAAGCCAGGTAACAGAAACTCATTTTTATTTAATTTACAGACTCCTAAGGGAGAAAGAAGATCCTGTTTATTGGTTGTTTTACCTAGTTGATTAGGATTTCTGACTTATTTTCTATCCATTAAGTTCTGTAATGGGTCAGTAAATACTAGTATGTCTCTGTTAAGCAAAGTCTTAAATTTTCTTTGGTTATACTAGGTTCGTCAAATTGTATTTCATACCCTACCAACACTTGTATCTCTCTGTAGATTGGCAGGAAGTGTCTCAGGGGATAAAATTCAGGCTGACAAAGCTACTAAAATGGTGTCTCATTCTCCTGGTTCAGCTTTTGGTGCCTGAGCCAATAACAGAGATGTCCCCATAGGGGTATTCATTGTTTTCCTAGATAACTGAAAACTGAGTTTAGTAGATTTTATGAAACTTTTGTTAGGAAAAATAACGGAGTAGGCATGAAGGTACCTCGGAGCTAAACGGCTTTTGAGAAGCCACCACTCTTGCACTCTTGTCTACTTATCTGTTGGGTGTGAGAGAGTCACAACCCAGACGTTTTGTCGGATTGACTGCATAGCTTCACTTGAAGCTTGAAGGCCCTTTTCTGAAAGTGACCTTAGAAGAAGAGTGGTGTCTTTAATTTGAGAAGCTTGAATCCATGTAAGAATACTTCCTGGTCAGCGTTCCCAGAAATGCTGAGCTAGATACCCTGTGTAGGCATTGAACTTTCCAATAGTAAAAATGTTGATCTCTTCACACAGGTTGAAGAAATTCACATAGGACTTGAGGCGTCTTTATTGGTGAAGGCTCCACGCACAGGGGAATTGTTTGTAAACTTTGATCCTCAGATATTAACCTTATTTAGAGAAACAGAGTGCATGATGCAGATGGGTCTAGAAGTTTCACCATTTGCAGCTGCCCTGTTCCAGAAACGGGATGTATACAAAAAGAACTTCAGTAACATGAAGGTATGGTACTTTAATTTTTTTCCTCCTTTCTGGCTAGCCCCAGTTTGTATTAAAAAAAATCTGGTGGTGTGTCACTGTTGAGGGGTAGCAAGTGCCCAGGATGACTGAAGTGGAGACTGAGAGGGAATGAGACTCTAGGGTCAGCAAGGGCCTGCTCATCACCGATCTCATAAACCCAGGGTATAAGTTTGAATGCACCAGGAAGCCATTGTAGGAATTGAAGCAGGAGAAAAAGGCATGATGTTTTTTATAATAAAAATTGTTCTTATTGCTAGGTAGAGAATAGATTTTAGGGGGACAAGAGTGTCAGTGTGAAGGCAGCGTGCAGGCTGTTGTATTGGTTCAGGTTGGAGATGAGGGTGGCTTAAAATAGGGTGGCAGCTGAGTGGTAAATCAGTGGATTAGAGAATAATGTCAATTGAGGGAACTCGAGGATGATTACTTTGTTTTTGGTGTGAGCGACGCAATGGATTTACTAAAGTAGGGCGATTATGTATTACTGTGTAGGTCATTTTTCTGTATAACTTTTGCTCAGTAACATGCAGTGGCCCAGAATGAAAGTTCCATTTACAGAGATGGCAGACTGGATCTACTATATTTTGGAAGACAGGAGGGAATCAGTAATTTCCATCTGAAGCATAAGATGATTTTTAGAGTTCGAAATGGAGGTGTTATTCATGCAGATAGATATGTTAAGTCTGGAGTTGAGTGGAGAAGTCAAAGTGGAAGGCATAGTTTTGAGAGTTTTAAAAATATAGTTGGTATTTAGGGGCTGGCTCAGTCAGAAGAGCATGCAACTTTTTTTTTTTTTTTTAAGGTTATTTATTTGAGAGAGAGCGAGAGAGAGAGAGAGCATGAAAGGGGGAAGGGGCTGAGGGAGAGAATATCTAAGCAGCCTCCCTCTGAGCATGGAGCCCAACGTGGGGCCCGATCCCATGACCCATGAGATCAGGACCTGAGCTGAAACCAGGAGTTGGATGCTCAACTGACTGAGCCACCCAGGCACCCCATGAGCATGCAACTCTTGATCTTGGGGTCATGAGTTTGAGCCCCACATTGGGCATAGAGATTACTAAAAAAAAATAAACTTGAAATATAGTTGGTTTTTAAAGTCATTGTCCTGGGTGAGATCTCCAAGGAAGAGAATAAAGATAAGAGTAGAGGGCCTAGGCTAAACTCTGGTTGTCCCAATATTAACAGGTCTGATAGAGGAGGATGAGTATACAAATAAAATTAAGGATTGGTCATTGAAGTGGGAAGAAAGGGTAAGAAAATCCTCCTGCGGGAGGGAATGATCATCAGTGACAAATGCATCTTGTGCAAGGTGAGTGCAGAGATGCAGCCATGGTATTTGACAAGTGGAAAACCTCATTACAGTTTTATACCGCCTAACCTCATAGGATGAGGCCAGTGAGGCCATGCCTTTGCATAATGCTTTACATTTTAACCATTCATTATTCCATGTGATCTTATCCATAGCCACGTTAGGTAATTGGGATAGAATATTATTATATTATCTTATGACAAAACCATGGTTCAGAGAAGTTAAATGACTTAGCCAAGTTTTCATATCTAGTAAATGGCAGAAGTAGGACCTGAACCCAGACTTGTAGTCTACTGTTTTCCACTCCTTCATGTTATATTAAAAAGCTAATATTGTCAATGGACCGATATTCCTCAAATGTGGGCCCATCAAATACTGGTCAGCATGTTGAGATTCCCTTTAGACTTTTCTTGCCTGTTAGGAAAACCACTTAGTCAATTTACATATTTGCAAAGAAACTAGTATTTTTTACTAAGAAATAATATTTATCAGAATATAAAGTTGCTAATAATAATTTTGTCCACAGAATTATTATTTCAGTTATCTATTGCAGGTTAGCAACCAACCTCAAAATGTAGTGGCTTAAAACAATCATTTCATTATATTTCATGATTTCATGGATAAAGAGTTTAAGCAAGCCTTGGCTAGGTGATTCTTCTGTTCCATGTGGCATTGACTAAGATTATTTAGTTCAGCTGGCAGGTGTTGGATCTGGAAGGTCCAAAGTGACCTCATTCTCGTGTCTGGTTCTTTGATGAGTATAGCTCAAAGTTTCACTCAGTTGGGATTAAGGACTGGAGCATCTATGTGTGGTCTTTCAGGATGGAGGCCTCAGAGTAGTAGAATTTCTTATGTGGTAATTCAGGGTCCTAAGAGAGGACATTGCAGTAAACACAGAGGAAGCTGCATGGCTTTTAGGACAGCCTCATAGGTCTTAGCATCACTTCTGTTGTAATCAGTTGGGCTCCATAAGTCCACCCAGATGCAAGGAGAGAGGACATGTATCCTACACCGTGAGGGAAGGAGGATCAAAAAATGTTTTAAAATGTTAAAATGTCATATAAATGACAGTTCAAGGAAGTAAATTGTCATCTGGTTGACACTTATTGTATCTTAGAGGTTGAAAGAGTGAAAGGTCCCCACCCAACACGAGTGGCTGGTAGGAACAGATCTTTCGGAGGGTTTGGGGGACTACCTCCGATGTTGCAGAGTTATTGTGCTGAATATTTAACAGAGCTCTCTGGCTCCCACAGATACACCAAGGTAGCTGAGGGATTGTTTTCTTTAACTTTTCCTTGGAATGTAGTTCAAAAAGAAATGAGCCTGCCTAGACTAACAATTACGAGTATAGATTCTAAAGCCAATTTGATCTGGATACAAACCATTATCTTTGGGCAAATTATTTTACCCTTCTAAGCCTCAGTTTATCATTTATAAAATGAATAATATCTCATGGGGTTAAAAAGGATAAAAGGGGAGAAGTAAAATGATTTGCTTCCCAGATAGAGTAAGTGATGGACATTGAGAAAAGATAAGCCGTGGATAAACGCTTCAGCAAATGTGTAAGTAGCTGCTCATAGAACCACACAATGTAGGCTTTTCCAAAGTGGCTTTCATGGAAATTGAAAGAATATAGTGAAATTGTGGAAAAGTATTATATGAAGAAAGGATTATGTGGTCCGTTTGGGAAATGTTGGGTTTAACAAAATTCAGAAAATTTCATTGGGCTTCTTACTTTGTTCTTACAGTTTTCTCAGAATCATTAATATTAATTGTGATTGTCCAAGAGGGGAGATAGTGTATACAGTGTTTTTCAAACTTACCCATCCATGGACCATTTTTCTTTTCTTTTCTTTCTTTCTTTTTTTTTTTTAATAGAATCTCTTAGGGCTAGTAATCCAAGGAAAACACTTGGGTAAACATTGATCTAATGACAAAGTAATATCAACATGCATATTACAAATATGAACTTAAAAACAGTTGTATTTGAGAAGTGTGTTCAAGTTACCTTCTTACAATTAATTATTATTAATACTAACATTACCAAAAAAGATAGGCTGGAAGTGCTTTTAGTCTTATTTAAAATGGTAACATATGAACAAAGGACTGACACAGTTCAATATTATACAACAGGTAAATTTCAGTGTAGGAACAGAATCCATGAGTTTCTAATCACAAATGCTCCTGATAACAACTAATTAATAAATTAGGGAAATATTGATTGACCATCTCCTATGTGCCAGGTACTGTTTCAGGTGCGTTGAACAAAGCAGACAAAATTCTTGTTCTTATAGAAACTCTTGTCCTTATATTCTAGTTGAGTAATACAGCAAATAACCCATGAACCTTAAAAATAGGTCTAAGTTACATAGTCTATTAGACAGTGATAGGCAAAAATAGAGCAGGGCAAAGAGGATAGTGTGTAGGTAGTTTTTGATGATGGTTTACAAACTTAAATAGGTATTTGGGATAGGCCTAATTGAGAGGATGGCATTTGAGTAATTATTTGAAGGGGATGCAAAGTCCCTGAGGCTAGGGACCAGCAAGGAAGACAGTAGGGCAGGACTAGGTAAGGGATGAGAAGAATGATTACAGATGAGATCAGAGAGGTAATGGGGACCAGCCTGGGTAGAACTTTGCAGACTCACATAAGAACTTGTAGGGGGAGACGAACCATGAGAGACTATGGACTCCGGGAAACAAACTGAGGGTTTTAGAGAGGAGGCGGTGGGGGGATGGGTTAGCCTGGTGATGGGTATTAAGGAGGGCACATATTGCACGGAGCACTGGGTGTTATATGCAAACAATGAATCGTGGAACACTACATCAAAAACTAATGATGTACTGTATGGTGACTAACATAATAAAATAAATAAAAATAAAAATATTTTCCTGCAAAAACAAAAAGAACTTGTAGCTCTAAATGAGATGGGAAGGCATGCAGCCATGTAAGCAATGGGCTTAATAGTCTGATTTACATTTTGAAAGGATGCCTCTTGCTGCGAAATTGAGCATAGACTGTAGGGGGCATTAGTGGAAGCAGGGAGACAATGGTAGACCATTACAATAATTTGGAGGAGAGTCAGCGATGGTGGGAATGGTGCATATGGTAAGCAGGTCAGATACAGATCTCTTGAATATGGAGCAAACAAGATATCCTGATGGATTGTCTGTGGATGTGAAAGACAGGAGCCACCGTAGGATGGGATGGAGAATGCTGGGGGCGGAGAAGGTTTTGGGGAAGAACAAACTTTCAGTTTTGGACATGCTAAGTTTGAAATGTCTTTTATGTATTCAGTTGGAGATACTAAACAGGCTTTCACCATATATGAGTCTAGACTTTAGGAGTGAGATGTGGGCTGAGATGTGAACTTGGTTTTCTTTGGCATATGCATGATACCTAAAGCTGTGACACTTACATTGATGCTGGTTCCTGACTCCTTATATGCTTTGGGCCTTACATCAAAACTTGGCCTATGATTTCAGCAACGGGCTGAGGCAGACTTCGGGTGACCCCGGCACTTTGGGTGATGAGTATGGTCCATCAGAAGTGCCCAGAGAATCAGGCAGTGCATGGTGCCAGCATACAAAGTTGAATGAATGAGCCTTGTGATGCATAGGCTAAGGCACTGATAACGTGGTTTAGAAAACTCACTTGACCTTAGAACTTTTCTCCCCTTTTGGACTGGGGAAGGGGTGAGAAACTCCTACTCTTAAGTTCTTTTTTTCTCTTCTTCAGCTGTATTTTATTGGATTAGGAATTTACGTTTATGGAGAGATTTCTCATCTTCTATTCTTGTTTTGTTTTGGCCACTTTACCTGCCAGGCTGCTATTGGAGGCCTATAGCTGGACCCTAAATAAAAGCCATCCTTTGGATTAAAAAAACAAGATATTAAAAGTGTGATATTAATCGATCATTTGACCTCCATTTCATTGCAGATGATGCTGGCTGAATATCAGAGAGTGAAGTCAAAAATGCCTCCCACCATAGAGCCACTGATGGCCCCTCATTTGGCTAAAGTGGACGAAGCTCTTCAACCGGGCCTGGCTGCACTGAGCTGGACCTCACTGAACATTGAGATATACTTAAAAAACACTTTTGCAAAGATCAGTAAGACTGTCTGAATGGTTATTATTTCTCATTTTGTAAGGCTGAGTTCTTAATGTCTAACTGTATAATTTCTTCCAGATACTGTGATATAAATAATGCAATGGGAGTGTTATTCTTAAGCTGTTCTCTAGGGAATTTTACCAAAAGACACGAATTCGTTAATTTCCTGGAAACTAGATATATTCACTATTTAATTTTATCCCCAGAGATAAACTACATTTAAAAATTATACTTAATGTTGGACACTAGACTTTAAATAAGATGGTCAATTTAAAGTTGGAAAACTGTGATCCAGAGATGCTGAGTGACTTCTAATGTGATAGAGATGTAAGCAGAAAGGATGAGTTTATTTATTTATTTATTTATTTATTTATTTTTAAAGATTTTATTTATTGACAGAGAGAGTCACAGTGAGAGAGGGAACACAAGCAGAGGGGGTGGGAGAGGGAGAAGCAGACTCTCCGCTGAGCAGGGAGCCCGATGCGGGGCTCGACCCCAGGACACTGGGATCATGACCTGAGCTGAAGGCAGACGCTTAACGACTGAGCCACCCAGGCGCCCCAGAAAGGATGAGTTTAGAACCCAGTTCCCTTGCCTCTAAACCAATAGTCTTTCCAAAATATATCTCCCTGGGAACTAAAACAGGAGGAAATAGGCTAACATTCTAGAAGGAGGTATTTATGAATGGCATAAAAACTTCATGGTGAGAGTTTTCACTACCAAATTGGAACAGGCTACCAAGGTGGACTTTAGTACTACTCTTCCTAGAGAATATTAGCATTAGAATGTTTACACTTGGATGTTTTATTATTACATTAGTTGGAGACAGGAGCTAGTTTCTAAAGAAGTTCTCCTTAGTTCTCTAATTCTGTTTTCTTTTTGTGATTTAAGTGAAAGATCTAAGATGGATGTCAGAAGTCCAAAATGACTCTTAGGGAATTAAAAATCAAGGTATCAGCAGAGGTAGTTCCTTCTGGTAGCTCTGGGGGAGAATCCTTTCCAGAGGCCATTCTACATCCTTTGGGCTCATGGTCCCTCCATCCTCAAAGCTAGCAACATAGTATTCTCAAATCTCTTTCTCTCTGTTTCTTTGCTTTCATGGGCACGTTGTCTTCTGTCTGACTCTGACTCTCCTACCTCCCTCTTACAAGGACCCTTATGGCTATACTGGCCCCACCTAGTGTAGATAATTCCCACCTAGATAATTTAGCACAGTCTCTACATCTCAAGTTCCTTAACTTGATCACATTTGCAAAGTCCCCTTTGCCATATCTGGTAGCATTCGAAGGGGATTAGGATGTGGACATCTTGGAGGTGGGGGGCCTGGGTCACAGATGTCCTTGAAGAAGCTTTCAAGAATCAGAAACAGTGAAGAATTATATTGAGCATGCATGCTCACAGAAAAGTTTTGGCTCTCTTTTAGTAGGAAATAAACTTACCAGGCAGAACTTTTTGGTATCTTGGTATTAGCTTAGAAATGATTGAAAACTTTTAGGGCCTTATTCTTTAGGAAGCAAAGGTATTTATTTAAGGGAGTGTTTTATGTCTTTGATACATCATGAGTATATAACATGGACTTCTCTGTATTCAATTTTAACTTCATTCCCCAGACAAAAGTGATATCAGAAAAAAAGAGAATCCACTCTATGGTATCTGTTGAAACTGTATTATCCCTTAGATGGAGCTTTATTAACCATCATTCCTACTTTTGATGTAAAAGTGTTAATTTCCTCTAGAACTGACCTTTCTGTCCATGGAAACTTAGTGCTCAATATTACTTCAGCATAATTCTAAAAAATGTACCTTATGATAGTAACTGTAAAAGAAAAATCGAGGGAATTTCACTTCAATAATATCTGTAGGGGAGCCTGGCTGGCTCAGTCGGTAGAGCAGGCGACTCTTGGTCTCGGGGTTGTTAAGTTCGAGCCCCACGTTGGGTTGGAGATTACTTAAAAATAAAATCTTAAAAAAGAGTATCTGCAGGATACCTCCTGTGGAATAGGCTGTTCTCTAGGGAATTTTACCAAAATACATGAATTAGTTAATTTCCTGGAAACTAGATATATTCACTATTTAATTTTATCCCCAGAGATAAACTACATTTAAAAATTATACTTATTGTTGGACACTAGACTTTAAATAAGTAGGAAGCAAGGATGACAAAGAGGATGACAAAGGGGAATTCCAGAAGAAGGAAAGACATGAGTAGGCAGTGTGGTACACATGGTCATGGAAGGAAGCTCAGGGGGTCAGTGCCTGTGCAGGACGAGGGGGCCGCTGGAAATATGTGCAGGTTCCCAGGAAGCCTCCTGGGGGCGCTGCATTCGAGCCAGCTCTTCAAGTCTGAGTCACAGTGAGGCCGGTGGAGAGAGCGAGAGTGGGAAGCTGGTTAGAGGAAGGACAGTGTGCAGAAACCAAGTGAGAAATAGCCATCTGGATCGACTTTAATCCTGATTTCAGCACTGCAGTTTAGTCATGTGCATTTTTAAAAAAAGATTTATTTATTTAGTTTAGAGAGGGAGAGTGCATGAGAGCAGGGCGGAGGGGCAGAAGGAGAGGGAGAGAGAGAATCTCAAGCAGAGCCTGGTGTGGGGCTTGATCTCATGACCCTGAGATCACCACCTGAGCTGAAACCAAGAGTCGGAGGCTTAACCAACTGCCACTCAGTCCCCCTAGTTGTGTGCTTTTTTTTTTTTTTTGAAACAAAATGCTTAATCTCTTTTATTCACTTTTATTTTTTCCAAAGAGGACCTCGAGTTGCTGCTTGACAGAGTCAACGATCTGATGGAGTTCCGCATCGATGCCGTTCTGGAAGAAATGAGCAGCACGCCACTTTGCCAGCTCCCTGAGGAGGAGCCGCTTACCTGCGCAGACTTCCTCCAAATGACAAAGGTTATTAGGAAATCGATGTGTTTATTAATTTTTTTTTTTTTGAGAGAGCGAGAGGTGGGGGAGGGGCAGAGGGAGAGGGAGAGAGAATCTTGAGCAGGCTGCACGCCCAGCGTGGAGCCGTGACCCCAGCCAAAATCAAGAGTCGGAAGCTTAACCAACTGAGCCACCTCTCCCTCTGCCCCTCCCCCCTGCTCTCATGCACTTTAAAAGGTGAAAGATTTATACGATCTGAAGAGAAACCAGAGTATTCTCATGCATTTTATTAAAATAATTAACAAAGGGCGTTTTTTGAAGCATAAATTACATTTTTTTTTCCTGTCTGTGATTGGTCTGTGATTGATGTGATCAAATGCAGAGACTTCCGACAGTAATTTGAAACTGAAGAGGAACGTATCCAAGGAATCACCTAGACATGAAGAACAGGTCATTTCTTTTCAGATCAGCAGGAGGGAAATTGCCATGGGACACATTTCTCATTTTTTCCATATTTTTTGAAGAATTAAGCTATTTTGTTGAAAAGTTTCCAGTAAGCTAGTGCTAATTAACAAAACATTTGTTTTCAATAGCTGTGGGACAGAATTTCTTCTTTAAGCATTTCCGGAGAGCACCACTTCCCAAACTGGTGTTCTGTGGTACATGGTCCCGGAGCCACTGGAGGAAACCAGGAAAGCTGGGTCTGTGTTCAAACTGCTCAGGGTAAAGGCTGGTTCCTCCTTTCCCCTTGCAGAGTCTTTACACATTTACATGTTAAAATAAAGGCCGTCAGAAGGTCTCTTGGAAAAGAGCCCATTTGGCTTTCTTTGACCCATTTTTCTCAAACTTCTTTTGCAAAAGGAATACTTTCTTCCCTATGCTGGGATTAAGATCCTAGAAACAGTGCTCCCTCCATGAAGCAGCCTTTTGGGAATGTCATTTTAGCATCATCATTTGCAGTGTTCCTGGTTGGCATCCTGAGTATAAGAATTCATCAGGGTTGATTTTAATATGGTATGTCAGCAGTCCCCAAGACCATCTCCACTCGAAGGATGATTTATGAGAATGGTAGATTAAGATTTAAGATAACATTTAATCTTAGATTTAATCTTTAAGATAATCTTTAAGATAACATTTAATCTTAAGATATAAGATTTGTAAGAAGGACTCCTGGAACTCAGCATCTGGTTGCACTGAGGACTGAGATTTACTACAGGGACGTAGTAAAGATACTCAGACCCTAAGGGAGAAGAGGCGGGAGTTTGGAGGAATGCATGTGTAGGCTTCCTTATGCTCTCTCGCTCTCATGAGGGGCCACACAGAGCTCACTCTCTTCCCAGCAACAAAAATGCAGCAACGTGTTTGCAACATTTCTGTCCAGGGAAGCCCATGGGAAACTCAGTGCTTGAGGTTTTTTAATGGGTCTGGCCACACACATAGGCACCCTCTGCCTAGCATGGACCCAAATTCCAGATACCCAGAAGGAAGACAGGTTTGCAGCATTAGCCACACTGTTTACACAGGCTGTGTAGGCAGAGTGAACCAGTCTTATCGGCTGGGGAGCTGTGGGAACCTTCCTGACATTCAGGCCCCCAGATACCAGCCAGAGACCAACCTGGCATGCACAATTGCAGTCTCGGCCTGTCCTGTTAACCCTTTCCTGCATATGCGGTTATCTTTGGTTTACATTAAATTACTGTTAGATAATCAAAATTAAATGTCTACATTTTAGAAATCCCTGTTTCCTCCTTTATTCAGACTCACGAACTGTGTCTAGACCCCAAATTCCCCCAGGCCCCCTGCTCATTTGTCATGATCTTGCCCTCTGGGCAAATCACTTGGCTCCATGGTTTTAATATTACCCCTCTTCTTAGGATTATTTTATAAAAATGTTTCTTTTAAATGTAAGCTCAAGTTTTAGAATATTTTTAAATATGAAAAAAATAGTATTTTTACCAGTTAGACTGCCATTGTTATAATTTTTGTGTATTGCCTACTTATATGCCTTTTAATAAGGTTGTGAATGGTGTTTTTCTCTCCCACTTAACATTTTCTCAAGAAATATTTTTCATGTTGTTATGTGGCTTTCATGGTCACCTTTTTAATTATGCCTTCAGAATATTTTATTGAATTTATGTACCTTAATTTACTTACCTGTTCCTTGTTGCTGGACATTTGGATGGTTCCCAAATTTGCCAAGAGCTGCAATGAATATATTTATATGTATCATGTTTTTCCCCTCTAGGAGTATTTCCTTCTTCAAAGTAAAATCATTGCATCAAAGGATGTGGCTTCATTTAATAGCTCTTAATATTTGTAGCCAAATTGCTTTTCAAAAGGATGGCACCAACTTACAATGCCATCAGCAATGTGACAGTACCAATTTCACTATCTTCCAACAGGTGCTGTTTTATCGTAATTGTAATAAATTATAATAAAGATTTTATAATGAGGTATATAATAAAACAAATTTATTATAAATAAAATATAATAGATTTATTGTAATTTATAATCAGAAATTCTAATTTATTAATTTTCATTTAAGTAGCAAAATCATAGAACCTAATTTTAATTTGCCTTTTGATTACCAAAATCAGTGATTACCGATTAAGTGAATGCTTTCCCTTGAATTTGTTTACCTTTTATAATTCATTTATTCTTCAACAATTTTTCTGGTGCTTCTATGCAAACCACTGCTTGGGGATACAGCTGTGAGCAAAACAGATGAAATCCCTGCCTTCATGGAGCCCTTTTCAAGTGCAGGATACAGAAGAGCAAACAAACAAAAAAGCCAATAAATCAACAACAAGTTAGGTGGTGATAAGCTCAATGGAGAAAAATTAAAAGGGTAATGAAGAAAAGGAGTATCTGACAGAGAGTTGTGATTTATGTTGATGGACAGGGATGACTTCTGTGATTACATTTGAGCAGAGGAAGTGAAGGAGCAAGCCATGTGAATAACTTTGGGGAAGAGAATTCCAGGCAAAAGGAACAGTAAGTGCAAAGGCCCTGAGGCAGAAATTTGTTATGGTAGTTTGATGAAAAGGAAGATGTTGCACTGAAGTTTATCTAGTATGTTCTTATGCTGAGGGGGAAGGAGAAAGGGAATGGCTAGTAAGCATAGTATCTGGGGAAGCAGGGGAATCTGTGATTTAGAACTCAGGTTACATGATTATTCTTAAACAGAAGGGAGAATACTGCATTCACTGAAAAAGGAGGAAAAGGGGTTGATGATGGAGGCCACTTTGTCTTCTGGGTGAGGGCATGCGGTCAGGGAGTTGAGTGAGTCCCTGTGTCATTTGCTTTGTGCTATAGAAATCAAGGTCATTAGCTGAATATGTGGAAGAGGATGGTGTAAAGATTTGAGGACACAAGGATCTGAGGATACAGCTGTTATGAGCACATTAGAAGAGTCTCAAGATGAGTAATGGTGGGGCTTGGAAAGGGACTGGAGACTGTGCCCAGCCAACAGAGTCTATTATTGCATGGGCTTATTGGCCAACCAGGTGGTAAATCACTGACTGCCTATATCATCTGTTTCTCTCTCCATCCATCCATCCATCCATCCATCTATTATCTGTCTGTCTCTACAGAATCGAACCCAGTGCCCCAATCATATTAGTTTATATTTGTTAAATCTCATTCTTGAGAAACGTGGAATCTCACGAGAGGGGAGAGGAATCTCTGAAATGAATTAGGGGCTGACTCTGGCTTGTTGCCAAAGGTGAGGAGGAGAGAAGGAAGGCTGGCTAGAGCAGATTGATGTGAGATAAAGGATACTCCATGGCAAGAGAGTCTCCTGGGAAACTTTCAGAGGTATTCTCCCCCCACTGTTGGAGAAGTAAGTGTAATTTCAGTCTGCCTGTGCTGCTCCAGTTGGTTCCCTATCTTTAATGAGTTCTTTTACGGATGCCTGGCCCTGGTTCATGTGAGGGCGTGGCCAAGCATCGTTGGAGGCCAAAATCCCCATCTAGACGCTGAATCTATGGCATTACTACTGTTACTGATGTGGTCTCAAGAGCTAGACAAACAAATATGAACTGTGTTAATTGTTTTTTTTTTTTTTTTTTGATAGGACCTTTGTATAAAGGGTGCTCAGATACTAAATTTTAAGAGCTCATTAGTGGAGGAAGCAGTGAATGAGCTAATAAATATGCTGCTGGATGTGGAAGTTCTATCCAAAGAAGAAAGTGACAAAGTGTCTAATATGAATAGTGCTGATTCAAAAAACAAAAGTTTGGGTAAGAGATGGAGTCATGGAAGGGTCTTATTTTTCTAGGACATTACTGAAAACTAAAATTTCATTTCTACATAGTGATTGGTTTCACACTTCTGTAAACACTCTCCCAATTTTATAAGGACATTTATAAATCTGAAATTATGATTCTGAGCATATTGTCACTTATCCCATTATTTTTTGTTAAACTGTATATGCATGTACCTTATCAGTAGAGTAGGATGGATGATGGGTTGGAATTCCCATTGGAATTCCCTGCCTATACTGAAGCAAACCTTTTGTAGGACAGATGAGGACACTGAGAGGCAGGGAAGGAAAGTGATTCTCCCAAGGCCTTATGGCTATTGATGGAAGAGAGAGCATTAGAACCCAGGTCCCTGAGGTCTGGTCTTGCCTTTACAGCCATGGCTCCTGTCTCTCCTCCTATTTCCTCACACCGAGGAGGAGAGGACTCCATCGGCCCACCCGGTGCCCCAATTTCTTCTTCCTATTCTTTGATGGACTTGCTTTCTAGGAATTCTGACATTTAAGTGTTATTCAACTTGCATGTAATTATCTTAATTTTCTTCTCTTTAATTGCAGTAGATGGTTCTCTCTTTCTCCATCTCTCTCAATCTTCTCATCTTGTAACAGCAAAGAGAGAAGAAGGAAAGTCTGACACCTTGACATCATCCTTTAAGGCCCCAGCAGGCCTCCTGCCTTTGGCAACTATCCTGAGAAAGAAGAAGGAGACTGAGGTGTTAGAGGAGGAAGCCTGTGGGTTGCTGTCCTATTTCAACCACCAAAACATGGATGCGCTTCTGAAAGTTACAAGGAACACACTAGAGGCCATCCGCAGGCGTATTCATTCCTCCAACACGATGAACTTCCGGGGTAATAATTCCACACAGTTTACCTACTGGCAGCCCAGCCATGTTTGCTGCTTGTGTGTGTATTCCTGTTATTTTTAAATAATTTTAAAAATCCACCATTTATTGAGAGCCTCCTTGTAAGTTTATACTTTATGAACTTTGATTATCCCAACAGTTCTATGAAGTAGATCTTATTAGTCCATACTCTCCAAAGCAGAACATTTCTTTACTATTTTTGTGTCAATTTAGTACTTTCCAGCCAGTTTGTTCATTCTTAATATAATCATCTTCTCTTCACAATTCAGAAATGGGTGTTGCATTTCCCAGATGAGCCACAAAAATCCATCAAATCTAGAGACATTTTGAAACTAAATTTTATATTAAAAATGAAAATACATTATTAATTAAAATTGCAAAATGATAGGGTAATAAACCCGATTGATTTTGAATATTGGCATTTAAGGGGAAGCATCTCTATACTTAATTAAAAGCAGATGAATAAAAGTGGATACATTGAAGGAATTTTTGATTGGCAGCATGGAACAGAGTGATAGGGCTTTTATTTAACACAGGGATATTATTAGAATTTATCAAGCATTGGTTGATATGCTGAATATTAAATCACATGTCTTTCCCAACTTTATATATTACAGATATTTCCAACTATATAAAGTTACACACACACACACATCCACATTTATGTATTTATGCCTTATACCGATACTTATACCTATATGCAACTTTAAAAGCCCCTTGGATATAAATGATGAGTTACACTTTATCTCTTCTCCATTCTTTAACTGCTCCCAGTTTGAATTATATGCACTGTGGTAGAAAAGGCATATGTTTTATGTGAAATTCCAAACTGGTTATTTGTTTCTGACTTTGGCTAATTCTGACAGCTCTTCTTGTTCTTCATGCCTCGCTTCCTTATTCTACATTTAACTAATTTATTAGCTTGCTGGTGTGTGGACAGCATCATTTTCAGTATTTTAGATCACAGTTCACATTATTAAGCCAGATTCCACATAGTGGGTGGCCTTTTATGGAGTAGATTATATCAGCAGAAAATGTGTCGGGTTCCACTGAACTGCTGTTACATTGAGCAAAATGAGTTACTCTGTAGTTTTCATTCATCCCCCAAATATTTGTCTGATAATGTAGTTCCTATGTATTGTTCTAGGTGCTTTAATTTTCCTGGCTTAAAAGGAAATAAACCCCATTTTAAATTAAAAAAAAAATAGTAAGTCTTCCCTCTTTTGTGTTAACTCAGACAGTAAGAGTACATCTAGGCTGAAGCAGAACAGCCTGCCCATTTTCCGGGCCGACATCACTCTGGCCATTCCCAACATCACCATGGTCCCTGCCCTGGAGGACATACAACAGACGCTGAACAAAGCCGTGGAGTGCATTGTCAGTGTCACCAAGGGGGTTCGACTGTGGAGCAGTGAGCTGCTGTCCAAGGTGGGTGTGGGATGAGGGCATCATTTTATATGGAAGCTGCTTCTTTTATGGATGGGACCGAGCTGAAAAATATCCTTTTACTTTGTAGAAAAAGATGCAGGAGAGAAAAATGGCTGCTTCGCAGAATAACGAAGACAGTGATTCTGATGTTGAAATGGGAGGAAACGAATCTCAAGGTGAATGTTCCTTTGGTTTTTTTGAACCATTCATTGAAAACCAGCATTGAGGGAGCTCAAATGGATTTTTTTCCCCTCCATGCAAGTCTTAAATCAGTGTTGATTGGAATATTAATCTACTAGCCAATTTTAAGTTGATATACTATAAAAATCCATGTATTTTAATGACTCCATTATAAATCATGTATCTTTAGTGTATATGTCACAGATGGGGCTGCCTCAGTGATTTCTCAAATCAATAACTTAGTCTTCTATCTTAAGAAAATTACCTTCAAATTTACTGATTTTTTTCCCTAGAGACTGAAATCTGTTGAGCTCCTCTTGTGAATTCCATTTATGTTCTCCACCTCAGAATTTGCAGTCAACTCTTGTATTTCTGTCTCATTACTGGTATTCTCTATTTTGTGAGGCATGATCCTTACACTTTCCTTTAATTCTTTCAATTGGGTTTTCAGTCATTCTCTGAATATTTTATAACAGCTGATATGAATTTTGTTTAGTAATTCCAGTAGTTGGGTTTTCTCATGTATAGTTTCTATGGACTGCTATTGTTGCTATGTGTGGACATGGCTTTTCTGTATCTTTGCATGGCTTACCATTTTTATTTTTATTGAAAACTTGATCTTTATTTATTTATAAAGATTTTATTTATGAGAGAGAGAGAGAGTGTGCGCACGAGCAGGGAGAGAGGCAGAGGGAGAGGGAGAAGCAGACTCCCTGCTGAGCGTGGAGTCCAATGGGGCTCGATCCCAGGACCCTGAGATCACGACCTGAGCGGAAGTCAGATGCTTAACCTACCAAGCCACCTAGGTGCCCCCAAAACTTGATATTTTAATGTGGCAGCTCTGAAAATCTGCTTGTCTTCACCCCCGAGCGCCCCCCCCCCCCGCCCCTGCCAAGAGTCTGTTGTTGTTACTGTTTATTTCATTATTGACTATACTGACCTTCCTGGACTCATTCTGTAAAATTAGTCTTTCCTGTGGTGTGTACTACTGTAGTCTCTGGTTGGTTAGTTTGAAGGTCAGCTAATGATTGCACAGAGATTTCCTTAATCCTTTCAACCGCTAAGTCTTACACCTTTTGCCTAGGAATGGTATGGATGCTGGAGCACCCTGAAAACTCAGAAATTTTCAGTACCGCCTTAGCTTTTATTTACTTGATTTTGCAAGGCCCAACTAAAAGATTGGGGCATTTTAGGTCTTTCCTGGGCATGTGGATAGCTCTGTGCAGATGCTTGAGTTTCTAGAGCCCCAGGGGATAGGTCAGGGCTTTACAAAGCCCTCTGTGGATCTCTCATTCCCCAGATCTTTAATTTTTTTGGTCAACCTCTTCTTTGCCTCAACTAATATCATTGTCTCAGTGATCCGTGAAGTTAATTGTTGCTGATTGTTTTTTTAACAAGTGCCTTAGTGATAGGGACTTTTTTTTTTTTCCTTAGTGAGTTCTGAATCAGATCAAGTAACAATAAACTCTGAATGGGGCTTTTCCAGACAACCTCTTGATGGGTCAAAGAGTGACAATTCTCTGGGGCTTCTTGCAGAGCTTCCAGTGCAGTTTGGGCCCTCTGGTGACTGCTAGGCTGCGGCTGTGTTTCTCAAGGCTACCACATCCCCAGTGAGGGGGCAGCAGGCTATGGAAGTTAAAACATCTCAGAACTCACTACTGTTAACACGATTTTAGCATTTTTTTCTTGACTAAAGGAGCACCACTTGGCTTGTTGCCTGCTTTGGTTAATGTCCAGAGTCCTGAAAAAATTGACAAATGTTCCCCATTTTCAGTTGCTTTTGCAAAGAAGCCGTCTGTCAGAGGTCCTTCCTTTACAGAAATGTCTTCCTTTCAGAAATCCCCTCATCGTTTTAAAGCATGTTCCCTATGCTTTTGATATAAACTTTTCTCTCTCTCGCTCTCTTTTTTTTTTTTTGCTTTTAGATACCTTTGAGATAGCATCTGTAAACTTACCCATTCCTGTACAAACCAGGAACTATTATAAGAATGTGTCCGACAACAAAGAGATTGTGAAATTAGTCTCTGTGCTTAGCACAATCATCCACTCCACCAAAAAGGTATGCCAAGAGGACTTGGGGTCAGAGCCCTGTGCTTTACCATGTGTACCTGTGTGAGGTTGAAGGTCTCAAGCTTGTCCTACATGTAGCCTGGGCTTTAACCACTGTGCCTTTCGGGATGGGGCGGGGGGGAGTTATGCAACCTGACACGTGCTCAGCAAATGTTTGTTTAACTAAAGATTTTTCTTCCTAGATTGCAAGGTGAAAAAGAACGATTATTCCTGTGTTTCATATTGTGTTCTGTCTAATGCTGTAAACATATGTATTTACTTAGTTAGTACTAATAGACCTAATCATTAAAAAATTTGATATGTTTCAAAGCAAACTGGTGTTGCAGTTCACTTTCAGAGAATCAGTGATACCAGTACTGACTAGTATCATTTGAAACATAATAAGATTTATAGTCAGTTTTTCATATTTGTGTAGTCAGGTAAACCTCATAAACTATCAGCTGGAAATGTATGTGTTTTGCCACGTGGAAATAAGATAATAAGGAGAACAGGAAATTGTAGTGTTATCGGTACAAACTTATACTCGACAGGGGTATAAATTCAGTTTAACTTTTCTTCCAACCTGCTCTTCTCTCAGCTTCCCTTTTTTTTTTTTTTGTTCGGGGGAATCAGTTCTTGTCAGAAAGATTCAAAACCCTGAAGACAATTTCTACTTAAAAACAATCTATATTTACATTGCCCCTAAGACCTGTTGACTCTTTAAAAATGTCTCTGAGTGTTGAGGGAATGGTTGTCACTCAGCAAATACATCTTTTCTGTTAGTCAGTTCTGATAGAATGAGCTTCATTTGTTTGAAAACATTTTGAAAAGCTGCCATTGCCATAACCATGTGAAGAAATATTATTAAGTTTAATTTTAATGTGTTCCTGAGGGAACTGGAAGCTTTTGCATTTATGCATTTTCAATTTTCCCTTCTTAATATATTGAAGGTCCTATATTTAATTTTGCCCTAGGGACAGTGTTCGCATAATTCAATTTAACAAATATTTATCTAGTGCTTAGTTTATCAAGCTCCATAGAAATGATAAAGGTAAATAGTCTATGATGATAATAAACATTCAGATATATTTTCAAGTGTTGTAGTAATCATGGAAAATATAATAAAATAAATCAATAATGAAGCTCATTACTTTCTCTGAATATAAGCAGCCATGATTATGAAAATCGAAGGGTAAGTCATAGTAGTCGAAATTAGCATACTGTTGGCAACAAAATGCTTATCTTTGTGTTATTTCTGTTGCGTTTGCTTTTATATTATATGAAGGAAGTGTGCAAATCTCAGGCACTTAGAATAACTCGAAGGACTTTTTCCAGATTGACGAGATGGACAAATTGTTTCTGGAAGAATAAATACACACTTAGTCATCATACTAGACATGGCCAGTGCTCCGCAGCCAAGGACCCTTCTGGGTGATTCTGCCTCAGTCAGGGAAAATCCTATGATCCCGGCCCTTTTCTTCTTGCCACAGCTGATTGGATCAGAATGGAAATCTGACCTACATTGAGCAGATCCATAGGCTAGCCATCAGCTTACAACACTGCCTGTCTTGAAAAGATGAGCTGGACCGAACCATCGAAATAACCGTGGCAGGAAAAATAACTTAAGCAGAACAGCTGTACCCATGCAATTCAGGCAATTCTTCCTTAAAGCTCTAGGTTACCTCCACTTTATTTTTTTAGAACTTTTGAAATTAAGTTTTTAATTCCAGTATAGTTAACATACAGTGGGTTACCTCCATTTTAGAAACTTCCAATCTAATAAAGAGTGACACTGTCAGAAAAGGTAAATGAGAGTCTAAAACTTAGTTAGGGTATATTCTTAATATTATAAAGTCTAGGATGTTGGAAGAGCTCAGGATTCTGGAATTTCTACCCATATTCAGGCATCTTTGATAATTTGTAATTCATTCGCCAAGACATCATATGCTTGTGAATGTCTTCATGCTGTTGCAATTCATCCTGGGTATGCACGTCAGCATCTCAGCCCATGCCAGGGAATCGGTTTGGTGGGGATAAGTAGTGGCAGGCTTAGCTTTGTGCATTTTCATGAGTGGGAAGTCTCAATAGCTATTAAACCTGAAGTTGTGAGGGACATTTTAGCTGCGTGTGGGGAGTGGTAGAGTAAAGCTGCTTGGTTTTTGAACAGGTTGGTGAAATTTACTGAAATGATTGGGCCATTTAGAATGCTGTTGGTAATGTCATATTTTTTTCCCCAAATAATGGCATTTTTCATTCCATCTCAGTTTAAAAATTTTTTTCTCATGTAGATGTAACTCTGAAATTATAAGCCAATAGGAAAATTTGATTCCCAACAGGTATGAACATGAGAAATGAGGAGCTAAATCTTTAATTATTTGTAGATGATAATGATTATGTCATGTAAATCCATGAGGCTAATCTGAAAAAAAAATATAGCCCAAAGAGAGTTAAGTTAGTTGTTAGTTGAAAGATAATTATAGGCATTTCTGCTCTAATGAAATAAACATATTCCTGAAAATCCTCTTTTGTAAGGTTGCATGTTTAATATAACATGGATTATGAGAAAAACAGGCTTGAGGCAGGGAGCCGAAACCTAGGACATTTTGTTAACCAGTGTGGTTACAAAAACTACGACAATCATAGTAAACTATCCACCCATTTAATGAGGGTAGAGTAAGTAAAGAACTTTAAGGTGAGAGAAACTTGGTGGAAAGGTGGGTGTGAGAAACAGGTGAACCTGCCGAGCTATGGAAACAAGGATAAAATATAGAAAGATCGAGTTGGACTGTGCAAAGAACATTGTCAAAACGAAGTGGTGACCAAATTGGCCCCAAAGGAAAAAGTTGTGGAAGGGTTGTGGTACACAGGATTGTGCCCCTCCGTGGCCTGCTGCTTTAGCTGGTACAGAACAAAGTGCTGGGAGAAACAGCATTTGATGTGACCTCCTCATTATGTTGGCATCCTTCTCTAGTTACCAAATGTGAGTGAGCCGGTATCACTCACAGAGGCACCCTTTATAGCAAACGGACTCTTTATTAAAAAAATCAATTTTTAAAACTTATATGCCATCCATAGCCAGTTATAAAAATAGTGGAGAAAGATCCTGTTTACAATAACCATTTCATTGAAAAATACCCAGGAACATACATGATAAAGAGTGTGTGAGGTCTCTATAAATCTTCCCCTAAAAGTTAACAAGTAATGAAAAAAAATGAGAAGATTTGGAAATGCATACTGTGTTCCTGGATGGGAAGATTTAACATTCTACAGATGTCAATCCTAATCCAGTGGGTTTATACATTTTATGTGATTCCATGCGATCTTCCAATGGAGTTTGGTGCTGGATATATTCTGTTTGCCCCTCCAGATCTTATCTCCACCCTCTGATCTTAGGGAAAAAATTAATAGATTGCCATTGAGGCTTCCAATAGATTTGACCAATGAGAGAGTCATGGGGGAGGTCTGATGATGGGGAGTGGCGTGGAGGGAGAGGGAGGGGACAAAAGTGACCTCAGAGTGATTTTTCCCATAGCACCCTTGGTGTGGTGTGATTTTGAACTGTGGTTTCTGAACGAAAGGCCGGCTCCAATCAAGAGGCTCTTGTCCAAAAGAGTCTTCATGGACTCTCTTTTTCTAATTTCTAGAAACTGTTCCCCTCTCCTTTTGGCTGGGAAGGCTAACAGTTTTGTCATTACTACTCTTGACTTACCGTGTCCATAATGTATCTAATTCCAGTTCTGTGGCATTTCTAACTATTTACACACCTCACTACTTAAGCGTTTTAATAAATCTGTGGGAACCAGCAGCAGTTGAGCAATATTCACTTATACCATGATGCCATTTCCACATCTTTCCTCTCAACGCAAATGTGTTATTTGTATTCTAGGAAGTTATTACATCTATGGATGGCTTCAAACGCTACAATCATATTTGGCAAAAAGAGAAAGAAGAAATGGTTATGATGTTTATTACGGAAAACCCCTTGCTCTCTGAATTTGAATCTCAGATTCTCTATTTTCAAAAGCTAGAGCAGGAAATTAATGCCGAGCCGGAGTGCATCCACGTGGGTGCTGTTGCTGTGTACACAGGTTGGTTCATTTTCCTCATTTTCAGGCAGTCATAAAAATTCAACAGTATTGTTCTGTCTCTTTACCTAGATTAGCATTCCAGAGAGTTCTAGCTATCTTTAAGATTGACTGTCCTTTTAGGGGTTCAAGTTTTAAGACCAATTTGTAGATTTGTTTTTAATTCCCTTCTGCATAATTATATATTCTGGACTATTTTGAACACTTTGCTGCTAAACCTTGAAAATAAATGCTAATTCAGAGAAAGAAGATGAGCATGTTGTATCTGGAATTAAAATTTACCCTTCCTTTAATAAGTAATTATAAACATTTGAGGCTTATTTCCAGTAGTTTTGATAATGTACTTTTTTTTAGCATTTCGAAATATGTTCTGAATTGTTGTAAGACAAGCTTTATAAATATGAATGAATGTATAATGAGTAGGAAAATCTAATTTTTTTTTCAGTTTGATTTTCTTATGTACTACAGGGCTATAAATTGCAAAATATTTATTATTGGTGAACAAGAGCACTCTGTCTTTTCATACTGGTTCAAATTTTTCAAACTGATCTGTGGACATTTGGGTTTGACAGCTGACTTGAAGTTCATTCTGACTACTGAGACAAAGGCCTGGATGGTTGTCATTGGCCGTCACTGTAACAAAAAATACAGGAGTGAGATGGAAAACATCTTTACACTTGTTGAAGAATTCAATAAGAAACTGAATCGTCAGATTAAAGACCTAGATGATATTCGGATTGCTATGGCAGCACTGAAAGAAATCAGGGAGCAGCAAATCTCCATTGACTTTCAAGTAGGACCTATTGAGGTAACTGATAACCATTTGCTCATTTTGGAAATATCTCCACATGTTGAGTGATATTAGAACCAGCAGCATCGCTGGGGGTTTGAAGAGGACGCCCAGTAACTGACACCCCTGTTTGCCCCTGTCTGCGAATTCAGACAAAACTGTAGTCAGGTAGTCAAGATCAAACAAACACCTAACTGTCGTCAAGATCAAAATACAACCTTTATTCATGATAGAACTTATTTGAAAGACGTGGCTTAGTGTACAACTCCTGTATTCCCATTACTGTCCAAATCCATACACAGACACTATGGGCTTGTGAACACTATATCCCAGAATTGTTGAACCAACTCCCACACCAGAGGCAGCATTGGAAAGCTGCAGGCCCCTCTGTTACCCTGCTTTACTTTATTGGTACTGGGGTGCAGACCAGAGGGATGCATTCAAGGAGGAAGAAGAAAGAGGGAGAAAGGCACTGGGCTAGGTTTGCCCAAATCAACAGTCTCTTCCCCAAATTAATGATTAGGTATTCATTCCACCTGTATGGGGAGAACTAATGGTTGGAGAGGGGGTAGGGATATTTAGGGAAAATCCTTTCTCATGAAAAGCAATTTTAGTCTTTTAGCTAAGAGAGTAGTCTAGGATTTTGCATCTTGAGGGCAATGACTCGGCTCAGGTTTTGATGTGCAAGTTCCCTCTTGTGTCTTACTATTGGAACCTCTTACCAACACAACGAAATGGGGTAGAGTTAAAACCCTGATTTATTATCCTAATAGTAGCAGTTAGATTATTTTATATTTTTCATTTATTTGATATAATTTTGAAGTCTTGAAATACAATTTAGGGGCCTACATAAAACTACCTTTTATTTGTATAATGATTTATAGTTTTTATAGTGTTTGAAATTCATTTAAAATGCTGTTTTTTGATATTTGCAAAAATCCTATGAAGCAGTCAGAGAATTCTCCCATTTTACAGATGAGGAAACTGAAGCTTAGGGGCTCAGTTGCTCATTTAGGTTTTTAGAGTTTGCAAGAAGAATAGTAGAACTCTCTGGGCAGTTTCCCTAACATTTTGGTCTTTTCCATTTTAACGCTTTAAATGAGTGTAGATTTATGCATCTGAGAGGCAGAAATTAAATTTTCCTTCTTTTGTGTAGGAATCCTATGCCCTGCTTAACAAATATGGGCTTCTGATAGCAAAGGAAGAGATGGACAAAGTCGATACTCTGCATTATTCTTGGGAGAAGCTCCTGGCACGTGCCAGCGAAGTTCAGAATGAATTAGTCTCACTGCAGCCTGGTTTTAGGAAGGAACTTATTAGCACCGTGGAGGTCTTCCTTCAGGACTGTCACCAGTTCTACTTGGACTATGATTTGGTACAACTCCAGCTTTTTCTGTTTGTATTTTTGGGGAAGAGTGAACAGAGCATGCAAAGTGTTTAAAGATTATGTGTCAAGTTTAATGAAATTCCCTAGGAGTGGGAATTTTATTTTCATGACAGCAATCTAAGAAATGAGGAATTTAAAAAGTGCTGTTCATGTTATATCATTGGTCTGTTCTTGAGGCTGTTTGATAGCTTTCTAAACTTGTGTAGACAAATACTATTCACATATGGTTAAAACAGTCCTCCTTAGGGCGCCTGGGTGGCTCAGTTGGTTGAGCGACTGCCTTCGGCTCAGGTCATGATCCTGGAGTCCCTGGATCGAGTCCCGCATCGGGCTCCCTGCTCGGCAGGGAATCTGCTTCTCCCTCTGACCCTCCCCCCTCTCATGTGCTGTCTCTCTCATTCTCTCTCTCTCAAATAAATAAATAAAATCTTAAAAAAAAAAAAAACAAAAAAAAAACAGTCCTCCTTCTACAGCTTTCCTTGCCTCCACAAACACCACAGAGTGCCCAGCATGTGCCAGGCACTGTCCTTGGTGCTGAACCCACAAACTGGACAAGACAGATGGAGTTCATGTTTTAGTCATTTATTTATGAGTTTTAGTGCCAACTCTTCTATGGGAATATGTTGTATAATAAGACCAACTTCTAGCCAATTATAATATACTACAGAAAGGAAATATGTAGAGTAAAGGGTACAGTCTGTGCCTATTATATAGGAAAAACACACCAAACCACAAAGTTAATAAAGTTATGAGATTGGATCCATGCACTAACTTCATGGATGAAGAAGCACAGAAATCCACATATTGAAGGTGTTATAATGTAGTCACTTTGCAAATAGATATGAGAATGGTAAAATCTGAGTTTTGTGGCATTAGTGTTTTAGTTCAAAACCAGACATTATATGGGCTTCCTATAGAGTGCTTATTGACCCTTCTTTGCCTGTGTCACCTAAGAAATGAATAGTACTTGTTTTTAATTTTCAAAATTTCTTAAAATTTAGAAGTTGTGGTAGTTTTAGACTTGAAAATATTTCCAAATGAGACAATTTCTTGAGTCCTTTTCTACAATTAAAAAGTGAAGTTTCCTGTCATTGATGTGACATGCATGCAAGCTAACTTTGATGTGCAAATACTTTGAGCTCATAAAATCCATAGGCAACATTTCATTTTATTTTATGTTTAACTTTTTGTTTCAGAATGGTCCAATGGCCAGTGGCTTGAAACCCCAGGAAGCCAGTGATAGGCTTATCATGTTTCAGGTAATCTTTTTAGTTTCTGTGACCATCTAAACAACCAAAACCTTAATGTGTTTTAGACACATACATTTTTTCCCTTAATATAGAAAGGCCTATTGTGGAATATTTTAAAAAACGTAAATGGGATGATTATAATTGGAGTTAGTTTCTATGTAATTAGTTACAGTTATTTACTATTCTTACTTGCCTGTGCTCAGAGATCATACATGTTTGCTTATTTGCCAATTTTTTGAAATTTACATGTTTATTCATGTGTAAATCATCTTGTTGAGTTTTCACTTGTGTTTTCTTTAGAATCAATTTGATAATATCTATCGGAAATACATCACCTACACTGGAGGAGAGGAGCTTTTTGGGCTGCCAGTTACTCAGTATCCTCAGCTTCTTGAAATAAAGAAGCAACTAAGTCTTCTACAGAAAATATACACTCTGTACAACAGCGTCATAGAAACTGTAAATAGCTATCATGATATCCTTTGGTCAGAAGTGAATATTGAAAAAATCAACAGTGAACTTTCAGAGTTCCAGAACAGGTGAGAAATTAAATGTTAGCATGCCCAGAGCTATTGAATCTCAAATGCTCTCTTTTTTGATAGGCTGTCAAGTTCTCTTCTCACCCCCAGATGTTTCGCAAGCGCATCGTGCTGCGTTGCTGTTGTCTGTTGACATTGCCCTTGTCAGACCCTATTTATTAATTACTCCTGTGTGGGCGTGGTGAGACAAGCACATCCTTTAAACCTGGATGAATCTAGTCAGGGGCTTTCCTGCATCTTGGGGGGAGCTGATCTCTATATTATACTTACCAACATTTGAGGTTTATGTGAGATGACTTCCTGTAATAAAAGCAAGAGCCCTCTGATTTTTCTACATCCTTTTAAGTGTTGAACCCAAAGAAAATAGAGGGTCATTTGTTACATTTTTTTGGTTGACAGCCTGATAAACTCTGTTGTGCTTTGTACTTAGAAGGCTCTTAAGGTATTAAGACTATTAAGGTATTTGTAGAATTGAGTTGAATTGGGAGGCACCTCTATCCTTTAAAATAATGCCTTTTTTTATAGTTAATTTTTATGAGGGAGTTGAAAAAAAAAATCTTTCCTGATTGGGAGGAGCACTTTTCTATAATGTAGAAGTATGTTATATTAACAGATACCCTCTCAGTCATGAGATTTGAAAATGCTATAGGTATTCAAAATGACTGTTTTTGATAGAAATGCTAGCAGGCTGTCTTGGATTGGATACATCCAGGCTTATCTTTGAGTAACCACTCATGGTGGCTTCACTTTTCAGGTGTCGGAAGCTGCCCCGGGCCTTGAAGGACTGGCAGGCTTTCTTGGATCTGAAGAAGACCATTGATGATTTCAGTGAATGCTGCCCCCTCCTAGAGCACATGGCCGGTAAGGCCATGATGGAGAGGCACTGGAAAAGGATAGCTGCTCTCACCGGGCATAGTCTGGATGTGGGGAATGAAACCTTTAAGTTAAGAAATATCATGGAGGCACCTCTTCTGAAATACAAAGAGGAAATAGAGGTACAGTTGATAGAAAGCATGATATGGTGGTGGTGGGGGATTGGAAGGTCCCATGGGATTTATTTTGATAGTATCCTACATTATGGAATGTTGGATTAGTAAACCATACTAAGAGAATTAAAACTCTTTTCTGGGTATTCAGCTCTTCTTCCTTCAACAAATGTTTATGTGACAGGTTTTGTGTTAAGTGCTGGGGACGTAAAGATGCCTTCCTGCATTTATAGATCATTAAATAATTTGTATACTGAAATAATTATCCAAATAATGGTATGGTTACAATATGTGGTAAATACCATTGAAGTAAAAGTATCTGCTCTATGACAGCCTATAGTAATAGGCTTATCCTGTTTGGGGGTGGGGTGTGATAAAGGTAGCGAATGCTGCGGTGCATGTCCATGACTGCTGGGGGTGCGTGTCCATATGCTTGTGTGGCGAGGCAGGGAGGGGCTTGGAAATTTCAAAGAAGACAGTGTCAGGCAGGTGAGGCAGCACGTGTGAAGGGTCTGAGGTGTGTTTGGGAAACCAGAGGAATGCCGGCATGACGACGGTGTGTTATTGATTTTGGTCTTTGGGCCAATGGGGAGCCATCTGGGAGACATATTTTGAGCAGAGATGACATGGTTGGAGTTGCATTTTGTAAAGATCACTGTGGTAACTGCGTGGAGAAAGGATTGGGGGAGGGCCAGTGGGAATGATGAGAAAGTCAACTAGAGGGTTATAAGAATATCTCAGACAAGAGATAATGGGAAATGATGGGAAAGTCAACTAGGGGGTTATAAGAATATCTCAGACAAGAGATAATGGTATATTGGACAAGGGGGCAGGTAGCGAAGCTGGAGAGGGGAGAAAAGATTGAGGAGATCTTTAGAAGGCAAAGCTGTGTAGAATTTGGTGAGGGAGGGACCATGCTAGGAGAAACAAGGGGAGGGGCTAAGGAGGAACCCTAGATTTCCTGCTGAGAGATCTCAGTGGATGAATGTGCTTATCATTGAGATAGGGAATTATTGGAAGGGAATCAGTTGAATGACAAGGTGCAAAGAACTTGATTTGGGGCATGTATTTGATATTTTACAGAATGTGTTTGGGATTCCCTTGGTAGATCCAAGCACAAAGGCCTAGTAGGCAAATGGATGTGGGTCTTACCTGGAGATGCAAAAGGTTACAGGCATAGATGAGCTCATCCAGAGAGGGAGTGCAGCGTGAAAAGAGAAAAGGGCAAGGATGGGGCTTGACTAATGGTCTAGGAATAAATGTGGCTGCAGAGGAGACTGGGAAAGTCAGGTTTCTGTTAAATTTCCTTCTCTCGTACTGCATTGATTTGGCTCTAGAGTTAAATCAGAGACACATTAAATTTTGAGTCTTTGATTAGAGTTTCAAAATTGAAAAGGTTATTACATTATCTGTCTTTTATCCAAATGGAGATGTAATTGACATGTAACATGGTGTAATGTATTGACTTGATACCCTTATATGCTGTATGGTGGTCATTGTGGTGTTAGCTAGCACCGCTGTGGCACCACACAATTATCATTTCTTCTATTGGTGGCAGCAATTAAGCTCTAGTCTATTAGGAAGTTTAATATCTACAATGTAGTTTTGTTATCTATAATCCCTGTCCTGTGTATTGGATCTTCAGGCCTTATTCATCTACTGGTTGCAAGTATGTACCCTTAAACATCTCTCCTTTTCCCCCTCCCCCAGTCTCTGGTAACTACCATTCCACTCTGTTTTTTGAGTTTGGTTTTTCAGATTCCACATATAAGGGATATCATATAGTATTTGTCTCTGACTTATCTCACTTAGCCTAATGCCTTCAAGGTCCATCCACGTTGTTGCCAATGGCAGGATGTCCTTCTTGCTCATGGCTGAATAGCATTCCATTGTTGCATATCTTTTCTGTCATCTTTCTTTCTGGAAGACTTTGATGGGAAGTTTTACAAATTAAGGTTCTGTTGTTTAGTAATAGCTCTATCTTCATCTCTTTCACTAATTGTATATCTATATACACATGCACCATTTCTTATATTCATTTTACAGATGGAAAAAAAGTATAGGTACGTATGAAGCAAATAGTGAGGCTAGGACCTTTGCTGGATCTAGACTGTTCAAGAAGGATGTGTGACTTTCATGTGATAAAACGAGAGCTTGCAATTTTAATAGGACATCTGTGTCAGTGCAGTGAAAGAGAGGGACATTGAGCAGAAGCTGAAGCAGGTGATGAACGAGTGGGACAGCAAAGCATTCACCTTTGGCACCTTTAAAGCCCGTGGAGAGCTCCTCTTGCGGGGAGACAGCACCTCAGAAATCATCGCCAGCATGGAGGACAGCTTGATGTTGCTGGGCTCCCTACTGAGCAACAGGTAGGAAGTCCGTCCGTCTTTCCCCTGAGATTCGGGAACCATCGTAACAAACATTTTAAGGGAAATTCATTTTTAAAATGCAGCAGTAGCCCCCATACAATTTATTTAATGTTAAAAATCCTTGTTGTAATTTTGGCCTTTGGCACAGCATGTATAATCCTGTTTTTATTTCATTATCCCCTATTTGTGGGATGTGTCTGAGACCGTTAACTGGACAAAATAACGCAACATGTAATTAGCCACGTGGATCTTGCGGAACATTTCAACTTTGCACTTGACAAGCCTTGCCACACAGCTGACAGCCCAACAGACTCCAGAGTCCAGGGGAAATGAGGCTGGTTTCAGAATAATCGTTCTACTTGGGAAGTCGTTGTGCCAACATCTGTGGACTAGAAACTTTAAGTTAGGTACATACTTTAATGAGATGACAGATTAAGATGGAGAATGAATTTAATTCATAAAGAGAAGTAAAGCAGCACAGACCAGTACTAGTCTAACACTTCTATTCGACCCTTACCAGCAAAGCCGTCATGCTTTGGACACACGAGCCTTAGACTCATGAACTTAACATTTCCTAGGTTCGTTGCTTCTCTTTGCTCTTTCTGAAATAGGTTTTTGTTCTCCAGCATCTTCTCAAATATATGGTAATAGTGTAGTATGTGGGTATCATCGAGATATGAGTTTATTGCGTTTGTCTTTCAAATGTCACTCTATTCTGTGTGTATGTGTATCAATAATTTTAATATGAGGATTAATAACCCCTTAATACTCTTTGGATAAAAATTTCTCTTCTTCACATTTACTTCGTATACTTGAGTGTTTGAAGTGAGTAATATGGAATATAAAATTAGATCTTAGAGATTTAGACCATTGGTAAACTTGACTCTGATCTGCTTAGGATTTGACAGTTTTAATGAATTTGGTTGTGATTCATACCCAAGTAGAATGAAGGATAGGTGGAAAATAACACACCCTAGGGAGGTAGAAAATGTACACATATAAATTAAGTAAAAATTATCTATGTGGGGCACCTGGGTGGCTCAGTGGGCTAAGCATCTGCCTTCCGCTCAGGTCATGATCCCAAGGTCCTGGGATGGAGCTCCACATTGGGCTCCCTGCTTAGCAAGGAGTCTGCTTCTCCCTCTCCCTCTGCCTGCCACTCCCCCCTGCTTGTGCTCTCTCTCTCTCTGTCAAACAAATAAATAAAATCTTTAAAAAATTATCTATGTTAGGGATTGGTCAACTATCCTTACCAATGACATTGAATCCACAGACAAGAGTTGTGCGAGGAACACATATTAGATGCAAATTTATTGAATACCTACTATGTGCCCTGTGTTCTTCTAGGTGCTATGGATAGAAGGCTGAATAAAACAAAAACTTCCATTGCTATGGAACTGCATTCTAGTGAAAAGAATAAATTAAAAAAAACCCCAGAAATATGTGGAATATTAAAACAGTCTGTTTAACAATTAAGACTATGGGAATGAAAATTTTATTCACGAATATGACTAATATTTGAGAAGACTTCAAGTCCATAGTCTGTTGGAATAGGGGGGTCAATAAGGGAGGAGAAAAAGAGGGAGAACAGTGATAGTCAGTGTAATCATTTAGGATTTTGTCTGCAGATAATGGAAGCACCACATACGACATTGCTTACATCAGACTGAGGTTTGTGTGTCTCTTACATAAAAGGAGCTCCAAGGTTGATGAAAAGCTCCACCTCATCATCAGGGACCCACGCTTTTGTCTGGCTCACTTTTCTGTCTTTTCCAAGTGTGGTCCTTCTCTTCCATAATTCCCCTTCCATCCAGTGCTGCTACTTCTCATCCAGGAAAGTGGTTCTCAGACTTGGCTATATGCTGGACACACCTAGGGAACTTACAGCCTGGTTGGATCAGAGTCTCTTGGAGGTGGGACCCCGGCAGGCATGAATAGTTTTTAAGATCTGCTGGATGACCCCAGAATGCGGCCAAGGTTGAGACCTACTGAGATGGAACAGTCCTGGTACTGCACTTTGCTGCAGAGGAGGCTGGGAAATTCAGTATTGTAACTGGGCAGCTCTGTGTCCGGGGAGAAATGGGGTTCTCCATCCAAAGAGAAGGAGAAAAGACATTGCAAGATCACTATCGGTTTCTGTCTCAAGAAAGAAAAAGGGAAGCTGGGTTAACTGTGTGAGAGACTGAAAAGTGGCTTTCAGAGTGTCCGTGTACAGACGTGTAAGCCCTAACACACACACACACACACACACACACGCACACCACACAAACACCAGCAGGTCGACATGAGTGAGTGGGAAGTTGGAAAGAGACCCAGGAAAGGGGAGGCTAGAGAGAGAGCAGGGGTCGTCATATTTGAAAATAGAATTAGTTGTATGGTCTCCACCAATGTCCCTGTAATTGCTCCATTTTATATGAAAAACCAGAGAGAGTCCCTGGAATGGGCACAGAAGGTCAGCAGAAAGAATATCATGCTCTTGGCTGTAGCAACAATGACTTGAATTTTATTACTTTAGAAGTTGGGTGCAGTCAAGTCTAACACCTGATCTGCTCCTCAGATGACACGTCTTTTCCCACCTCTCTATGCTCTGGATCAAAAAAGAGTAAGTTGAACAATGTCCAACAAACAACGATGAATTAGTCACTTGATAGCATCATTTTAAAAGCCAGCAACGGGGGGCGCCTGGCTGGCTCCATCAGAAAAGCATGTGACGCTTGGTCTCAGGGTCGTGAGTTCAAGCCCCACATTGGGTGTAGAGATTACTTAAATAAATAAAACTTAAAAAAAAAAAAAAAAAGCCAGCAACATAATCAAAGTCCTAAAGAAATAGGTAAAAATTAGGATAAAAAAATCTTTTAGTTTGAAAACAACAACAATAAAAAGAAGACACACAAAAAAACCCCCAAATGCTGAACGTATTTTTCATTTTAGGTACAATATGCCATTCAAGGCCCAGATTCAAAAGTGGGTGCAGTACCTTTCTAACTCAACAGACGTCATTGAGAACTGGATGATGGTGCAGAACTTGTGGATTTACCTAGAAGCTGTCTTTGTGGGAGGAGATATTGCTAAGCAGCTGCCCAAGGTTTGAGAATTTTCCTTAGGATTTCATCAGGGTTTTAACTTAGAGAACTATCTGCTAACTAATAATTCCTTTAAAAATGCAATAATATCTCAACTTCTGTTGAGCCACACCCTCCCCAATCTTTTTGTTGTTGCCATTGAACTGTCTTTCAAAGAGAGAGCAATTGTGGAGAAGAAAGGATGTGAATGCTAGAGAACTGTGCCATTTTGTAGGAAGCAGAGGGTTAAGAAAACAAAGGACGAATGCCTGCATAATTGATATGCTTCTTCAGGTAATTTGAAGGTAGAATTTGGAATAGTGTAGAATTATGGAGTCGTTATCTTGACAATGGTAGGATAATTTGTTCTGCTACTTCTGACAGTTTAGAACAACCCATGCTGTACAATATACCCAATTATATCTGCACTGGAGAACTGGGGGGTGGAAACAATCTCCAGAACAATAAAAGGCCTTCTTCTTGAGATTGTGGAGCATGTTTCTCTCATCAGATTTAATCATCTCATGGGGAATATGGAGTGTAGTATTTCAAAATTTTTATAAAAACATTTTTATCAAATCTCAAGGATTCTTATTCAATTACCTTAAATTGTTTGCAAAATTATAATGTTTTAACGATACGCTTGAGTTTTAGAAGCACGATTATGTTGGTGTTCTCTTTCCTCAGGCTTCCTACCTTTCCCCATGATGAGTTTTCAATTTCATTATAGAGGACAGATCTTTTAGCTGATGTATTTTTCACCTACCGGTGAAATGTATCCACACATTGAAATTTTAAGTATTTATTTTTGCTTTTATATTTGGGCATGTGTTTCTTCTTGTTGGGTGGAGGAGAATCTCAAATTGGACTTAATAGTGGAAACTTTTCACATACAATATTGAAGGAGCTGGGTGGAGTGTCTTGCTCTCATATTTGATAGTACATGCTTCTTGGTAAACTATAGAAAGTTTTAGGGAAGAAAACAAAAATTATTTCTACTCTCTCAGAGTAATCTCTGCATTTTCCATTTTTTTCTGAAAAAATCCATATTCAAAAATTTCACAATATTAGGGTTATACTGTAATTAATTTTGTACCTTATATTTATTTATTTTCAAAGATTTATTTATTTGAGAGGGAGTGTATGCAGGTGGGGGGGCAGAGGGAGTCTTTTTTTTTTTTTTTAAGACTTTATTTATTTATTTGAGAGAGAGAGAGCGAGAGCAGGGTTAGGGGCAGAGGAAGAGGAAGAGGGAGAAGCAGACTCCCTGCTAAGCAGGGAGCCCAATGTGGGGCTCAACATAGGGCTCGATGTGGGGCTTGATCCCAGGACCCTGAGATCATGACCTGAGCTGAAACCAAGAGTTGGAAGCTTAACTGACTGAGCCACCCAGGCATCCCCTAATTTTGTGTCTTATTTTTAAATGTTTGCTTTGTTTTCTAGATATACAAACAATTCAGTGCTCAGAGTAGAAAACTTGAGAAACAGAAAATTCACTTTATTTAGAGATAACTGTCAAAAATGCTTAGGAGTGCTCTTTCCTCCCAGGCTGTCTCATATTGTATTTTCATTTCTGTATCTGTCTTCTTTTAGTTAACATAATGGGGGTACCTTCTGTAAGGAAGGGGGTGGGATGGTGCAGAAGAATTGAAATAGAAAACGTGTGACATTTCAGGCATGTATAGTTGGGGTATCCAGACTGGTCAGAAATCTGGCCTCAATGGAAGGGTGTGTGAGATGCTCTGTCCTTGAGGTCACAGATGTGTCCATGTGTGTTGTTACCTCGTTCTTGTAGGAAGCCAAGCGCTTTTCCAATATTGATAAATCTTGGGTGAAGATTATGACTCGGGCTCATGAAATGCCAAATGTAGTTCAGTGTTGTGTTGGAGATGAGACCATGGGACAGCTCTTACCACACTTGCTGGACCAGTTGGAAATGTGCCAGAAATCCCTCACTGGGTAAGTCAACTGGTCCTGTAAACCTCCCTTAGCGTCCTAGAAATGAATGGGACCAGAGGGTCTAGACAGCATTAGGCACATCGATTTTCTTTTGCTAAAACTTAGTTCATGTCTGATGTTGCACAGATAAAACTGGTAGCGTGGCGCCTCATGCTCTCTGCAAGCCCTTGCTGGATTCGTCCTGATGTTGGAATAATAGGACTTAGGGCTTCTGCCATCGCTGGGACAAGATCTTGCAAACATTCTCAAGCAGCTCTTGCTTTTTAAAATTAATACACCTACTTTTCTGATTTTCTTCTTGGAAAAACATCTGAAGAGGCAAAATATTTCATTATATGCAACCAAGAACAATATGAACAGTGTGATGTACACAAGTAGTCAAGATTATACAGAAACGAGGCTTCATACATCTATCAGTGTATACACACACACACGAGCGTGCGCGCGCGCACGTGTATATGGAGGCTGGGTGAATTCCAAGAGTAACAGATATTTTTCTTTTCCTTTGGCAAGTCAAGATCAAATCATGGGAGCAGAAATATGTTAAATAGTAATATTGTAAAAACGGTTAACTACACATGCTTTCATTTATAATTTATTTTTATTGAAGTATAATTGACATATAACATTATATTAGTTTCAAGTATGCAGCAAAGCCACTTGCAAGCAAATCCTCCAAAATAAATTTTTAGAAAAATAGACTCTCAGGTATGAATGATTCGATATGCTTTATAAAATTGTTGAATGAAGTCAAGTGACTGTTGCAGGTCATTTGACAAAAGAAGGATTTTTGTTTTCAAATGGTTGATGATGTGCCATTCTTTTTAACCATAATGATTAGCATGAGCAGCTGTGTTGCAGTACCCCTAAACGTTCTTGGATGGGGAGCTGGCTTGATGGCCATGCAGTCTACCACCAGACTCAGGCGAGAGGGAAAGAGGAAAAGGACTAGAAATGTTCCATGCTCTCAGGGCTCTTCATGTTGGAAAGACTGAGGGCACGAATCCCTAGGACATCATGCAGGACTCAGTTACCTCTGAGAAACTTGCTGAGGAGTCACATCTCTGGTCTACCTGCAGCTGAGTTTGTTACTTTTCTTTGCTTATTCCTCTCCCGCCTGCCGTTTTAGGTACACACTCATGCACACTCCTTTTCTCCTCTTTCCTTTTTCATTCTTTTTTATCATGCTCTACTCTGTCACTTGGCATTTCAGCATTATTTTATAACTCTTCAGAGGAAAAAGTCGACTCTGAAATTATTCACAGTTTTTACTGAGCTCCTCATGGCTTTTGATTCTGTTCCCGAGAGGTTATGGGCCAAAGTGTGTAGTCCCGGTCTAAACACTGGAGTATTAATGTTTACACAAAAGAACACTCTTCCCAGCTGATGAGGATCTGCATCAATAGGAAAGGACTTCCTGTGGTCAGGAATAAATCGTCTTGTTTACTCTATCACAGAGTTTTGGTCGTCACATTCCACATGCCTCCTTTCAGCCTTATCTCACTGGATAGACAACATTACCTGGTTCCTCATCAGAATCAGACTAGGTTACTGCAAAGGGGACAAGTAAGGGGGAGGAATTGGTAAGAATTTCTTATGCTTACCAATAAGAATAAGGAATTCCCTATTCTCACTAAAGAGTAAAGATCAAGCTTCTACGAATAAGACGGATTGGGATATTTAAAATAAAATTGGCCTTTTTAGAGTAAGGAAAGTAAAAAGCTAAAACAACATGAAACACTCTGAGCATAAAAGTAAGACTTTAGGAAAATAAGGGGGATGGAAACAGAGATTCTTGGAGAGCCTTCTCCTGCCCGCTCTCTGAGGCCAGACTTTGTGCTTTTTTTACATGCCCAAAGGGAATAAATCCAAATTGCCAAAATGATCGTTTGTAGAGTGTATTTTACCGAGTATTTCATGAGCATTGAGGAGGAAGATTACATCACACACAGAAAGCTCGTCCATTTCAGTTACTTTAGAGGCACCTTACTTCCACAGTCTGCCTTTCTGTCTCCTTCCTTTCTTTGCCTCTTTCAGCCTCTGAAAAATGTCGTCTCTTTTGTCTTAAGGAATTTAACTCTTGCCCTCATGCTGGGCCTCCCATTCAACAACACACAGGTCCAGCATTTGACTAAGTATGGGCGGCCAAGCGTTCCCCATGCGTGGCCTCGAGGGCACCAGCTTGCTCGGCTTCTGGTCTACACTGTCCTTAGTAAATACCTTCTATGAAAAGAATCTGCCTCTTTGCCATAAGAATATTTCCCCCATGATTTTACACAGGAATGAAACAATAATACACCTGACAAGGAAGGAATAGAAATTAAAAGACGAAAGTTTAAGAAGGATTTCTGGTAAGATTTCAAAAAGAAATTACAATGAAAACTGCAATAATTATATTGAAGTATGCAAGGAAATGAAGTTACAGAGGTATTGATATGAAAATAACAGAAAAAATATATCCATAACATTAAGGAGTCACCATAAAATAAAGCAAATAGAGAAATGAAAGCACAGTTGAAAGCAGGGCAATGACAGGAACATTCCCTGGGTTTCAGTAAATCCTGGAGCAGAGAGCAGATCCAGAGCCCCTTTGCACAGTTTATTCAGAGCTGGATTTTGCTTCTGCTTCGGTGATGGATTCATTGCATTCTTTAAGATACAATTCCTAGAATGAGATGCAGCCTTTCACTGACACAGCCCCGTGCTTGCAAACAAACCTAACCCCCCCCCCCAAACTCCTTGTGTGTAATTGCTCCTGTCCTCTACCAAGAAAGTACAGGATTTTCCAGACAAAGTCAAATGTATACCTCACACTTGTGAAAAATGAAGAAATTCTCCTCTCAATCCTGGGAAAAAAAAATTTGTTTCTCGTCCAAATATGGAATGCTACTTGGCAAGATGAGGAATAAAACAAAACCAAGACATTGAACAGTATGTGGGAAAATTAGCTTGTCTCAAGATCTTTCCCGCCTTTCCCCATCCAGATTAATTTATTTCTAGAAAGGTCCGCTCTCTGTGTTTATGCAGTTTCTCTTTGCCTCTCCCCACGTAGATACTTGGAGAAAAAACGACTGTGCTTTCCTCGGTTCTTCTTCGTCTCAGACCCTGTGCTTTTGGAGATCCTGGGGCAGGCATCAGACACACACACGATACAGGCCCATTTGCTGAATGTGTTTGACAACATCAAAACCGTCAAGTTTCATGAAAAGGTTTGCCTGATTCTAATTGCTGGCCTGCGCTTGCCATCTCTTAAACCTCCACTGTCTTTATGAGATAGCTCTCTGGTGTGTACAAAGGGTGACTTTCCTGTCCGTTCGTGCTCTCAGCTAGTGATTAAAGACGAACTTGGGGGCCCCATTTGCCTTCAGAATTGTGTGATTTCTTAATCTCCAAAGTGTAAATTTGGGTAACAACTAGTTTAAATATGATTAGGAATGCGTTGTGTGTGGCGTTCAGGGTTTTGCATGCCAAGCTAGCTGTTGAGAAATTCGACAAAACAAAGAAACCAATTGTTCAGAAAATAATGCCTTCACTAAACAGAATTACCACAGTGATTGGATTGTTTTAATCAGCTTTCAGAAGTTTTTGGCATGATCGCCGTCCCTGTTTCTCATCATGCTTGATTGAATCCTTTTTATTTTTTAACACTTCCAAGAAGTTTCTAGAATCATGGAGTTGTGGGGAACCCAAGAGAAGCCATTCAATGTGAGGATAACGCTATTGGCACGGCTGCCAGGAGACCTGCCTGATCCATCCCTTCACCCGCAGTTCCCTGAGAGAGTGACCCTTCTGGTTTGACAGTGTGTTCCGTTGTCCCCTGGGGCTTCCTGTAAACCCCTGGTGCCATTCATTTATTCATCCTAGCGTGCAGTTTGCACTTGCTGAGCAACCCCCGTGTGCCAGATGGTGTGCGTGACACGGGAACACACAGGCCTTGGGGAACCGTGCTCAGGTGGGGTCCATCTAGAGCACAGTTGCTTCAGGGGTGGGCCTATTGCATTGCAAGCAATCGAAAGCCGGTCATGTAAGTTCCCGCCCCTGGGTATGTGCCAGGCATGGTGCTCGTCCTGGGGTTCCAAGGAAGAATTTATCATAATCAATACTGAAGTTGTTTTTATGCAGTGCAGCATTCGTCAGAAATTCGGCAATTAAACAGTTGATAATTATTGACTGGCTGTGCTTGTGTTAGGCGCAGAGAGCGTGGGAATGCTGTCAGGGAGCCTTCAGCTGGTGTCAGGGGTGTAAGGGACGGCTTCCTGCAGAGAGCATGGTGCTTGAACTGGTGTTTTGAAGTGAAACATAACCAGGCAGGTGGGGAACTGGAACATGGCCCATTCAGAAGGAAGGGCAGGCACAGGGGTCTGAAGGTGCGGGCAACCCGGGCTGTCAGAAGTGTGGGTGTGTGAGGGATTGTATTGGTTTGCTAGGGTTGCTCTGGATTGACAACAGAAATGTATTCTCTCACAGTTCTGGAGGCTGGAAGTCTGATCTAAGATGTCGGCAGGGTTGGTTCCTACTGGAGGCTTTGAAGGAGGATTTATTCCATGCTTCTCTCCTAGGTTCTGGTGGCACTTGGCAACCCTGGATGGTCCTTGGCTTAGACACATGTCACGTTGACATCGGCCTATGTCTTCACATGATATTTTCCTTGTGTCTCTGTGTCTTAATTTCCTTCTACTTGTAAAAACACCAGTAGGTGTTTTTAGGGACCACCTTCATCTTAACTTGATGATACCTACAAAGACCCTATTTCCAAATAAGGTCCCATTCACAGGTACTGGGGCTTAGGACTTCAACATATATTTTGGGGGCATACATTTTAACCCATAAGAGGCGGTGATGAGCAAAGTGGAAAGGGGGAGAAGGAGACATGGACCAGATTCCAAAAGGCCAAGTGCATCACACTACGGAATTCCACTTCGTCCTGAACGTGACAGAAGGCGCAGGAGGTTTTTACACAGGGAAGTGACCTGATTTGTGTTTCAGAAGGATGCTCTGGCTCAGTGTCAGAGGGAGAATAGAAGGGGGTGGGGGCATGGAAACCTGTGTCAGAAGTGATTGCACAGTTAAGATGGAAAAGTCTGAGCTGCTACAACAAAGCCTTGACGAAGGAGGGCGGGCAGAGAGGAAGGGAGGACAGTATGGACTTAGTGGTTTAAAATCATCGTTTCTTGTAGATCTACTGGATGTGTGTGTTGAAAGAGGTACTGAATTACACAGGAATTTCTCCCTGATGCTTTGCTCAAATCCTCTTGCCCTGGGATTTCATGGTTCTAGAGGAAAGCTTCTCACCGTCTCCTTGTACAGTGAGGACAAATTAAACTTCCTCATTTTTAGCCACTGTTCATAGCAATTACGTCTTAAAATAAATAGCATTATTTTTTTTTGTTGTTTGTTCTTGCCATAACGTTTTCTACAACCAGGGGCAGATCCTGTTTTTGTGGGTCTTAACTCTTGTAAAAGGATAAATACAAATCTATGTTCAGGACTTGGAAAGGGACTGTGTAAGTGACAGGCCATGGAACTTCAGTCTTATGGGCTTCTTGGTAGACCAGGTCTGTCTACAACTAAGGAGGGTTCATTAATACAGTCCTAAACTGGGGCCCAAGGGAATGATATTCCACTTACCAAAGAACAATAATGACGACAAACATTTGTATTTACTGGATAGTTTGCTTTATTTGATTTACTTGTCATGAACAGCCTGTGAAGTGGGTAGGGAAGCAGGACAGGCATGGTTTTTAATGGACTAGTTATAAGCAGGAAATGTAGTCTCAGAGATGTGTCCTCCACCATTGTGTGGTCAATGAGTGTCAGAGTAACATTTGAGCCTGTATTTTAGTATATAGGATGCTATTCTTGCGAGGCCATACTGCATGGAACCTGGGGTGAGAGGACCAGATGAGGAGCTGGGTTTGAATCAGAAAATGTTATGTGGCTCCAGGAGCTCCCTGGCACAGCATTTTCTACAGAATTGGACTTACCTGGTAAGGTGTTTGCATTGATCATATTGACCTGGACATTGTCAATGTCGACTTGGTAAGCTTGCCATGTGGATGACAGCTGTTACGGTGTCCCATTTCATTTGGGGGAAACTAGATGTTTTTTGATTATCACCTTTGTAGTGAGTATTTCTCTTAGAAAACAAGCGTTCCTCTCTCAGGTATAGACTATTGGGAGTTGATTCAGTATTCCCTTTTAGATTTCATGGGTAACTACTTTTTGTTGGCTTGAAATTGATTTTATATCACCTTTTGCCTTTTATTTTATAATCTATAGCTTAACTTCCTTCGGGAAGGATAACATTGACAAGAGGGCAGCAGAGGAATTCATTCTTTATATGAATATAGCTGGTTTTTTTTTTTTTTTTTTGGCTTCTACCACAGATCTATGATCGCATTCTGTCAATCTCCTCTCGAGAGGGTGAGACTGTTGAATTGGATAAACCTGTGATGGCAGAGGGTAATGTGGAAGTTTGGCTTAATTCTCTCCTAGAGGAGTCTCAGTCCTCCTTGCATCTTGTGATTCGCCAGGCAGCTGCACATATTCAAGAAACAGGTTTCCAGCTGATTGAATTTCTTTCTTCCTTCCCTGCTCAGGTCAGTGTATTGAAATTGGAAAGTATTTTCTACAGAATAGTCATTTTAGATTTCATACATTGTCTGTTGTAGGTTACACAACTGGCTATAATTTAAGACTGGACCAGAATTAAGATTTTCATGAGGATTTCTTAATATAGATAAACTTAAATGTTTCAGCTACAGATTATTTGGTTATATATATATATGTCTTACGTAGGTTTTATATACATGTTTTCATTATATTTTTTAACTTAGAAGTTTTTTTTCCTACTGAATCTCTTTAATAAATAAATCATAAAAAAGTACTGAGTGTATGCTTTGCCAGAAAGACAAGAAATATATTTTAGCATTAGAATGCAGAAAATGATGTTTTCTTAGCCATTATGATCAATAAAGATTTTGTGAGTATTTACCATGTGTAAACCTTGTGTTAGTTCAAGGAAAACAGGCTTAAGACATATTCTTTCCCTTCCAGTAACTTTAAGTCTATCTATCAAGGAAATATGACTTTAACAGTAAATGATTTAAAAATACAAGGAAAAAATTGTGGACACACGATGAGGCTGTATGTATGTAATTGCCAGGTGAACAGTATGAAAAGAATTTCCATAGGTTTCCAAACAATGAATCAAGTTGATGTAATCAAGAATGGCCTTACATTTGCATAATACTCACCATTATTTACTGTATTGTAATTTCTATTTAAATATATTAATATGCCATACACACTCATAAAGCCTTTTTTGTTTCCATAAGGTTGGATTATTGGGAATTCAAATGATATGGACACGGGATTCAGAAGAAGCCCTCAGAAATGCCAAGTTTGATAAAAAAATCATGCAGAAAACCAATCAGTCTTTTCTGGAGCTCTTGAACACATTGATAGGCATCACAACAAAGGATCTGAGTTCCATGGAACGAGTTAAATATGAGACTTTGATTACTATTCATGTGCACCAAAGGGATATATTTGATGACTTGGTAAATGCTTTATAAATGCTATGGCATATACAGAAAAACAAATACTAGGTACTATCTGTGTTTACCCACTGGAATTGGTTTGAATGAATTCAAAGAAAAGGTTAGATTCAGGCAAAAGGTCATCTTCATGATGAGACATTGTTGGTCAGATTTTCTTTTTCGGTCTTTAACTGAAATTTCAGTCCCATTTCGATGATCTCTGCTAAGATGTTATTGAGCAATTCGACTTCATTTTAAAAATTCTTTATGCAGTCATCATTAACACTAAACTGCCAGGTAGCATCCTGAAAAAGCTTGCATTTGTCTTGTGCTCCTATAAGTTAGTAGTTAAGGATTACCAATTTATTATTATAGAAAAATAAGTAACACTGCTGGTAGAGTGGCTTTGTGCTTCCTCTAAGGCTTTTGATAAATCCTATCTTTAACAAGTTTTGCTACCTTTTATTTCAATGATTGCCAGTGGCCTTTCCTAATATGGTTGGCGACATTCAGGTGTCATGCAGATTTTTGCCTTTAAAGAGAGGACAGAATGGCAAACAGAGTTTAGTAGCTATAGAAGACAGGAAGTGTGAAAAGAAATGAAATTTGTCCTCTACTCTAAAATAGAGCATTAGATAAGAGGCAAGAAGGTCTTATTTTCATAATAATTTGCTGGATCGTGTCTCACCCCATTATGTAAAAAAGATCATAAAAGATTGGTTCTGATGTGTTGGGAAGAAGCTCTTTCAAGCTGCTGTGTTCTAATCTCCTCTCTTAACAGTTAAGCACACCATTTGCTTCTCTGAGAATTAAAGGGCTCTGGATAATTTTAGATTTATTATTTGTCAAAGAAAACTGATTAAAAGGGCTTAAAATTTTGGTTAAAAAGTTCAGGCAAAAGTATGCTGAACAATAACCTGCCATTTAGATGTTAGATATTTTGGCCTGCTGCAAATCCTAGGAAAAATAATGAATGGATTAGAAAAAAACAACCCAACAGTGTACCTTGTCATAATCGTAATAGATGCCTTTTTCCCAGTGAGATTGTTTGATTCTGTCTTTGTATGCCAAAACGTGTTTTTTGTAGATGATACTTTTTATGGTTAGGACTGTAGTATGGGCATTGAAGGGTGCGACCTGAGAAATGGAATATCTTACTGTTAAAATATGTCCTACTATTTAAATTGGTGGGCACAATTAAGGATTTCTCTTGAATTTTTCTATTCCCGTATCTTCTAAAGTATCCTTTCTGCTGATCAGTAAATGAATGGGTTGGATGGTGATGTAGTTGACGTCTCTGAACCAGTTGGTTTGTCTCTGAGTTCCATTTGCATCCCATTATGATCTACATGAATGCTAATGTGCATATTTAATACGTGGTTCTCATCTCAACTTTAACATATATCTTTTGCATTTCAGTGTCATATGCATATCAAGAGCCCTACAGATTTTGAGTGGCTGAAACAGTGCAGATTTTATTTTAACGAAGATTCTGACAAGATGATGATCCACATCACAGATGTGGCTTTCATATACCAGAATGAATTTTTAGGCTGCACTGACAGGCTTGTCATAACTCCACTCACAGACAGGTGATGGAAGGATTCTGTGATTCCACAACCTCTCTCCCTCCGCCCTCTCCCTGACATTTTTATTCTCTTGAGTTACTCAGGGGATTTCTGCTTAATGTCTCTTTAGGGTTTAGAGGCTCTTTTATACCAAAGTCTTTGAAATTCAGTATTTTTAGCTTTACACATGGGTCTTTGCTTGGGATTTAGGTTTGTGACTGAAATGCTTTGCTTCCTTTGCTTTCATTCTTAGACAGGCTAAGTTTAAATGACCTCAGTGGACATCAGATGGGCAAGAAAAGGAATTAATTGCCGTGTATCAATAAGTGCAAATCACAGTTGGCCTTGAGGCCTGCTTTGGGGACAGTGGCACCTGCTGTTATTAGAGACAGTTCAGATGTTTTTTTAGCAGGAAAGAAATTGAGTATCAATACAGGTGAAAAGTGATGGGGAGGACGGTGGCCTGGACATCTGGCGCTCTTAGTTGTCCTCTGCTTCTTATGCAGCAACTGTGCTGGCCAGAGGCTCCTTGCACCTTCCCAAGACTCAGTTTCCTCATCTGTAAGATGAACGAGGCTCCAAGCATCCTTCCACAGCTGATAGTCTGTAATTCCCTTAGTCCCTTTTGAACTTCGGGACATCCACTAATTGTGCAGATGCTCTGTTCGGGGATGCACTGAATACCTGTTTTGGACAAAACGACCTGAGTGCTAAAATCAGTATTTGGCCTAAGTAGAAGCTGAAGTTGAATCTCATTCATTTTCATGAAGTGAAGCTCGGGGCTATTCGATTAAAAATATTATCAGACAAAACGGAAAAGTTTGACATAATAACCCTGTTACTCCTGTGCTGCTCGGCTGTTCCTTCCGCTCATTCATGATGCTAAATGCAGTGCTGACTTTCAACGGAGAGATTGTATTGTCACGCTCCCCCTCTCCATCCTCTTTCCTAGTCCTTCTAATGCCTGGATTGAAGATGATTTACACTGGATGTGCTTGGACGTCCCTTTGAAGTGTTTGTCTTTGTTCTGAAGCGCAGAGGTGGCTAATCACAAAATGTGACAAATTCCTTGAAACGTCTGTGGGTCAGGCAGTGATCTCCCACCTTCTGTCTTCTCAGAACGCACCCCCCCCAGCGCTCCCCTCCCTCCCTCTCTGGTGAAGACCACCTTTCCTGTTTGCGGGGGAAGGTGCTGTCCCAGGAGAGACCACGCCCCCCCAAGTCTGCTGACCGGGATGCCTGCCCTCGTGCACTCAGCTCTCCGGATGGACCTTCTATGGGGCCCTCAAAAGCCAACATCTCCATCAACAGTGCTTTTCTCTCTGGGAACATCATCAGTTTCCACCTCCGGCTGGATCATTCTCATCAATTTACAAATCTGCTGTGATCGCTACCAGAAAGAAAATCCTACAGCAAACCCTCTGGGTTTCTTCCCATTTCTGGGCTCCCATCAAAACTCCTCAGAAGCACCTGTTCCTTTTCTCCTATTTTATTTTGAATTCACTCCAGTTCAGCTCTGTATTCGGTTTCTGTTGGTCCCATAACAGGGCACCACAAATTTGGAAGGTTGAACAACACAAATGGATGATTCAACAGTCTGCGTGTTAGAAGTCTGACATGCGTCTTCTTGGGCTGACAGCAGGGGTCAGCAGGGCTGTGCTCCCTCCTGGAGTCTGTAAGGCAGAACCCACTTCCTGTGCTTTGAGGTCGTTGGCAGAATTCTTTTCTTGGCCGTGGAGGGCCCACGGCCTGTTTCTTGCTGATTGTCAGCTGAGGGCTGTCCCCAGCTTTGGGAGGCTACAGCGTTCCTTAGTTCATGACCCCGTCCTCCAACTTCACAGTCAGCAGTGGTGGGCTGAGACCCGTTTGTGCATCGACTCTCTCCTCTGTCTTCAGTCCTGTGTCTGACCCAGGCTTCTGCCTCTCTCCTCCCTTCTGAAGGACTCGTGAGATTAGATTGGGCCCACCAGGTAATCCAGGATAATCTCCCCTCATGAGGCCTTTGACATTATAGCTGCAAAGTCCCGTGAGTCATTCGAGGGAACCTATTACAGGTTTCAGGGGTTAGAACGTGGATCTCTCTGGGGGGCCGTTACGCTGCCTCTCACACTCTCTGCCCTCTCTGGGAAGGTGCCATGCAGATTTTCATGTTGCTCAGTGCACTGGTCATTATTCATTCTCATCTTTCCCCACCCATCAGACAGCACAGGTTTGCACAGGTGAGCACTCTCTTCTTTTTGATCCACTTTCTCCACACAGCTTCCAGGACACCACGCTCTCCTGGCTCTTCGTACTCTTCCGGTTGTCCTTTCATACCCCTTCTTCTGGCTCCTCTTTATCGTCCTGGTCTAAACGTAGAACACGCCAGGACTCTTGTCCATCTATGTTCACTGCTTAGGTGATCTCATGTGGCTTTCAGTGTCGTCCAGATGTGGACTCCCCGGGGCCTTTCCCCTGCCCGCAATCCGGGCCTCTCCCTTGAACTCCAGACACATATATCCACTTGCCTGTGCAATGTGTTCACTTGGATGCATGCAGGGAATTTACACTTACCATGTTTGATCATCCCCCTGCCTTCCTGTAGTCTTCCCCATCTTAACAAATGGTGATTCCATCCTTTGGTTGCTCAAGCCAAAATCCTTGGAGCATCCTTGATGCCTTCCTTTTTCTCTTGCTTCATTATCCCATCTATCATCAAATTTGCTCAGCACCATTTTCAGAATTCATCCAAGATGTGACCACCTCTTTGCTGTTGTCATGCTGCTCCAAGCCACCATGATCTCTAGCCTGGATTATTGCAATAGTCTTTTAACTGGTCTGTCTGCTTCTGCCATTGAGCCCCATGGAGTCTATCCTCAATTCAGACACTGGGGTATAAGTCATATTCTGTCACCTCTTTGCCACAGTCCCTCCATTGTCTTTCTATCTCACCCAAAATAAACGCCGATGTCCTCATGTTGGCCTGCAGGGCTGGGCAGGATCTGGTTCCAGCTATTTTTCTGTTTCTTTTTCCTCATTCAGCTCCAGCCACTTGCTCCTTGGCTGTTCCTTGAACAGCACGCTCTTGCTTCAGAGCCCTTGCACTTGCTGTCCCCTTGACCTGGAATTCTTTTTCCCTTTAGTTCTAGCATAGCTTGCTTCCTCACCTCCTTCTGGGCTCTGCTCACATGTCACCTCAGAGGGGTCTTCATACCCCCCACATGAAGTAGTGATCCCCACATCTCTTGCCCTCCCAACCAGCTTTATTGTTTCTGTTTCCTACTTTTAAATAACTTGTTTCCTTCCTTTAGGATGTCAGCTAAAGAGCTGACATGGACTTCCCATGATTTATTTACTATTCCTAGAATAGTGCTATCACATTATAGGTGCTAAATAAGCATTTCCCAAGTGAACGCAAGAAGTGTTTATTTTCAGAGTCACATCTTTGTGGTGAAAAATTTAAATAGTACAGAAGGACATATAGTTGAAAGTATGAGAGTAAATTTTTTTTCTGTTTTTTAAAAACAACAGTTTATTTCCTTTCCTTCTAGAAATGTCTAGTGCTTGTGTGTCCAAATTCCTTTTAATTTTTACATGTGGGTATCAGATTATACAAAATTCTCTGCAGCTTAATTCTTTCACTATGTTCATTGTCTTGTACATCTTTCTGTACCAAAAAAACTTGAGAACTTTAAGAGCAAAGTAGGTATCTGTAAGTATATAAATAGAAGTGATTCCAAAGTTTGTCTTAGCCTGTCTTCCCCTAAATGTTCATTTGCTTATTTTCTTTATCTTGATTATGGGAGAAGTGAGTCACCCCCCCCCTTTTTTTTTTGTCAGTCACTGGGATTTCAAAGCGAGCTTTGCTGCCCTTTACAGAAGAACTCCTCACTAAAATTAATACTTAAAAAATCAAAGACCAGAGGCATTGATCTTCTTGTCAGTCTTTTGCTCATTGCCCTGTGGAAATTCAACAATGTTGGCAGCTTTAGTCTCTGGGAAGTTCACCATCAGGTGGATGGAGCTGCTGATATTCCGGATGATAAAATAGTTGTTCTAATTTGCTAAGAACATGCAGCGCCTTTCTCTGAAAGCTCATGGTGTTTTTCGTCCTTCCTTCCACTCTGGGCACAAGTCATCCCTACTACACTGTCACTCAGGCAGAGGGCCGCAGAAATCAAAGGCTGGTAGAAGCTTCTCATCTGCTTGATAAGAAATGTAGATAGGTCTAAACAACATGCGCCTTTCTCCCAAGTATTCTCACAGCTTCCATGAGTCACACTTGCATGTCGAGCCCTGGACTCTGCCCTCAACAGCTGTGTGGTCTTGGCTAAGACACCTCACCTCTCTGATTCCCTCCTTTTGGAATCACTGTGTGGACTAGAGGTGATGGATGTAGGTACCCAGGCCTGGCACCCAGTAAATGTTAGTCATTATTATCGTTGCTATGACTCTGGTTTCTCTTAATCATCAATAACACGTTCTTTATCAGTGTTTCCTTTTGTTTCTCCTTAAGCATGTTCTATAATCAGAGTCCATAACTAAACCAAAGAAAAGAAAAAAGAAAAGTAAGTTCCTGATGTCTGTACCATCATTGCCTTAGGAGATTTTTTTTTTTTTTTTTAGCATTTTAGAATCAATACTGTTTAAGAATAGGAGCTGGAAACACTATGAATGTTGGTGATGGATTTGCTTAAATTGAGTGCCATCATAAGACCTGGGTCATGGGGTTGGTCGTTGTTGGTTTAGCATGATGGTCACATTCTACATCTCTCTCTCTCTTTTTTCTTAAATCTCTTGGTGTGATGGACAGGAAGGAATACAATTTAATTTAATTTAATTTAATTTTATTTTATTCATTTTTTAAGTAGGCTACATGCCTAACTTGGGGCTTGAACTCACAACCCTGAAGTCAAGAGTCACATGCTCCATCAACTGATCAAGCCGGGTGCCCCCACATTGTGATCTCTAATCCCAGTAGCTGTTGGGAGAGGAGGAACTGATAAGACTTTACAGCTGGGCTGGCACAAGACATTTATTTAATAAGCATTCATAGAGTACTAGGTGCCAGGGTTTAGGTAAGTAGTTGGAGGTACAAGTGTGAACTAGACCCTGTTCCTGAGAGCAGAGACCTCAGGGCAGTCTGCTGGCGAGACAGAAAGCTGCAGAACTCGTCAGTAAAGCACATAAAAGTCCAAACCCTGTTCCTGAATGATGACATTTTTGAAATCAGCCAAGAGACTGGAAAGGAAAGTAGGAAAGGGAGGAGGAGAGGTACACATACATCTAGAATACTCGGGAGCGTCACGTGAACATGGACATGAAGATCCATGCTTGTCTCTGAAAGGCAAGTCCTAGAGGAGTCTGGGTGCCAGCCTAGCAGCTGGGCTGAACCCCATCAAGCGGAGGAAGGAAGGGATCAAGCTCTGGGCTTGCCCACTTATTTTTCATGTAAGTAGGATGCCTTTAAGGCACCTTAACAACTTGCCACTGCTTCGGTTCAAATATAGACCCAAATGATCCCAGTTGTAAAGAAGGGTTTGCAAGACAGAGTAGCTGGGTGGCCAGAGTTCCCAGAGATTTACTGGCGGGGTGGACATGTTCTAGAACTGGGCAGCTTGAGGGTGTGTTGCTAGACAGGTAAGCTCGAGTCTTGGCTCTGCCACCACAATCCCGAGAAAAGGAATCCCATCTCTGTGAGCCTTTCCCCTTATCTGTAAAATGAGGAAAACAACAGTACTTCCCTGCAGGGTTCTCTGGGCTTCCTGAGATCATGTAGGTGGGGCACATCCTGTTAACTATTATTACTGAGACTGTTCTGCCAGGGATAATGGAAGTGCAAGACGAGAAATAAAACCTTGAATTAAAAGGCAAAATCAAAGTGAGCTTGGGTGTCCTCCTGAGTTTATACCTACTTTGTCTTCTCCATATCCAGGCTCTGTATACATTCAGGGCGAAGTCATTTACTAGCCTTTTTTAGGAACACACTTTCGATAAAATACAGACTCCAGAGGACCTCCAGTTGGTGTGCTCACTGTTTATTTCCACCCTTCATGCTGGATGATCACTTTATATCCTTTGAAATATTTTTCAAGTCCCGATGAATGCTTTATAGAGTTCAGCCACAGGAAAGCCCTAAACTGCATCACTTTATAGATGACCTCCTTTGACAACACAGGGTGGTGCTGGGGGATCAAGTAATTCATCAGAGAGTTATCAGGTTAGTTTTTCCTTCCCAGGCATTCTTGTATTTTCTTACCAGAATCGTTTATTTGTTAATATCATACAGTAAGAGACAGTAGAAAGTATGTGCAGGTACAGTAGCTGCTCCCAGAAATAGATGGAAGGTGTGACTATTTAGCAATGTGTGATTCAGATCTTAAATCTCATGTCCCCAAGTACATCAAATTCTTCATTAGATTCAAAAGGGGATTAATCTTTTTTTTAAAAAAGATTACTTGAGGCAGGGAGAGGGAGAGGGCAAGAGAGAATCCCAAGCAGCCTCTACGATGAATGTGGAGCCCCACACAGGGCTCGATCTTACAAACCTGATATCACAACCTGAGCCAAAACCAAGAGCTGAATGCTTAACTGACGGCACCACCAAAAAGGCGATTAATCTAATGGTTTCCAGTCTGTTCCATAGATTGGAACATGCTGGTAGGTTTTTGTGAAAAAGTTGCCAAGTAAGTTTTGGAAATGCTGTGTACTATTTTTCATACTTGGAGAATCTTACTATACATTATCATGAGAAAGCCCATTGAACCTTTTTAAGAATTTTCAAACTTATTTGGCCGTAGACCATCCCCTCCATTTTTACACATGTTAATATCCATAAGGAAAGCACATGTTAGGATGCAGTTTGGGAAATGTTATGTAGGGACAGTGGCTTGAGTTTTCCATTTTTAAATCTCATGCAAGTTTCATTTTACTGTGATGTCTCAGAAGCGTCTTCTAGGTGCTGGTGGTATGGTTCTAGTGATGTCTCTATTCCTCAAGGTGTTACATCACATTGGCTCAAGCTCTGGGAATGAGCATGGGAGGAGCTCCCGCTGGACCTGCAGGAACAGGGAAAACAGAAACGACTAAAGATATGGGACGTTGTCTTGGAAAATATGTTGTGGTTTTCAATTGTTCTGACCAGATGGATTTCCGAGGCCTTGGGCGGATTTTTAAAGGTGAGGGTTACAGTTTTGACTTGATGAAAAATTTAAGCTAAGGTGGAATATCTTGTTAAGATTTATTTTTCAACCATTGGCTACATTGTAGTGTCATTTTTCAGCTTTGTGCAACTTTTTGGAAACTATGAATCTCACTGGTGTTGTGTGGATCAAATGTCAACATCACTTGCCTTCCCAATGTTCCTTCATCCCTGCAGGTTGGCTGTTTCCAGATAAAGTACCACATGGTGAATTATTTTGGGGGCACTCTGTGCATAGTCTGTTTGTTCAAGTTTATTTTTGAACAGACTCATCTCTGGCTTGTCTTGGCAGCTGCAAAATGCCCTTTTCCTCGGCTTTTCGAAATTATATACTAATTGGATTTTCTATTTAATTTCCCTTTGAAGGACTGGCACAGTCTGGATCCTGGGGTTGTTTTGATGAATTTAACCGTATCGATTTACCAGTTCTGTCAGTGGCAGCCCAGCAAATTTCCATTATTCTGACATGTAAAAAGGAGCGGAAAAAGTCTTTTATTTTTACCGATGGAGATAATGTGACTATGAACCCTGAATTTGGACTTTTCCTGACCATGGTAAGGAACCACAGGAAGAGCTACTGAATGTCAGCCTTCTTATCACAGCTTTCATGCCTTGCCCAGGTCTTTGTTTTCATGAATGGAAATTGGGATGGTAATTTTAACTCCTGTGTGAAAGCCAGCGGTGTTAAACAAAACTCATCTTAGTAACTTGTGATGTTGTCTCTCCGGTTAAAGGGAGAGTAGGATATGAAAATGAGTTCTGCGGTTGTCAGTCCAGATTTGTTGCGTGTGCATGATGAATCTGCTGCTGTCGCGCTGACGGGTGTGTGTTGCCCCATGACTTGTCATTCACCTGTGGTGTTTATTTCCTGTATAGAACCCTGGCTATGCCGGGCGGCAGGAGCTCCCTGAGAACTTGAAGATTAACTTCCGCTCTGTGGCCATGATGGTGCCCGACCGGCAGATTATCATAAGGGTGAAGCTGGCTAGTTGTGGCTTTGTTGACAACATTGTTTTGGCCAGGAAGTTTTTCACACTCTACAAGCTGTGCGAGGAGCAGCTTTCTAAGCAGGTGTGAGGTTCTGGAAGGCTCTCTGAACTTGGGCCTTCTTAGTTCTTCTCTTCCGTGAAATTTGCTCATTTTGAAAAATTGCTGACTGGGGCTGTCGGCAGATTACCTTATTGATACAAAGTAGAAAGCCATACCATTACAAAATTAATTTTATATGCGTATTTTTCTTAAGTGCATTTAAATGAATTAATATTTGCAGCATAAGAAATGAAATAAGTACTTTCAGAACTGATTTAAGAGCCAAAGAATTATAAATATGAATATTTGCTCTTTATCCCACCTATACATTAATCATAATATGTGTTGTGTGTCCTCATGGTTTTCAGGAACCTCTCAATGATTGCTCTTCTCACTTCCAAGCTCCCTAATGTAGTGGGCCACACCTTGCTAATAATAGGCTGTTTTATCTATTGTAACTTCTTAAAAAATTAATTTCTTATTTTTATAATTTAAATTCAATTAATTAACATATGGTATATTATTAGTTTCAGAGGTAGAGTTCAGTGATTCATCTACTGTAACTTTTTTTTTTTTAAAGATTTTGTTTATTTGAGAGAGAGAGAGCATGAGCAGGGGTGAGGGAGAAGCAGAGGGAGAAGCAGGCTCGACAGGGGGCTCCATCCCAGGACCCTGGGATCATGACCTGAGCTGAAGGCAGACGTTTAACCGACTGAGCCACCCAGGTGCCCCTCATCTACTGTAACTTCTGTCATAACTTTTTTGCTTGTTTCCTGCACTGTTTAGAGTAGCAAGTTCTGACACCTTGCAGTTTTGCAGTTAAGAGGCATGAAATTAATCCTATATTACTTTTGTATGAGTTATCTGTTGCTGGGTGACCATGGTCTCACAAACATACCAGCTTAAAACAATACACAGTTTATTATTTCATGGTTTCTGTGGGTCAGGAGTGCTGGTACATCTTGGCTGGGTCCTCTGCTTAGAGTGTAACAAGGCTTCAGTCAAGTCTTGGCCCTGTGCTTGACTGGGGGAGGATTTACTTCTACGCTCACTCCGGTTGTTGGCAGAATCCTGTGCTTGAGGTTGGAAGACTGAGGGATTCAGTTTCTTGCTGGCTGTCAGCTGGAGAAGGCTGCACCATCAGTTCCCGCGGGCTGCGTGCTGTTCTCTGCCACATGGCCGCTTGCCTTCTCAATGTCCGCGAGGGAAAGAGGTTCCAGCAAGATGACTGCGACAGTTTTGTATTAGGACTCTCCAGAGAAACAGAACCGATAGGATATATACATATATACCTATAAAGAAATTTATTATAAGGTATTGGCTCACACACTTATGTAGGTAGAGGAGTCTGATGATCTGTTGTCTGTAAGCTGGAAACCAGGAAAGATGGGGGTGTAGTTTGAAGGAATGATAGTGTAGATTCTAGTCCAAGTCTGAAGGCCAGACAACCAGGAGCATTGAAGACAGGAGAAGGTCGATATCCCAGCCCAGCAGTAGGGTAGAGTGAGTGAATCCAACCTTCCTCTGCCTTTTTGTTCTATTCAGGTCTTCATCGGTTGAATGGTGCCCGCCCATGCTGGGGAGGGCCATCTTCTTTACTCAGTCCACCAGTTCAAATGCTAAGGTCTTCTAGAAACTCGTTTACAGACACATTCACAAATAATGTTTGATTAGCTACCTGGGCTTCCTGTGGCCCACTCAAATCTTAAGTAATGTGACCACAGAATCACATATACACAATCACATATGACCTGTCACCTTTGCTGTATTGTATTGGTTAAAGCAAATCACAGGTCCTACCACACTCAAGGGGAGAAGATCATACAAGGGGAAAAGATCCTACCAGGAGGTGGGGATCATGCCACAGATTGTTAGGACATATAAATAATAATTACCACAGGCATACGCTAAATAATAATACACTAAAATAAGCATAAAACTATAACACGAATAAAACCTCCTAACATATATGACTTTGATCCCTCTCTTCACTCTCCCTTCCATTCCCAACATCTTTGACTCTAGATTATTTTTTATATCCCTAGCCTCAATTAAATTACATTCTCACTAAAAACATTCTTGGTTTCTTCTGCTTATTGCAGCCTTTACTCACCCATTCTTTTTCCTCTGTCAAAGAAGTATTTTCCCATGCTGTTTCTTGCATGTAGAAAACTCCCACATCACTGACTCCTGTCTTCTTCTCTACTATTTCATTTCTATTTCCTTCATGCCCACAGCCCTGCTCACAGGGTTATTGTCCGACGAAATCAGTCAATACGCCCAAAACAGTTGGCCCCGTGCTGGTCTCTGGGTGAACATTCTGTGAATCTTACTTCATGCCCACAGATTTAACTGGGTCCAGTTCCAAGAAGTTTTCCTTAATTAATTCCACACACCAGCACTTTCAAGTCATTGTTACTTTTTGGTGAGTTTGCTCACATTTTTATCATGTTACCTCTATTAGGATTTAAACTCCTTGAAGGCAGGAACTCGATCTGAATATTTTTCTGGGCTCCATCCTCCAAATGATGAGTATGAAGTGATGCATACTACTCCAGTTACCTTAGCAGATAATTGTTTTTTTTTTTTCACGTGGTAAAACATATATAACATTAAACCTACCACCTTAACCATCTTGAAGTGTACAATCAAGTAGTGTTAAGTATATTCACAATGCTATGAAACAGATCTCCATAACTTTTTCCTCTTGCAAAACTAAAACTCTATACCCATTAAGCAGCAATTCCTCTCTTACTCTTCCCCTCGGCCCCTGGTAACCAACATTCACTTCTTGTTTCTATGCATTTTACTACTTTAGATACCTCATGTAAGGGGGGTCATACAGCATTTGTCTTTTTTGACTGGCTTATTTTGCTTAGCATGAGCCTCAAGGTTCATCCATGGTGTAGGAGGTGACAGGATTTGGTTCCTTTTTATGACTGAATAACATTCCATTGTATGGATATGCCACATTCTTTTCTTACATTCATCTGTCCACCGGCATTTGAGTTATTTCCACTCCTTGGCTACTGTGAATGCTGTTTCTGTGAACATGGGTGTGCAAATATCTTTGAGATCCTGCTTTCAGTTATTTAGATATATCCCCAGAAGTGGGATTTCTGGATCATATGGTAGTTCCATTTTCAATTTTTTGAGCAACTGCCATACTGTTTTCTATAGTGGTTGGATAATTTGGGGCACCAGGGTGACTCGGTTGGTTGAGGGTCCGACTCTTGATTTCAGCTCAGGTTATGATCTCAGGGTCATGGGATCGAGCCCCACATCAGGCTCTGTGCTCAGTGAGGAGTCAGCTGGAGATTCTCTCTCTTCCTCTCCCTCTGCCCCTCTCCCTGCTCACACAAGCTCTTTCTCTAAATAAATAAATAAATAAAATCTTTAAAAAATTTATAGTGGTTGGATAATTAGTTTTTAATTATTCACTGTGATGAAATTTGGCATGCTCGAGCTTTTATAAATATATTTCAAGGGAATAACAAAGCTGGGGGCTTGGCTTTCTGATTTGTCCTTATTCTTATGTAATCCTAGAATATAGCTACTTTTCTTCTTCCTTAATACCTTTGTCTTTTTCCTATCAGTATATAAATATATATATATACTCCTGGTTCAGAATTTTAGCTTTAGAGATATGAGGAAATTTTTCTATGGATGTCTGATTAAGAAGAGGCTCAGGGGGATGCATATACTCCAAGAGGAAGTTTATTCCTTTCTCCCCGTCAAGATATATTTATTAGTTCTGATCTAAGAGCTTAAATTAATGATCATATATGAGAGAACTCTTTTGGATCTTTTCTATTTGCTCCAAAAGTATATTGGTAAAAATTTATTGCTTTGCTAGCTGTACAATTTTTTCTAAAGGAAAATTAGTGTTTGTTCATTATTGTGACTAGGTCTTTTGTCAAATTTGTAGTTTTCATGCATAAGTTAATATTGAAAATAAGCCCTGTGTACTTCACATGCTTCAGGTACATTATGATTTTGGTCTGCGGAACATTCTGTCAGTTCTGCGAACCTTGGGGGCGGCAAAAAGAGCCAACCCTTTGGATACGGAATCAACGATCGTCATGCGCGTTCTCCGAGACATGAATCTTTCTAAACTGGTAAGATTCACGGGTGGAAATGTTCCACCCACTTAAATAGCAGTGAACTAAGTACAAATGAGATTTAGAAATATTTATTTAAAATACTCATTTAAAAATGCCTAATTATCAGCTAAAAGCGCTGGAAAGCATAACTTTAAATTAGACTTTTTTGGGAATTATTTTTTGCGGTAACTCATATCTAGTCTAACATATGCCTATTTCCATAGAATTGAAATGGATTTTTAAAAATCCACATGTTAAGTTTCCAAATACCTTGAAATACTTTTGGGTTTTAGAGCTAAAATCTCACCTTCTTTGAAGTCTGTAGAGCCCAGCAGGAAATTATATGTAAATTTAACAAGTGTGTAATAATTTCACACTCTTTCATTTCACAGTAGAGACTGAAAATCAATTGTTCATTATCAGCGAATCTATGTACAGGGTGACAGAATGATATATTTTTATTTTAAAATAAAAATGTGAGGCAAATTCCAATTCATGAATTTGTTACTATCTCTTATTTAAATTATTATTTTCTTAAATTTAAATTAGAAATTGTAGGTTATGTCATAACTCCCCAAACTGGTGATTTTATGGGGAGGTTGTTCTGTAGGCAATATTTTTCCTTTCATCTGCTTCCTTCCATTTTCCTCTTCTTCCTCCCATTCCTCTCCCCCTTTTCTAAAAATAATTTTTAACTTATGGGTAACATGAGGAAAATATTCCTCAACTTCGGTGAAGGTGGTATTTTATTTATTAACAGTTATGATAAAATAATTTGGTATGTCAGCATTTTCAGTTTATCTGTACATTGCTATGATCGTGCCAAAGTAGTCGGTCTGGTTCCCTTTCTTTTCTCTTTTAGATTGATGAGGATGAACCCTTATTTTTGAGTTTGATTGAAGATCTCTTCCCAAATATTCTTCTGGACAAGGCAGGTTACCCTGAACTGGAAATGGCGATCAGTAGACAGGTAATATATTTCTCAGGGCATCCAGTACTATGTCTCTCTCATCGGAATTTCATGGGAGTCAAGTGGTGCTGATGTATTCCAAATCTGTGGTTCCAAGGACAGCACCCAGGGCTGTGGCCCGTGTTTTAGGGGAGGCTGTTGAACACCTCGAGCTCCTCGAGCCAGGGGGGTCTCCTACCATCCTGCAGCCACATGTCTAGTTGTCCATGTGCTCGGGGTCCCATTATTGACGGAAACCATTCCACACCAGATTCTGAAATGAAATATAATAAGTGAACGGGATGAGTGGGGCTCAGCTGGCTGCCTTGCCTTTCTCGGCTTGGCTTTGACTGTGATCCTGGTGTTTCCATGTTGCTTTGATCTCTGGATTCCTGCCCCCGAGTGTCATTCACAATGATCTCATGAGGCTCCTCACTTGTCATTCTTTTCCCCCAGGCCCAGGATCACTTGTGATTTCTTCCTGGGCCTCTGGGGGATCTACCACATTATGTGTATTATTAGGTGTCTGGATTTCCCATGACACTTGGTAGAGCTTTGCTTTTTTATAGTTTTCCTAGGAATGAAAATGAACCATGTAAAGCTTGTGCCTCGGTTTCTTTTCCTACAAGGAAGAGTTTGGAAAAAAAATTTTATAGAAGTGGCGATAAGCTCATATTTATAAAATACATTTTAATTCTTTGAAGATATTTGTTAACAAAAATCAAATATGTTAGTATTTAATGGATCTTTTCCTTTTAAAAATCAGTATATAAAAATCTTAATCTCCAGAGCACCTGGGTGGCTCAGTCGGTTAAGCGTCTGACTCTTGACTTTGGCTTAGGTCGTGATCTCAGGGTCCTGAAATGGAGCCCTGCTGGGCCTGTGCTCAGGAGGAGTCTGCTTGAGATTCTTTCTTTCCTTCTCCCTCTGCCACCCCCTAAAATAAAGAAATAAAATCTTAAAAAAAATCTTAATCTCCTGATCAGGTAAGAGTGATAATTCATTTTGCAAATGGTTTCTTCATCATATGGCTGAATTAATTGTAGCATTGTCTAAAAAACTTAGTATAAAGTCATTTATAGGGTGACTAACAGCATAATTTGTAGCATATGAAAAATCTGAAGAGCATAGATACATAGCATAAAATGATACATGATTATTATCCAACAATTATTTAAGTAAAAGTAAAAGCATCATTTATAGTGTGTTTAAGCATAGCATGATAGTTAAGAGCACAGACCATGGAGCTGAGTTTCCTGGGCTCACATCCCCACTCTGTAACTTTATAAGTAATAATCTTGGGGAAATTGCTTGGTTCTCTGTGCCTCAGTTTCCTTTTCTGTAAAAGAAAGATATCAATAGGGCTAATCTTATAGTGTTGTTAAGAATATTGAACTTAGAATAGTGTTTGGCAGGATAACTTTCATGCATGTGTTCGACAGATTAAAACTACCCAGTAGATTTATAGACAGTTTGAGTTTTCTATGGAATTTCTCTCAACTTGGTGTGCTACAAAGTTTTCCAGTTACTAAATATCACATTTTAAATTAAAGATTTAAAATGCCTTTTGATATTTGAGTCTTTATTCTTAAGTTGTTCCTATGACATATATTCAAGGATATATTAATATAAATGTATTCAATTCCCAAAGGCAAATGCAGATGTTTCTTATTGGCTTGGGATAACATTTTGAATAGTCAACCTGCTTTTTGTCTTTGTATATATATATTTTTTTATGCAATATATATATTTAAAAATTTTCTATTTTAAGTAAACTCCATGCCACACGTGGGCCTTGAACTGACAAGCCTGAGATCAAGAGTTGCACTGACTGAGCCTGCCAGGCACCCCAGCAATATATTTTTTATTTTGGTAAAATCCGTAACATAAAATTTACCATTTAACCATTTTTAAGTGTACTGTTCCATGACATTAAGTACATTCACATTATTTTGCAAAACATCATCACCATCCATCTTCAGAACTTTTTTCACCTTTCCAAACTGAAACTCCATGCCCATTAAACAATAACTCCCATTCCTCTACTCCCTGCTCAATGTCTGTGCTTATTTTGAGCACAACGGTAAGTTCCGATTGCTGTTGATGTGGCCCAATGTGGGGCTTTTATGCTTTCAGGTTGAAGAAGCTGGTTTAATCAACCATCCTCCTTGGAAACTCAAAGTCATCCAGCTGTTTGAGACACAGAGAGTGCGGCATGGGATGATGACCCTGGGGCCCAGTGGAGCAGGGAAAACCACCTGCATCCACACCTTGATGAGAGCCATGGCAGGTAAGGGGGCGCCCAAGCTGTGTTGCTCTGGGCAACACATTTAAGTAGCTGTGACCCATTTGAATACTCCAAGAGGGACATAAAAGTTAGATACATTAATTGTATAGGAAGGAATGCTGCTTTACTGATTATTGGGTTCATTTCAGCGATAATGTATTATAATAATGAACTAGAAGGGAAAAAATTTTTCAGCTTTATCGAGATATAATTGACATATGACATTGTGTTTAATGTGTACAGTGTATTGATGTGCAACATTTGTATGTTGCAAAATAATCAACACCATGAACATTGACCCCCATCTTGTCACATAGTACCATTTCTTTTTTTGTGGTGAGAACATTTAAGATCTACTCTTCTAGCAACATTCAAGTTTATGATACAGTATAATTAGCTATAATCACTCTACTATATATATATAGTATGCTATAATGTACATTAGATCCCCAAACTTATTAATCCTTTAGCTAGAAGTTTGTACCCTTTGCGCAGTATCTCCCCATTTCCCTACACCTCAACCCCTAGTAACCACCATTCTACAATCTGTTTCTCAGAGTTTGATTTTTTTAGATTCCATTTATAAGTGATACCACACAGTATTTGTCTTTCCCTGTCGGACTTAATTCATTTAGCATGATGTTCTCAAGGTCCATCCATGTCATTGTAAATGGCAGGATGTCCTTCTTGCTCATGGCTGAATAATAAATATATATACATGTAAAATATATATATTTATATGTATACACACACACACCACATTTTCTTAATCCATTCATCTATTCATGCACATTTAAATTGTTTCCGTATCTTGGCTTCTGGGAATAATGCTGAGTGAAAAAATTCCTGAACAGTGACTTTATATATTGTGTTATATGTTTTACTTATGTCATTCAATTTTCACAATGATCTTGAGATGTGGCTATTACCATCCCCATTTTGTACAAAAATTCAAGGCTCAAATTCAGAAATGCTACAGGTTGCAAAGATGGTAAGTGATAGGATTCAGAATTATAGGATTCTCGAATTATAGATAGGATTCAGAACGTCAGGGTCCACTAATGAAAAGCCCAGACTTTTTCCATTATAACATGCCACTGCCCAATAATGACTTAATATAACCTCCCAGTACAGAAAAAATTATTTCAATTTCAGTTCCTAAAATCATCCTAATCACAAACTAATTTCCCACCTAGAATCAGATGTTTTTCTGGTGAAGTTAAATAACTGTATTTAATTTCCAGATCTCCCTAAGCCTTACAGCTAAGTCCCTACCTAGCCCGAGGTCATCTAAAGATAATAGGCATTGTCACATTTGTGATTATTCTTATATTTCCTGATTGGACATTGATGTCTGTCATACTGAAGATACTGTGTAGGCAGCTCTTGGCCGTGGCAGATTTGAGTCCCAAAATTTCACAGAACTCTACCTATTGGAATTCAAATACATGGTCCCATAGGGAGAAGGTGCCTAGTTGGTTTTCCAGTCAGCTCATGCAGACCCAGTGCACTGACCTTGAGTTGGTGGTTGTGGAGATTGCTCTGTATTGCTCTAGGGTCCTGCACATGTTGGATTTAGCTGGATACCTATATCCGCAGCGATGGGGCCCAGTAAATTCTGTACATTAAGTCCACCAGGGAGTCTCCACACTAAGAAAGAACTGTGCTCTCAGCTATCACTTACCTTGCCAAAACTGAGAGCTCACACCTGCAAAAGACTTATCATGTGCTTTTCACGTGCTGTTAGGTTTGTGTTTGGGGATTTTTATAGAGCTTTAAAATGATCTGTTCTCTCAAATTATGCTTAATAATACTTTTGTTATTATTGTGTAGCTGCCTTCTGTTAACAATAAACTACAAATGCACCTGGTAAAATGACTTGAACAAAATGAATACTAAATATTAAACGATAGTGCTACATTATGTATAATATGTCTAAATTATATAACCCATATGGCATCACTGGTTTTGGAGAAGTTCTTTGCAAAGATGAATTAATCATTAGCTGTTGATTAACCTGTTCTTGGTTTTAATATACAGGGCAAATATTTGTTATTTTAAGCAACACGTTGTTTCTTGCTGAAAACATTCATTCTCCCAAAGATTGAGAAGGTAATTGGGTTGAACTTATACTAGACCCATATATATTTGTGTCCTTATTCATCATGTATTTGTTTATCAAATATCTCTAATATTCTGTAGTTTGAGGCCCTGCTAGGTTCGGTAGCTTAAGTGGGAAGGCAGGCATGGAAACAAAAGGCTGTGTCTTCAAGGAGCTTACGGTTTGGTGGAGTAACAGTTATTAGTCAACACGGAATTGCTATGAGGAGGTTTGGACAATTATGTTGTGAGCAGAGGCAAAGGAGATCAGAGACCTTTCTAAGGAATTATAAGAAGGCTCACAGAGCAGGTGCTGCTTCAGCTGAGGTTTGGGGGTTGAGTAGCTGTTGGATAAAAGGCATTCTTAGCAGAATGAAGAGCCTGGGCAGGTAGGAGGGACTGGAGAGAGCATGGCATACCCAGAAATTGCTTTGGTATGGATAAATGTGCTCTGTGTGTGGGTGGGAGTAGGGGAGATGAGGAGCTGTAGCAGGTGCTACTGGCCCCCAGCGCTTCATCCCTTTGGCCCTCCCCCTTTGGACAGCTTCTCCCACACATGCCAGTGGGGTCTCCCAGTTTTTCAGCATTATGACTTTCCTAGAATCTAGGGAACTCCTGGTTCAGCCTGAAAGAGGGTGGGAATTAATGCCCCTGAGGCAGCCATAGCCTCAACTAGTGGGGCGAAGTGTTGAAGGCAAGTGTCCCATCTCCTCTTGTCCATTAGAGGGATACTACCTCTGGGGCCGCTTCACAAATGAGCCCATTTTGGGGGTTCTCTCCTTTTCTGTCTCACTGTCTCTTTGCCCTGACTCCAAACTCCCAGTACCCACATCTTTGTTTGAGACTTTGCTTTTAGGGGGGAATTTAGGTATGGCATGAGGAGCTTTATAAGTTATGCTGAATACCTAGGTTTTATTCTGTCGGTGATGGGAAGCCCTTGAGCTGGGGAGGGGTATGGTCAACCTTCTGTGTGTGGAAGGCCACCTGGCGGCCATGTAGAGAATAGACCATGGACAGGAGGGGTGGTCTGGAGTCCATAAGGAGGCAACAGCAAGAAAGGATGCCTACTCTAGGGCAGAGTCCATGAAGGTGGAGTGATCAGGACAGTCAAGAAATGCCTAGGAGGAGAGGAGGAATTAGTTTAACCAACATTTTGAAAGTCAAGCATTTTTTCTTGGAGTACTCTTATAACAATGTTTTGGTATTTCTTTTTTTGGCATAATTAAAAAATTTTATTATTGAAGTATAGTTGGCATACGATGTTATTTAAGTTTCAGGTGTATAACATAGTGATTCAATAATTCTATACAAAAATGTTATGGTATTTTAAATTAAAATAATGCAATTCTACCTACTACCATAATGAAATAATTTTTGACAGTTTTTCTTCTATGGGCAACAGACAAAGTCCAGTTTTTACCTATGATACTGTCATACTGTTTGAGAGTAGGCTGGCCTTTTGTAAAGTGTGTTAGGTAAAAAAATAGTTTTGCCCGTCAGCTCTGAAAAAGCTGAATTGTGACTCAGTTTAACTTCACCATCATAAAGTATTGAAGATAATTACCCTGAGTTTTTTTGTGATTTAAAAAAGGAGACCTAAAGGGCTGTCTGGGTGGCTCAGTCAGTTAAGCATCTTCCTTGGGCTTAGGTCATGATCCCAGGGTCCTGGGATGGAGCCCCACATTGGCTCCTTGCTCAGAGGGGAGCCTGCCTTCTCCCTCTTCCTCTGCCTCACCCCCTGCTTGTGCATGTGCTCTCTCTCTCTCAGTCAAATAAATAAATAATAAATAATAAATAATAATCTTTTAAAAAATAGTAAATAATCTTTTAAAAAAATAAAAAAAGGAGAACTATGGTCTAATTTTCTAAATAAGTTTTAATATTTTTTAAAGATTTATCTGTTTATTTAAGAGAGGGAGAGAGAGAGCATGAGAAAGTGAGCACAGGCTTGCCGGGCAGGGGGCAGGGGGCAGGGGTCGAGGGAGGGGCAGAGGGCGAGGGAGAGAAGCATACTCCCCACTGAGTGGGGAAACCCCACTGAGCTGTTGTGGGACTTGATCTCATGACCCTGAGATCATGACCTGACCTGAAATCAAGAGTTGAACACTTCACTGACTGAGCCACGCAGCTGCCCTGGTTTTGATGGGTTTTAACATGTTTTTCGATGTGCGTAGTTATGTATGCTTGCCTGTGTTTGTCAATCTTTCACACAATATGTAATATTTTAGCATCTATTTTTATGATTTTATACTTTAAACCTTATTCTTCACCTTTCTGCTTATTAACTGCTTATGTACAGAATCTGGCCCCTTTAAGAGTAGTTTTAGGGTTTGAAGGATTCAAAGACCTTTTTTTTGAGGTTGGCCACAAAAAAAAAGTCCTTGATTCTTGCAGCATTAGTTTAGCTTACTTTTTCCAAATGAGCAAGAACACATCTCAGTGAATTGAAGCCGGTTATGGAGAGAATGAGGCATCTTCTGGGTGACATTTCAGAGACCAGACTTAATCTGGTATACTGTAAATCAAAAGATTTTTGAGCTGTGAAATTTAAAGAACTTCCAGGTTATATTAATTTGTTCATCAATACCAACATGGTATCTTTCCCCCCCTTTATGTTTCCTTTTACAGAAGGATAAAAACAAAAGTATGTTAGTCCATAAAATATAACAGTGTTAATTATGATAACTTGGAATGCAGTAAGACATATATTCTCAGTTTAATTTTGTGTTTTTCATATTTTGAACACCTGCTGATGGTACATTGCAAATTAGTTCAGTGTTACCTAATGATGGTTCACTCTACATCTGAGTCATTTAAAATTTGGATTTACTTGGTACAGATTGTGGAAAGCCACACCGGGAACTGAGGATGAATCCCAAAGCGATTACAGCCCCACAGATGTTTGGTCGGCTTGACGTGGCCACAAACGACTGGACTGATGGGATATTTTCAACCCTTTGGAGGAAAACACTGAGGGCCAAGAAAGGTAGAAGATGAAGTATTATTTTTGACATGTCCTTCTAAATAAAATCCTTAGTGCCTATTTAGAATTAGTAGAACATATTCTCCATATAATATCTTAGCCAAGACTAAGAAGTCCTAAATCAGTATATTTGTCAGTGTTGAAATACTGAAAGTATTGATTAGGGTATTTAAAATCCCCCTCTCCCACCTTTCTTCTTTGTTGTTGTTACAAAGGAAATTATTTTCCTTTTGAATAAATATTTCTGTATCCCTGTGATATCTTAGAATAAAAGAGAAAGAAAAAGCTGTTACGGAAAATTGATAGTGTTAAATAAAGTGATTTTACTATAACTATTTCACTGAATCTTTTAAAAATGTTACTTTTATTTAAGTACAGCCTATTTTTGGAAAACTGATTCTCCTATAAAATCACAGGAGGAAATAGGCTTCTTTGGGAAGAAAATTACATATATCAAAAATGAAGTTTATATTGAACTAAGAAATTATTCTGTTTAGGTATACACTGGTATTTGGTTGTCCTGTGAACAAACCTGTTAAGGGCTAGTGGTTCACTCTGAATATTCTCTTACTTACGGAGTCTGGAAATTGAACCCGGTGTTCCTGGAATATAAGCTCGGATGGAAGAGGTGATATTAACTCTCCTCTCATCATGTTTTCTCACTCCTGAATAAGGAGGAGAAAGGCACAGTGAATGCATTTGCAGAGAGAAAGAAGGATCCAGGAGAAGGACAAGATATTTGGGCTATTTCTTCAGGAGTCTCTGCTTTGGAATAGTTTCTACCAATAAATGTTTAAGCTGGTGCCATCCCAATTCTCAGTTAGGGAATGGAGCTCATCAACCTAAAAATCAGTTGTCAAAAGAGACATGAAAACATGGGATTTCAAAAGTGTGTTCATATTTGGAATTATTGTTTTATTGGATATAAATCAAATTTTGTTTCTGACCTTGTTTCAATAATCCTGTGTAAACAGATCCGGTGCCCATCTCAAATGTAAGATGTGCAAGCCAGAGTTGATTCTGTGGTTCTTTCTGGCTGTCCTTCCAGTTATGTGCTCCCAAGAATGGGAACTCAGAGAGGTGTTTTTTTTCCTCCTTAAAGAAGGCAACATGCTTTTTCTAAGGGACTCTGGTGTTTAGATCATTTTACTTAAATTCAAGTCAAATGAGCATAATTAAGATTTTCAAAGCAGTTGACTGGACATAGAATATATTACAGGGGTTACACAGTAAATAAAAACTAGAGTTACAAACTTGGTCATGGTGTCAGTAAAGAGAAACTAGAGATTAGGAGATTAAGAGGAACTATTAAACCAAATACCTAAATTTATGATGGCATTGTGGTTGACCATTCTGTGGATGCTTGTCACTTTCTTTACTTCCAGATATCTCCGTAAGTGACTCCCAGCAGGTTTTGTCCCCAGTGGTCCTCCAAAACTACTCTTTTAAGGACACTCATAACCTCCAGCTCGCCAGATATGAATTGTCAGTTCTCAGGCTAGTCCGGCTGTCATGGGATCTTGGCACGGTCGATCACCCCCCTTCTCGGAACTCTTCCATCGCTTGGCTTCAGGGAAACTTTACCCGTTGGCTCTCCTTCTACCTCTGCCTCATGGGGGGTCTGCCAGAGGGAGGAGCCAGCAAAGGAGACACTACTAGAAGTCTGACCATCAAAGTGACTCTGTCCTCAGACCTCCTGTTTCTACTTTTACTATCTAGAAGAAACATACCCAGTCCATGGTTTTAAATGCCATCTCTAAGCTGGTGGCTTCTACATGTTAATCTTCAACCCTGACCTCTCCCTTGAACCTCCAGCTCAACAACACTGTGGGATGTCTGTGGGACATCTCAAATGTAAGATGTGCAAGCCAGAGTTGATTCTGTGGTTCTTTCTGGCTGTCCTTCTGACTGTACTCACATTCTTCTCCTCCTTCTCTTCTTATTTACTAGGTTCAACTTCTTGCTCTTCCTGGGACACCCTATGCTTGTACTCACTTTGAGACCTTTGCACTTGCTATTCCTACTGCCTGGAAGACTTTACCTCTAGATCTTTACATCTCTTCATTCTCCTGAAATATATTACTGACTACCTTATCCAAAGCAATGCCCCATCATCTTATCCTTCTTAATTTTTCTTATCTTGGATAGTTCTTTGCTTATGGTTTGATTGATTATCATCTCTACCCTTTAGAGTGTAAGCTCTGTGAAAGCAGGAATTGTCTTATTTACCACAAAATCCCCAGACTCTAGAACAGTGCTGATGCATAGAAAGTGCTCAATGAATATTTGTTCAATGAAAAATGACTTTTTACTTTGATTATGTGCTTTAAACAACTGGTATATAAAGAACTGGAAAAGTCCTATGTGATAAAAATAATCATTTCTATCAAAGTTTAATGAAAATCACATCAAATTATAGTACTTCTGCAAGTATAGTAGTTATGTGTCTATGTATATATGTGTACGTATGCTTTTCCCCCCACCTTTGGTGGAATATTTTAGGTGAACATATCTGGATAGTTCTTGATGGTCCAGTAGATGCCATTTGGATTGAAAATCTGAATTCTGTTTTGGATGATAACAAAACTCTAACTCTTGCCAATGGCGATCGGATTCCCATGGCTCCAAACTGCAAGATCATTTTTGAACCCCATAACATTGACAACGCTTCACCTGCTACTGTCTCAAGAAATGGAATGGTTTTCATGAGTTCTTCTATCCTCGATTGGAGTCCTCTTCTCGAGGTATGAGTGGAGTCTTTCTTTTGTGCACCGAAGGAGGAAAACCGGTCTTTAGCATTCCTGTAGAGCGCCTGTTGATTTTTCTGCAGACCTTTGGTGTCATTGCATTTGATCGCTACTGTTTAAGGCCACTCCTTGCCTGCTCTGGGATGTTGGAACCCTGATTGTCCCTTACAGGTTCCTTCAGCGTTCTGGTGTCTGTAGGGCTCCTCTCATCTCTTTAGACCTGTGATTTCCACTGTGGGTTGTGGGGTAGTTGCCAGGCCTCACTGAATCAATAATCCCGCCAAACTGTGAATAAGTAAAATTTAATTTGATCACTTTGGAAATTCATGACATTTTAAAAAGGTACTCAGTCATGTAAAGTTTGGGAGCAATCATCTTAGAATATCAGCTTTAAGAAAACAATTTATTAAAATTCCATCTAAGGGAAAAATTGCATATAAGGAATTTTTATGAGATTCAGTAGTCATTAGTTTTATGTTCGTTCTTGGAAATAATATTTCAGATAATATCTCCAGTTCATGAAAAGGTATATTATTTTCTTATCACCAATACATTCTAGAATATATTGATTATAATCAGATTATAGTTAAATGCCTTGTATACGTAGATATTTTACTAAATAAATGCTATAAGGCAAAATGCTTATTAGATAAGCCAGATGTGAAATCTTTTTTGACATTGTTGGTCAAATTTATTATTTTATTTACATCATTTTTTGGAGATCATTTTGATTGAAAACATACAATCATAATTTTTAAAAAAGATTTATTTATTTGAGAGAGAGAGAGAGAGATAGCAAGCACAAGAGAGCACACAAGCAGGGGGAACAGCGGGCAGAGGGAGAAGCAGGCTTCCCGCTGAGCAGGGAGCCCGATGTAGGGCTTGAACCCAGGACCCTGAGATCATGACCTGAGCCGAAGGCAGACGCTTAATCAAATGAGCCACCCAGGTGCCCCCTAAAATCATAATTTAAATTGAGTAGGTGTTTACTTTGTATTGTCATTAATTTTTGTGCTTCTCTTTCTCTATGAATATATCCTAACTTTTAATAGTATCTTCTCAGAATTTACAGAAACCTGGGTTGAAAAAGGGTTTAGGTTTGGTAAAATGTGAAGATACGAAAAAAGAGGGGATTATATAGCAAAATGATACTTACATATAATTGGATATGTCACTAAATATGCTTCTAAAGATTTCAGATTTCTCAATCAAATTATCCATCCATTAAGGAGAATACAGGGCAAGGGTTCTGAACACTGGCTTTGCAAGAATAATCATCAATGACAGTTCTTTAAAATACAGATGATGGGGTCATACCCCAATCCTTCCAAATTAGAATCTCTGGGCCGGGGTGAGGGGGTAAGATTCAGGAGTTGGTTTTTGTTTTTGCTTTTGTTTTTAGAAGTACCACAATAGGTCCGGATTTGGTAACTACGGATACAGCGGAAGCTCCAAGTAAAAAAGTATTTCTGTGATTTTCCCCAAATGCTTCACATTCACAAAGGCTTTTTAAAAATACTTCTACACGACTGGCTAATGAATATTTAGACTTTGCTATTTATGAAATAAACTTCTATTATGTTCTATGTTGAGGATGAATAAGGTTCTCACATTAATGCTACACTTACCTAATTTTATTTTGTTAAAGTAGGCTCCATACCCAGCATGGAGCCCAATATGGGGCTTGAACTCACATCTGTGAAATCAAGACCTGAGCTGTGATCAACAGTCGGATGCTCAACCAGCTGAACCACCCAGGCGCCCCTTACCTAATTTTTTATATGCTTTTAAATAATGCAGTTTCTTCTCATGAATGGTTAGCAAGACTCACAAAGAATCAGACTGGGAGTGTTGAGAGCAGTACAAGGCAACTCTAGGGAGTTACTAGAGGCAGACGGGTGGAGAAGCTGTGTTCACTGGTATCTGTCATCTCCTGGGAGCCAAGCTGATTACTTGGCCCTGTGTATGACAATCTTTTTGATTCCATCAACTCAAAAGGGCTATGTTCTGTTTTTGTTGCTGTGGCACCCTGGTAAATTCATGAATTGATGAATAATTTGGAATCAACATTTTATTGCTTCTGTTCAGTGTCTAAGAATGAGCTGATCCCTTGAGGCCGAGGGAACTTGCGTCAGCTTTAGAGAATAGTGTGTGTTAGTGGTATTTTGTTAGAGATCACATGCACTTTTCTAAAGTGGGTTCCCCAAATGACTAAATTCTCCATTTTCTGGAATATTCTTTGATATTTTTCTACATTGATAATTAATTAAATTAGAAGAAATAAAAGGAAACAACTAACTTGATAAATCTTTTATCCCATTTAAAACAATGTGGGTATGGATTTCCTTTGTTCATCTTTTATTTCTTTTTCTTTTCCTAAATTATTTCTCTATATATGCCTCCTCATTTTCTTCTAGTATATTTTAATTAAGAGCTTAAGACTTTTTTTCCATCTTGGCTTCAAGACCTGAGCACATGTATAGGGTGGTGATAGAACATGTGCATTTGAATTCTGTCCTTGGCACTCACCAGCTGTGGGATCCTGGGCACATTACTTCCACTGTTTGGGCCTTGGTTTTCCCATCTGTAAAAGGAAGATAATAATAACACCTACCTCATAGTGTTATTTTGAGCATTATATGAGTTAATGCATGAAAGCCCGGTTAGTAAGGCCGGGCACATCCTATATGCAGTATTATCATTAATTAATATTTAAAAAATTTTTGTCCCAAAATGGCCATTCTCCTGGTGTGCTAGTAAACTTACTAATGCATTAATCTGTAAACGAACAGGGTTTCCTTAAGAAACGCTCACCTCAAGAAGCTGAAATTCTTCGTCAGCTCTATGGCAAGTCTTTTCCTGACCTGTATCGCTTCAGTATCCAGAACTTAGAATACAAGATGGAGATGCTTGAGGCTTTTGTAATCATGCAGAGCATTAACATGCTTCAAGGGCTGATCCCTCCAAAGGTAAATTGCTCAAATTTCTAGAAATTTCTCTCTTATTAACAGAGCCATGTTGTGCAGAGAGTACAATATTTGAAATTGGTTCTGTTAGACCTGTGGTTGGGGTGGGGGATGTTTTAAACGTGCACATGCATCTTTTGCATTTTTCTCATTTCTGTTTTCACCAAGGAAGCCATCGGTTTATAATTTAGTGGCAAGTTCACTGTCATCTAATAAGCCTCCAGATTTATTTTGGAGACCAGCTTGATATTCCTCGAGATCAATTCTGTATTTTTTCCCAATTTCATTCATCTTTCCCTTGTTCTTGTCTTCGGGAAAACTGTTGTCCCTTTCACATCTTTGTTATTTTCATTGAAACCTCCAAGTAAAATGTCAGTTCGAGAAGCAAGCATTAAAACAGCAAGTTTCTTTTGTGCTCAGGAGCAAGGTGTGGAGGTCACATCAGAGCACCTGGGGAGACTGTACGTCTTCTCCCTGATGTGGAGCATTGGTGCCCTGCTCGAACTGGAGGGCCGGCGCCGGCTGGAGCACTGGCTGTGTTCTCAGGAAGCCCTGACCTTGGATTTGCCGCCTCTGGAGGGGACGGAGGACACCATGTTTGACTATTACGTCTCGTCCACTGGTGAGGATCCTTGCTTCCATGGACTCATACACAACACATGGGAACAGTTTTTTTTCCACTGGCCAATATTTACATAAATTTTATTTTTTCTAAGTGGTAATTAAAACACTTGGCTGTAAAATTGAAATGGAAATTTTCATGTGTGAAGAAACCTAATTGTTTCTTTTTCGAAATTTTATTTCATTTGTGTTCCAAAAGCACATCTTCCCCTTGTTAAGTATATTGTTTACTGAACTTTTAATGAATTAAAAACAAACTAGGGGGACACCTGGGTGGCTTAGTCAGTTAAGCATATGACTCTTGATTTCAGCTCAGTGGGAAGTCTGCTTGAGGATTCTCTCTCTCCATCTCCCTCTGCCCTACCCTCCCCCCACTTGTGCACTCTCTCTCTTTCTAAAATAAATAAATCAATCTAAAAATAAAAATTAGAGAAAAATCTCCAAATCAGATCTGTTTCAGCCATTTATATAATCAGGAATTTACATAAGAATTACAAAGTGTGAAGTATATTTTTACCAAATATGTGTTTATCTATACATTTGTATCTATCTATATATACCTCAAGTTTATTTATATGTGCATACATATATATATAAAGTACATACATACAAAGTATATATATATATATACAATATTTATATCTTTTATTTTTGATTTATAATTAAGGAAGTGTGTAATGAAAAGCTTGTGATATTAGATATTTTAAATGGTCTTAGGTACATACTACTATCACTGTATTCTTAACTTTTATACAGACATAATTGAAAACTGACATATTTAAAAAGAAAATTCCAGGATTCTTCTTCATATTTCCTATTAATAACACTTTGGAATTGTTCCTTGGGAAATTTTGACTCGGCTAACACATACTTAAATAGTACTTAGATCTATGGTTCTAATGATCTTCATTTTATGGGGAGTTTTTGAAAGATGGCTTCATGAGATGTCAAGGACGTGTGGTTGTTCCGGTCAGGACTTCAGTTATTTATGGGCATGTGAGGATGTACATGTTCTCTGTTCGTCTCAGGTGAATGGAGGCACTGGACCACGTGCACTGAGGAATATGTGTATCCATCTGACATCACCCCAGAATATGGCTCCATCCTGGTGCCAAATGTTGACAACGTGAGGACTGACTTTCTAATTAAAACCATCGCCAAACAGGGCAAGGTGTGGCTCTTTGACTTTTATTGACAATAGCATATTTTAAAATGTCGCTTGAAAACACAAGGCATCTTGCATTTATCTTAGTATGTTTTGGGTTGCTGTTTCGAGTAAATGAAAGTATTACCCAAATTAATATGCTTCTTTTATTATTCTTGAGTAACAGTGTTAAGAGTTGAATAGTTCCAGCGCATGATCAAGTAATTATTTCTCACACAGTAGTTGAGAGAAAGTGAACTTGGACTTGTTTGTCCAAAGAGAAATCCTCTTCCGATGGCTGTGTTAGTTTGCTGGGGCCGCCGTAACAAATCACCACAGACTGAGTGGTTTAAACAGCAGACCTTTCTTTCCCTCCAGTTCTGGAGGCTTGGCGTCCACGATGAAGGTGTTGGCAGGTTTGATTGCCTGTGGTCTCTGTCCTTGGCTTGCAGGTGGCTGCCTTCTCACCGTGTCCCCCCATACTCTTTATGCCTGTGACTCCATCCCTGCTGTTCCTTTGTGTACGTGTATCCAGATTTCGTCCTCTTACATGAATACCAGTAAGATTGAACTAGGGCCCACCCGAATGGCCTCATTTTCACCTGATCATCATCTCTCTAAAGATCCTATCTCCAGATATAGTCACATTCTCAAGTACTGGGTGTTAGAGCCTCAACATGTGAATTTTCGACTTGGGGGTGGGGGGCACACTATTGAGCTCATGCTCATTGTATTGCATTCCTTGGATTTCTTTCTCAATGTCTCTCTTAGGCTGTGCTGCTAATTGGTGAGCAAGGAACAGCTAAAACAGTCATTATCAAAGGATTTATGTCAAAATACGATTCTGAAAGTCACATGATCAAGAGTTTGAATTTTTCTTCTGCAACCACCCCACTGATGTTTCAGGTACTGGCTCTTTGCTATGGTTCGTTAAGACCAAGTCTGTGATCAGCTTTGGTGGCTCAGCTCTCTTCACTATTCTGCCTGTGCCCATGAGCTTCGTCTGCACTTTCCCAGCCACGAGTGTACCTGCCATTATTCTCCTGCAGTAGAATCTCTCCCTAGTTGGATTATACTGTATAACCTTAAATGGTGGAGCAATAAAAAGCTTATACTGGGTGTTAAAAGCCTCAGTAGTGTTAAAAATATCTAGCAAAGCCTGCGAACATGTAAAATCCCAAACTGACAGGGGTATCATTTATTCCTGCATCCAAACCTGCCTGCTGTCCCTACCATCTGCTTTTCTGTGGGGGTTAGTATTTTTCTAGGCTTTAGGCTAGACACATGGGTCATCTTCGATGGGTCTCTCTTGAATCGAGGGCTGTTAGTGTCGCTAAAGAAATAGTTTTCACATCTCCTTCTTTCTCTTCGTTCTCCCTGTCCACCTCTGCCTAATTCACATTTTCAGGATCCACACCAGGGTATTAGCCTAGAAAGACCCCCAGCTGGTCCAGTCTAATTCTCTTCTAGTCTTGCTTTCATTCCTCTTCCAGTCTCTGGTTCTGATATTGCCAATTTATCTTGTTGTTCCCTGACTGAACATTCCACAATGACTCCCATCAGCAATTGCAGGAATAAATCTTAGAGCTAGCACATTGGAGATTTTACTCTATCATATCATTGGGGAGTAACAACAACAACAACAACAACAAAATCCCGCAAATTTGCTCTGATTTTGTCAGTGGAACTGCCAACAATGACCTGGGTTTGCAGTGGTGGGCTGGTTGTTTGCTCTTGTTCCTAAGTAGACTAAGACGTTGTTGACACTGGGGAGGGAATCCTGTGTGTCCCCTCATGCTTCAGTTGTTTTCAAGTCACCTCTCATATCTGCTAGAACATTAACACATTAATAAAAAGGACACATATCATACATTGAAAATGGAAGGGAAATTTTTAGGAGAATCCCAACCCAAAGAACTTTGCTCTTGATTAACTTTGTTGTTCTTTAGCTGTTGGAATGAAAATATCAAAGAGCAATGAAAATAGTTGACAGCATGGCTACACCGTGACTTCGTATCACTTAATGTAATTGGTGACTGCAGAGTGCCAATAAGCTAAGACCATTGATGGAGTTTCTAAATCAGACTGTCAGCTGCATTGTGCTCCTCTGTTAGGGATGGAATTTCCAATACCGGCTAGCCTTCTATCAAATGAACGCCACTGACAGTGTGGTGATGCGGAGGAAGGTGTGAATGGAAGGTCAGCCTCAAATTGCAGAGACTCAGCTGTGGTATTTTTGCATTTGGGGGATAGCACCTTAAATTATCCTAAGCTGTCAGGATGCTAACATTTTACACATTCCTTTGTTACCAACATTCGCCACATTCCTTTGGTACTGTTTCACATTTAAAGAACTTTTGTTAGTTTTACTCTAGGAGAACATCCTCTTAAAGGTTATAATTTTAACTTTATTGGTGGATGCAGGTTTTAAAACCTTAAATCAAAGTGCAATTTTTTTCTTCCCCCATTATGTTGGGTAATTAGCTATTCACATTTCTTGAGACTGGATTACATCTTTAGGTTTGTAATGCAATTCTGGCAGTAACAACCTGGACTTACTAAAGACTTCACAGGTGACGGGCTCGACGCCCCCACAAGCCTTCCCTCACTTCAGATATCAGCCCCATGCCTGGGTTTCCAGGCCACCAGCACTTCTGAAGAACTGGCTAGAAATTTAGCGGCTCCTATGACTCTCAGTTTCCATAATTCACCAGAACGACTCTCAGAATTTAGGAAAGTGCTGTGCTAATGATTATGGTTTTATTATAAAAGATATGACTCAGGATCAGCCAAAAGAAGAGATGCAGTAAAGTCAATGGTTGGGAGGGTCCTGACTGTAAACATTCTGTGTCCTCAGAATGCATTATCCTCCAGGCACTTCAGTGTATATCCCCAGCCAGGGGGCTCACCTGAACTACAATCTCCAGAGCTTTTATTGGGTTTTATTACATAGGTATGATTGATTGAATCATTGGCCATGTGCTTGAACTCAATCCCAAGCCCCCTCCCTTCCTAAAAGGCCAGTTGATACCATGTGGTTCAAATCCCCAACCCTCAAATCACATGGTTGGTCTTTCTGGCAAGAGTAGTCTGAGAGACTAACAAAGAAAACACTATTACTCAGGAAATTCCAGGTGTTTAAAGGCTCCCTCCTAGGAACCAGGGACAAAGGCCAGCCAAATTATTTAGTATGTAAGAAGACCTTGTCACTGTATTTTTATTAGTAACTCTTGGTGTTTTTATTAGTAACTCTTGGTAACCTAAAGTACTCCTTTAAGGTGGTAAGGATCTGTAGGCTATGTTTCTTTAACAAGAGACATTTATTAATTTCCTGGAAAAAGGCATATTTTATCTAGAAAGCAACTTGTTTGTTGACATAAAAATTCATAAACTATGTAATAAATTTCTAGAAGTCATACCACATTGAAATATAATAATTAGGATAACAATAAAGCAGGCTTTCAAAACACAAAAATCTGTGTTCTTTAGGATCCCATTATCTGATTCACAAGTACATTAGCCCAGTTCCTTCCTACGCTGGTGTGAAGGTGACATTGACACTTTACTGTTTCTTTTTCCTCTCAGAAGCATCATAGGATCATGTACTCTGTTTAGTGCCTATTTGGACTGCTGAGTATCCAAGCTTTCTATTAAGCTAGACTCATTAATTTTAGAAAGCTTTCAATTAGCCAAACTGCTGGAATTAACTTTCTCACTGTAATTTTCAGCTGTTCATGCTGAAGTGAGTTCTGTTGGAGATGAGCATTTGTCTCACGATCTCCCACTTAACTGGATCTACACGAAACTGAAATTGTAGATGTGAAGACAGATACTGTGCGTCCCGTCTGTGGTACCAGGATGGCATATAGTCCAGTCAAGACCACACGTCTGTTTTTTGACAGTTGTTTTCATTTGGGGTTCTTTTGTTTTTCCCATGGGGTCACATTCAGATTTTTCATCAGCAGGATGACTGACCGTATGTCCCTCTTTGTCTGGGGATAGTCTAGCTTAATTCCATTGTCTTGAACTAATAATTAATGGCATATCTGTCACTATCAAAAGTGTGTAGTTTGGGCAAAAATTGTATGGTCATCTTATTGTTTTGGCTAAGGGAATTCAGTTGGTCTTTTAGAGAGAGATCTCAATTTTTTTCCAAAACAAATATTATTTTAAGGGTTTTCCCCCCTATTTTTAAATTTTTTATTAACACATAATGTGTTATTTGTTTCAGGGGTACAGGTCTGTGATTCATCAGTCTTACACAATACACAGTGCTCACCATAGCACATACCCTCCCCAATGTCCATCACCCAGCCACCCCACCCCTCCCACCCCCCTCCACTCCAGCAACCCTCAGTTTGTTTCCTGAGATTAAGAGTCTCTTATGGTTTGTCTCTGTCTCTGGTTTCATCTTGTTCCCCCCCTCCCCCATTTTTGAAAGTAATCTATACATATCTTAAAAAATGTAAACAATACAGAAAGAAGAAAGTTTCTCTACAGAATTTTTGAAGATTTATCTTTTCTAAAAATAATCTTAAAGTGTTTTGAATATAACCATCTTACAAATGGTTGCATAGCAATAAGTTTTGTTTTTTAAAAAATGAGAATCATAGAGCCTTGAAAGAAATTCCACATTTTTTTCTTAGACTCAGAGCCACTTTTCCAAATGAAATCTTACGCAGAAGACTAAGCTATAAAACAGGTAACCATAGATTTGCTTTGGTGGAATTGGGCTGGGCTCCTGAAATCCTTCCCAACTTTATCCTTGCTTCCTTCAGGGGCCCCTATGATTGCATAGAACTCTTTTGACTCCTCAGAGCATAGTTTGAAGACTAGTTTCCAGAGAAGAATCATAGGTGATTATACGTGAACGTATTTTTCCATGGTAAAGCTCTCTAAAAATGTCAGGTTTTATTGTTACTATTAATGCAGTCAGGTGGAGGGAGATCAAGTCCTTATTTGTGTTCACACAGTTAGTTGGTACCAGAACCTGGTGAAAAACCAGGTCCCCATATGTTTTGCTGTTCACTCATATGCCTCCTTCCAATGACTTTTCTTTATCCACATTAATATTCAAATGACTGATTTATCACTTAGTGCAATTGTTTTATGTGTTACTGTATTTTCATATTGTTTTACTTTTAAACGTGCTGTTGAGCATTTTAAACTTTACTAATGTAAGACTGTTTTCATTTGGTTTAGTAACTTATAATACAAGGGGAAGATCTTACTTAGGCAGTAGATGTCTTAATAAAGAACATAAGCTCTCCATTTTTATCTTTTAGCTAAATAGCTGATACATAGAAGCCTAAAATTAAGCATATTTTATATTTTAATTAATTAATTATTTTAAAGAGCAGAAGGGAACTTTTATTATTCTGAGTTCTAAGGTATTGTAAACATGAAATAAAAACAGGATACTATAAAAAAATAAACATTTAGAAAACCAAAGAGAAGTTATACAAATATCCTATATTTTCTTATAATACCTTTCTGGTTTACTTTTTACATTTGTATCTCAAAATATTTCAATTTAATTAGGTGTAATATGTATGAAAATGATTTAAATGCTGACATATAGAGATAGGTATAGTAATAATAAAATATCTTTCATTTTTATAATGCATTAAGCTCATCAAGTGCTTTCACATATATCATTTATGGATAATACTCTCTTGTATATATACACACATACATATATATGTATTTGTGATTTAAATAACTTTATATACACTCCCACTTGTGACCATGCAGGTTATGCAGATCTGTGATATGTCCTATTCACAGAGACAGTGGTGTGAATGGTAAACCCAAAAACTGGGCAGTGCACAACCTCCTCAACTGCATATGGCCCTGTCAATATCCCTTCCAATGCAGTGTTCCTCCCTCTGTGTGGTTGGGGAAACAGACGTATACACAGTCAAGTATAACAGGTGTGATAAATGCTGGTTATGGTGTAATCTAAGTATTGTAGAGCCCAGAGGAGGAAGGGAGTAGTTCCTTTAGGGGATTACAGAAATCAATGTAATGAAAGAGTTGACATTACTTGAAGAAATTCCATATTTATATTATATTAATATTATATTTTTTTAGGAATTATAGAGGCTGAATTGTCTACTAAGAAATTAACTCAGAAAATTTGTTATCTCTAGTTTTAGGGCTCCCAGCTTAGAATGGACAAGGGCAGCTTTCCTTATCTCCATTCCCGAGTCTGTCTGGATTTCTAACCTCCTAGTTTTTATTTCTTAAAATGCCACTGTCACAGCTTGGGTTAACCTTGATATGCCATGTGAGTGTGAGATAGGCAGACGAGAAAATCAGTATCTTCTCTAGGTTCCATACATTGCTTAAGATGATGTCATGCGGACTACTGTTCTCTGATTTCAGAGTAAAGTTTTTGTTTATTCTTAGAGAACAGCATAAACCGCCCTTAGTTCAGGTCCTTGCTAGAGATCTCAATTTTATTAATCAATAGCTGAGTTGAGAGAAACAACATTTATGGATGATCATTCATCTGAATCAATATTTGACAAATTGTGTTTGGCTGACGCTAATCGTGAGAGATTTTTTGGCTCAGAAATGGCTACTCTAGGAATATGTAAATAAGGATCTCATAATGCACATTAGTCTGTGAGCTGAGCATCACTTTATGGTGTGTGTTTTATTGCTAACTGAATATGAATGAATGAAGACTACGAGGGACCAGAAAAAAGAGACTGAGGAGTGTTTAGAGGTGAGACTGGATGTGTAAGTGGGGACATTATGGAGTTCTTTGTAAGTTGTTCCTGGGGAACCAGTGGAGTGGCGTGGGGTTGCACTGCCCTTCAGAAGGTTCATTCTGGCTGCAGAGGGGAGGAAAAGATGGAAGAGGTATGGGTGTCTTCAGAGAGACCCAGGAGGAGAGGGAGGTTGGGCTGGACCAGGTAACAAAAGGCAGCATGGAAGCAGCATGAGGATGGGTTCAAGTTGTGATCAGGAAGCACAACTGTTGTTGGCTGGATACATGTGGTTGGAAGAGAGGGACAGAAGAGAGAGAAGAAAGTTACAGATGACCCCCAGGTTTCTTTTCCTCATTTACTATATCAAATATACGTTTTTAAAGATTTATTTATTTCAGAGAGGGAGAGAGAAAGAAAGAGAGCACACAAGAGCAGGGGCAAGTGCAGGGGAAGAGAATCCTCAAGCAGACTCCGCACTGAGCATGGAGCCTGACTCGGGGCTGATGTCATGACCCTGAGATCATGACCTGAACCGAAACCAATAGTCGGATGCTTACCCGACTGAGCCACCCAGGCATCCCTGTATTAAATATTTATAAGTAAGTGCAGTGTGCCGGGTACCTTTCTAGACACTGAGGATGCAGTGATGAGCAAGATAAACAAGATGCCTTCCCTTTTTACGTTCTGGTAGGAGAGACAGACAATACGCAGAGAAAAAAATACACATATTTTTGTTAACTGGACTGTGGTTATCTCACCTAAAACAGTGGATGGTGGTCTCCCCCAGATGAAGGAGATCAGAGAGAGTGTGGGTGGCAGAACACTACAAAGATTATCAGTAGTTCTTCAGACTGATTTTTTTTTTGGGGGGGGAGACAGAAAATTCTGGATAAAATTACAAATCACACAATATAGATAGTGTATATGATTTTTTAAGAAGTTTCCAGGACTTACTGGAGGAGGCAGCACTGAAGGGGGGGGCAGTTTAAGAGGTCGTGGTATTAATTCCCATTAATTCCCAGGACAAATAACAGTCCTCAGGCATGTCACTCTTCAGGGAGGAGATACATTCAATAGCAATATTGAAATTATGAGAGAAAGGATGTATTGATGTTAGATGGGTAAGTGTTCGGATGGGGCAGTTGGGTCATTGATGCCATTCCCTGAAATGAGCACCCAGCAGGGAGTGCAGACTTTGGGGTAAGAAGCATTTATATTTGGATAGGTTGATTTTGTGATGCTATGGATCATCCATGTGGGGAAGTCCAGCTGGAGAGACCAGTCACATATATGGTTTTCCCAAACAGTTCCCAATAGATAAATGATGGAGTAGAACCTGCAGTTATTATATTTCAGGCCTTTAGAAGGTGTCCCCAAACTTCAAATTATGCATTAGATAATGACTTAATGGGTAGCAATTCTAAAAACAGAAAGGTCTCATCTCCAGGGTCACAAGCTATTTCATTTTACTCCCTCTCTTGTTTTTGTTTTTGTCAGCTTAGCTCTTTTATGGCATATATAGCTTACTAGTAATTTCCCTCTTATTTCAAAAAAAAAAAAGAATAGGGTCACAATGAAGGGGAAGCAAGTGCAGGTATGGAGCTATTACTTCATATTATCCCACCTATGGCCTTTTAGCTCTTAGATGGCCCCCAAGACATAAAATCTTCATGTGCTGTGAGTTCTCATTAATAGACAAGGGAATGTCTGGAAGGCTCTAGCTTGCCATAGGGAGGTGTCAGGAGATTATTAATTGCCTTATGCATTTAAATTCATTGAAAAGCAGAGCTAAATTTAGCCTAGTACATTACTTTAAACAGCTTGCTTTTATATCAGGGGAATAGGAAATTCTTTTTGGCATTGAATTGTTGTCCTGAGAGATTTATTTTGTAATTGAATGAGTTGTGATATATTTATATATCTTTATATTTGGAAATGGTGAAAAAATTTCATATCTCTTGCCATTATTCATTAAAATGGTGATGGAAAATTATAACCTGAAATTACCAACTGCAAAGATTTCCAAGGACAAATATATAGATTTTTGTTTATATGTGGCCTTATTTTGTGGTTGTATCTTGGATTACTAAAGTCATTCTTAACTGATTTGCTTTTTATCATGAAATAACTAAGCTTTTTTTTGGATAGGAGAAGAATGCATTTTATCGCAATAAACCGCTGCTTTCTCCTACCTTTATACATCATCTTTAACATGACTTAAAATCATGAATCAGTAGATTACTACAGTGGTAGGAATGGAATGAGGCCTTTGAAACTGAGTTTCTAGAGCGTGAGAACCATGAAGGCTTTTCTGTTTTCTTTGTGGTGTTCGCTCTGGTTACTCAGTTCATGCATTTTGAATGACCGGTTGATTTCCAAGCCACATGGTACTCACATGGAAATGATCATACCGTGATCAATAGTCTGGGTCCCCCCCCCCCCCCCGCCGCCGAATCTTCCTCTTACCTCTTCCAATGCTCCTTCCATCAGTTTTTCTTTAAATTGAGGAATAGTTGACCTATAATGTTACATTAGTTTAATCAGTTGTAAAGTTCTTTCTCATATTGCTAGGGAAGTTTTTGTTTTTGTTTTTTAATAGAGCACAGTGTAGTCTTCTTTACCACCTAAACTCAGAATGGAGAGATGAGAAAGACACGTGGGCGTAGTTTGCAATTTTGTCTCAGGGGCTGAGAGGTGATTCACTCTGATTCCTTCAGCCCTAAAGCACTGGATCTGGATTGTGTTTGGCTCACTGGCAGCCTTCTCAATGGAAAGTGAGCAGTCTTGCGGTTGTGGCAGGCTGTGTGGCTCTGAGTACAGACCTAAGAAACTTCTTGGGCAGTACAGGGAAACTGTGGAAGGGCTAAATTATTCTTTGAATAATGGGGCTGGGGGATAGAGTATCATCAATGTAGGAACAATAAGATAAAAATCTGTAGAAATGGACCAAGGAGTCCCATCCCACTCAAAATGTACAGTAATTAGAATTCCATTTACTCCTAAATTAAAGCAGATTTTCAAGGGGAAAGAGGAAGATGGGGGGGGGGACCCAAACTATTGATCACCGTATGATCATTTCCATGTGAGTACCATGTGGCTTGGAAATCAACTGTATGAACTGCATGAATCAAAATGCATGAACTGAGTAAACTTTTCAAAGATTAACATTATGGCAAGATAATTTAGGTACTTCATGCCCTGATTTCCAGAACTAAAAAGAGTTTTGGGGTTGTTTGTGAGTAATTCCCATCAATTCCAATGTTCCTAGATTTTAAAAATAATTTACCGTGTCTTAGAGGATATTTTCACAAATCTTTCTGTTGGCTTTCTTGTTTCACAGAGGACAATAGAGAGCTATGTGGATAAGCGTATGGGTACAACATATGGTCCTCCTGCAGGAAAGAAGATGACTGTTTTTATTGATGATGTGAATATGCCAATAATCAATGAGTGGGGAGATCAGGTATATTGATCCTATCACACGCTTCATTTCAATTCAACATTGATTTACTCTTTGAGGAGTAAATATTTTCCCACTTTTTTCAATATGCAGTTCCTCAGTTCCAATAAAGTCCATTATTTGGAAACACTCGAGTTAGTTTCTGGGATGTAAAGGAGTGACCTTTTAATTATGAAAGTTGTCTTTCTTAGGTTACTAATGAGATAGTACGACAGCTGATGGAACAGAATGGATTTTATAACCTAGAGAAGCCTGGGGAGTTTACCAGCATCGTGGATATCCAGTTTTTGGCAGCCATGATCCATCCTGGGGGTGGACGCAATGATATACCGCAAAGACTCAAGAGGCAGTTCTCTATATTTAACTGCACGTTGCCTTCTGATGCTTCCATGGACAAGATCTTTGGTAAAATGGTGACAGTGGGGCATGGGGAGGGAAGAACATCTGCTTGCAGTCCAATGAGAAAATATCCACCCAGAGGTCAACACAGAAGGGGCATTGGGTGGCTCCTGAGTCTTTTACCCTCATCACTCTCCAGTTGTGTTTATATTGGGATTTTGTTTCCATAAGGATTTATGATATCCTGAATTGGGTGCCTAGGCAGATCTTTTCTACCTTTCTTTTTCTTGAAGTAACTGTTGCTAGCTTCTTAGGCAAGGAGGTTAAACATTAAATGAACAAGGAGATGATGAGATTGTTTCCTCATAGATATACCTATATGAGGTCAGAATTGATAGAATACCATGCCAAAAGTTTATGTAACTGGTACTTTAACCAAGCCCTATAATGATTTTGGCCAAAGAAATAATTTTGCCTATAGCAGAAATTAGCCAGTGTCTGATCTTCAGAGTAATTTGTAGGATTGAAATAAGTTATTGATTGGTTAAATAGGTAGTATTTCAGAAATAATATCAGTGAAGAAACACTAGCCCAGTAGATAACTATGATGGTTTGAGTAATGAAAAGAGTTTACAGTTGATTTTGTAGTTACTCTTTGCAGAAAAAGAGTGTAAAGTTATGTACACATTGTATTAGGTATTAATTTACCACTTCTGAAGCTGCTACTGAGAGAAAACTCATTAGGATTACCCTAATTAATTTCTGGCAGACTAAAATGTCATCTCAGCACCCTGGGCTAGCGTAGTATGGCAGTATCTGCCTTCCATCGTGGCAGTGGACAGAAGTTTGGAAGCCAAATGATATGTGAATGATCTAAACCTGGGAAAAGTACAATGATCCAGAAAAAAAATGACTATTATCCATTTTAATTATTCTTTTTGCCTAGAAAGTTTTACATATAAAGTAAATTAAAATATCTTATAATGCATGGAAGGCAACAACAGAATGGAGAAATCTTAAGGGTTCATGAAACCTCCCTTTTTCTTATGTCTTTATAAGGCAACTGTATGTATTTAACATCACTCACTTGGTAATATTGAATTTTTCAGCTAGAGCTTTCAGGAGTCTTTCTTAATCAACCTTTCAGTATTTAAATGCTAACTGACTTGAAACTGTATCTATTTTTTAGATTTAAAAAAATAAGAGAACATCAATATAAACTTCTTTGGTATGTGGCCGTCTATTAAAATGTGTATAATATTTGTGCCAACTCTACATTATAATGGTTTTCATTTTAATTTCACTGACTTGAACCATCACGGAAAATGTGATGACTTTTTTTCCTCTTCCAGGTGTTATTGGGAGCGGCTACTACTGTGCTCAGAGGGGCTTCTCAGAAGGCGTGAGAGATTCGGTGATGAAACTGGTTCCCCTCACACGCCAGCTGTGGCAGATGACCAAGACTAAAATGCTCCCTACACCTGCAAAATTCCATTACATATTTAACCTTCGAGATCTTTCCAGGATCTGGCAGGGCATGCTGAACACCACCTCAGAGGTTATCAGGGAACCGGATGTAAGTGATATATAGGAGGGAGACAAATGGCATCGTTATTTATCCTATGCCCTAAATATTACTCGTAATGTAGTTTTTAGTGGAATGATGAAATATTTTGGAATGTTTCAGCATGGATATTCTTTTTTTTTTTTTTGCTACTTTTCAGCTAATATAAATAAGGGAGAAGTATGTCAGAAAATTTCTTTTAAAAAATTCCAATTAAATTAAATTTATGTTTAAGGAAATAGTATACACAATTATTTTCTAATGCATGGAATAAAGGAAACAATGGATCTTATTTTCCCGTTATAAGATATCTTCCTTATACTAAATAATGGAAAAAATCACTCTTGATTTTGTTACATAATAGTCTTCATATTTTAAACTTGACATTTTAACTTTAAAAAAGTAATTATCCTTATAAACATTCAAAGTTGAAGAGACCATTTTGTTGTTAATGGTCCTCAATCTTTCCAAGTAACTAGATGTGCTCAAAGAATTTCGTTTATTGGTATAATTGAAAAGAGGCAGAAAAGTAGAAAGTTCATTTGGCTGAAAAATGAGCATTTTTACACACACTTGAATATAAAAGTTCCTAGCATTAAAAGAATTCCCTTCAAACTAGAAACCTTATGGAAAAATCCAGTATGTTTTTTTTCCCCCAAAGCATGGCCGGTGTGCTCAGGCTTAGGTAACCTTGGCTTCTCTTGTGGTTTTATGGAACCGAGGAGGTAGTTAAACAAGTGGGTTTTAGGGCCTTGTCCACATAAACACACAGGGACAGCTGAGATATCCACCACACTGTCACTAGACATATTAAGTAGTGACTATAAAAAACGCCAACTTTGCCCCAGATAACTCACAAAGTAGGTAATGACGCTGGCTGACTCCAAGACAAGACATTTCAGGGAAAACTCACTGTCCTTGTTACAGAGAACAGAGAATCATTTTAAGCAGCAGGGAACATTTTATCTTGATTTTTTCCCCCTCAGATTTATTGACAAATTAATGGTAATGCAGAATGCACGTCCCCAATATTATTTTTTTGAGTAGCCATTTTTTGATGCTTACTTTAAATCTCCATAAATAGTTCCAGCAATCGTTGAATATATATTACTAAGTTCCTTTTATATTTTGGTAACCAAATAGCATTTTATCATTAGTAATCGAATGGCTTAAAAACCTCCTAACCACTGAGGGTTCTAGAGGGGAGGGGGGTGGGAGGATGGGTTAGCCTGGTGATGGGTAATAAAGAGGGCACGTTCTGCATGGAGCACTGGGTGTTATGCACAAACAATGAATCATGGAACACTACATCAAAAACTAATGATGTAATATATGGTGATTAACATAACAATAAAAATTTTTTAAAAAAGAAAAAAAAAAACCTCCTAACCAGCAAAATTCTAGCAAGTTAAGAAATTTCCATCAGTCTTTCAAATCAAATGAACTTGCTATACAAACAGGTGTCTAGAGCAGTTAATTTCCTCAACTTCCAGCTAACTTTGCACCTTGGATTATGTAGACTAGGTAGATTGCTTTGTTCAGATAATCCAGATTTTTGCCACAAATTTCCTTCACATTGTGTTAAGTAAATATACCTTTGTAATATCTCCATTGTATACATGAGAACTATTTATATCCTACATTTTATATTACGCTCTGGCCACATGAATGTAGGTGTCTTATCCAAACATACTAATTTATCACAGACTTAAGACTTTTACATAAAATATTACCTTGTTGGTTATTCAGAGTGGTTTTAGTAATTTGTCTAGGGATATTTTCATTTTAATTTAAAGACTGAAAATGAATAGACACTACTCTCTATTTGATACACTTGAATGAGACCAATTTGAAATGAAGTTAAGTATGTTTTAACCTCCAGTTTTTAAAATGTAGCATCTTGGATCAGGAAGGATGGTGCTCTGTAATTCTGTCAACTTGATTCCCAACTGTGGCAAATAGAAATGAATAACATATTTTAATTATGCTCTCGACAGGAACTGTTACGGCTGTGGAAGCATGAGTGTAAACGTGTCATAGCTGATCGTTTCACGGTGTCCAGTGACGTGACCTGGTTTGATAAGGCTTTAGTAGGTTTGGTGGAGAAGGAGTTTGGTGAAGAGAAAAAACTCTTGGTGGATTGTGGAACTGATGTTTATTTTGTGGACTTCTTGAGGGACGCACCTGAAGCTACAGGTAAACTATTGAGCGGAATTTGAAATTCCCCAAAGGGGTACCTGAAGACAGAATGTTCAGTTGAGGGATGTTGGATTTCTGTCTAGTGAGCTTCACTGAAACAAGCCGGAGACATTGTAGGTGCTCAGTAAATATAGACCGAGTGGATACTCCTGGAGTTCAGAGATGAACCATTTTTATGCATATTAGTCTCGCACATTAAGGTAGATTTGGGAGGCAAGACAGGGTAGAAGAAAGTGGCCAGGACTTATAGCTGTCATACAGTGGTAGGTTTGAGGAAGGGATCTACCACATGGTAACTGGGCGAGTCTCTGAGCTTTCTTGAACCTCATTCTCCTCATTTATGAAAATGGAAATATTAATATATGTACCATGGGGCACTGTGGGGAATAAATGAAATGTTATCTGTAGAGTGGCTTGGCAGTCTGCCAAATGAAAGGTAGCAAAAATAATGATAATTATTATTCAGATCATCCTGATTGTTAAAAATAGATAAACCTCAGATATCTGAGAAGACCATTGCCTATAATTGGTAAGAGACGGGCGACGTGCATATAAGCTTTCGTGGTTATGGTTCTATAAAAAATGGAGATGTATATTACTTTTCTTCTTATGAAAAGAGATAGTGCTCCAGTTACTTCTTTCCGTCAGAAATAACTGAGCTTAAGTAGAGTATTTTCTTTCATTTAATTACCTCTTTTAATACTGAGGGTAAATTTTAAATTAATTTCCATATTTAAAAAGGCATACTTAAATTCATGCTATTTATATCTTCTAAATGGTTGAAAATGACCATGCAGCACCTTTCTAGATTTGATAAGGATGTATTTGATCTATCAAAAGTTTCCGAGTGACCGTTGCAAAAGGAGGTTTACTGCTCGCTATGCAGTTAGAGGGATCCTTCCACAGAAAGAAGCTGACACATTTTATTTTAAATGAGGTCACACACATACAAAAATCCTGTAAGTGTAAGGGCATTTAAAATTAGAATTTATGTATCTCATTTTCTCTAATTCAGAAGGATAAATAATTAGAATTTATGTATTTTGTTTCTTTTAATTCAGAAGGCTAAATTATTGGATGATGGTTTTCGAGGAGCAAAGCACAATTACGTTTTTGGGGGGTGGTCGTGTTGGAGGCAAACAACTAACCTTTTTTGACTTCAAAGCCCTTTGTTTCTCAAAGCTTGAGTTGAACATTTATGAAACACTGAAGGGACTATTGAAATTCAATTAGTGAGAGCTTTGCAAATAAGCCAATCTTCATGATTATGTTACATCAGTTTTCTTGCTTTGTCATAAAAAGGTTAATATGCTATTATATTAGGACAGGGTCAATTGAAAATAATTATGTACTGCTAGATTTGGAAGAGCCACTCACTCTTCTAGTACCCAGTGAATTTCTAAGTTGTTATTGGCATATTCAACTCACGTGTCACTTTTTTTCCTGTTACTAATGTTAACTGATGGAGAACTAATATATGCCCAATTTAGCTTTCTTTTGGCATTATGCTTTATATTCAAAGATGGAAAAGTGTTACACTGGTACATTATGTGTTTCTAATTTTTTAAAAAAGTATATTGATTTTAGTACATCTTTTCTCAGTGACATAATTCATTTATTTAGGAAATTATTATTCTACCCTCTACCTCCATTCCCCAAAATTCACTTCTGTCTTCACTACTAACTTGAAATTCCTGATTCATAGGAATTTCCTGAACAAATGCAATGACCTTTTCCTTTTTTTCTTATTAAAAAACCTTTTAAGTCTTGACCTCTCTAACTGATTCTGACATTAAATCCCTACTTTTTCGACCTTCATTTTGACCATTAAGCGAATACCCCTGGAAGATTCCTTGAAATGCCAATACTCAGTTATGGATTTGGATTAAATTCAATATATATGACATTATTTGAAATAGGCCCTTTCTAGACAGGAAAGAACTAAGACTGCGTAGGATCACAAGAATTCCAATGCTTTTACTATTGTTTGCTTACTTTTTTTTTCTTTTAAAGATTTATTTATTTACTTGAGAGAGAGAGTGAGAGAGAGGGAGTGCCTGCGAGTGGGGGGAGAGGCAGAGGGAGAGAGAGAATCTCAAGCAGACTCCCCGCTGAGCATGGAGCCCATGGGGGCTCCATCCTAGGACCCTGAGATCATGACCTGAGCCGAAATCAAGAGTCAAACACTCAACCAATGGAGCCACCCAGGCGCCCCTGCTTTCTTTCTTTTTTTTTTTTTTAATTTTATTATGTTATGTTAATCACCATACAGTACATCATTGGTTTTTGATGTGGTGATCCACGATCCATTGTTTTCGTATAACACCCAGTGCTCCATGCAGTACGTGCCCTCCTTAATACCCATCACTGGGCTAACCAATCCCCCCTCCCCCCTCCCCTCTAAAACCCTGTTTGTTTCTCAGAGTCCATAGTCTCTCATGGTTCATGTCTCCCTCCAATTCCACCCCCCCATTTTTCCCTTCCTTCTCCTAATGTCCTCCATGCTATTCCTTATGTCCCACAAATAAGTGAAACCATATGATAATTGACTTCCTCTGCTTGACTTATTTCACTTAGCATAATCTCTTCCAGTCCCATCCATGTTGATGTAAAAGTTGGGTATTCATCCTTTCTGATGGCTGAGTAATATTCCATTGTATATATGGACCACATCTTCTTTATCCATTCATCTGTTGAAGGGCATCTCGGCTCTTTCCACAGTTTGGCTATTGCGGACATTGCTGCTATGAACATTGGGGTGCATATGGCCCTTCTTTTCATTACATCTGTGTCTTTGGGGTAAATACCCAGTAGTGCAATTGCTGGGTCATAGGGTAGCTCTATTTTTAACTTTTTGAGGCACCTCCACACTGTTTTCCAAAGTGGCTGTACCAACTTGCATTCCTACCAACAGTGTAAGAGGGTTCCCCTTTCTCCACAACCTCTGCAACATTTGTTGTTTCTTTCCCTGTCCATTTTTGCCATTGTAACTGGTGTAAGGTGGTATCTCAGTGTGGTTTTGATTTGAAGTTCCCTGATGGCTAATGATGATGAACATTTTTTCATGTGTCTGTTAGCCATTTGTATGTCTTCTTCAGAGAAGTGTCTTTTCATCTCTTCTTCCCACTTTTTGACTTGATTATTTGTTTTTTGGGTGTTGTGTTTGAGAAGTTCTTTATAGATTTTGGATACCAGCCCTTTATCTGTAATGTCATTTGCAAATATCTTCTCCCATTCTGTGGGTTGCCTCTTTGTTTTGTTGACTGTGTCCTTTGCTGTGCAGAAGCTTTTTATCTTGATGAAGTCCCAAAAGTTCATTTTTGCTTTTGTTTCACTAGCTTTTGGAGATGTATCTTGAAAGAAGTTGCTATGGCCAATGTCAAAGAGGTTACTGCCTATGTTCTCCTCTAGGATTTGGATGGATTCCTGTCTCACATTGAGGTCTTTCATCCACTTTGAGTTTATCTTTGTGAATGGTGTTAGAGAATGGTCGAGTTTCATTCTTCTGCATGTGGCTGTTCAATTTTCCCAGCACCATTTGTTGAAGAGACTGTCTTTTTTCCATTGCATGTTTTTTCCTGCTTTGTCAAAGATTATTTGACCATAGAGTTGAGGGTCCAAATCTGGGTTCTCTATTCTGTTCCATTGGTCTGTATGTCTGTTTTTGTGCCAGTCCCATGCTGTCTTGGTGATCACTGCTTTGTAATATAGCTTGAAATCGGGCAGCGTGATGCCCCCAGCTTTGTTTTTCTTTTTCAACATCTCCTTGGCGATTCGGGGTCTTTTCTGATTCCATACAAATTTTAGGATTGTTTGTTCCAGCACTTTGAAAAATGTCATTGGAATTTTTTTTTTTTTTTGTCATTGGAATTTTGATCAGGATGGCATTGAAGGTATAGATTGCTCTGGGTAGCATAGACATTTTAACAATGTTTATTCTTCCTATCCATGAGCATGCAATGTTTTTCCATCTTTTTGTGTCTTCTTCAATTTCTTTCATGAGTGTTTTGTAGTTCCTAGAGTATAGATCCTTTACCTCTTTGGTTAGGTTTATTCCGAGGTATCTTATGGTTTTTGGTGCTATTGTAAATGGAATCATTTCTCTAATTTCTCTTTCAATAGTTGCGTTGTTAGTGTATAAGAAAGCAACGGATTTCTGTGCATTGATTTTGTATCCTGCCACATTACTGAATTGCTGGATGAGTTCTAGTAATTTGGGGGTGGAGTCTTTTGGGTTTTCCACATAAAGTATCATGTCATCTGCGAAAAGAGAGAGTTTGACTTCTTCTTTGCCAATTTGAATACCTTTTATTTCTTTTTGTTGTCTGATTGCTGTTGCTAGGACTTCTAGTACTATGTTGAACAATAGTGGTGAGAGTCGGCATCCTTGACGTGTTCCTGATCTTAAGGGAAAGGCTCTCAGCTTTTCCTCATTGAGGATGATATTCACTGTGGGTTTTTCATAGATGGATTTTATGAACTTGAGGAATGTTCCCTCTATTCCTATACTCTGAAGAGTTTTAATCAGGAAAGGATGTTGTATTTTGTCAAATGCTTTTTCTGCATCAATTGAGAGGACCATATGGTTCTTCTCCCTCCTCTTATTAATGTGTTCTGTCACATTGATTGATTTGCGAATGTTGAACCACCCTTGCATCCTGGGAATAAATCCCACTTGGTTGTGGTGGATGATCCTTTTAATGTATTGTTGGATCCTATTAGCTAGGATTTTGTTGAGGATTTTGGAATCCATATTCATCAGGGATATCGGTCTGAAATTGTCCTTTTTGATGGGGTCTTTGCCTGGTTTGGGGATTAAGGTAATGCTGGCCTCATAGAATGAGTTTGGAAGTTTTCCTTCTGTTTCTATTCTTTGAAACAGCTTCAGTAGAATAGGTATTATTTCTTCTTTGAATGTTTGGTAGAATTCCCCAGGGAATCCATCAGGCCCTGGACTCTTGTTTTTGGGGAGGTTTTTGATCACTGCTTCAATCTCGTTACTGGTTATTGGCCTACTCAGGTTGTCAATTTCTTCCTGTTTCAGTCTTGGCAGCTTATAGGTTTCCAGGAAGGCCTCCATTTCATCCAGATTGCTCAGTTTATTGGCATATAGTTGTTGATAATAATTTCTAATAATTGTTTCTATTTCCTTGGTGTTGGTCGTGATCTCTCCCCTTTCATTCATAATTTTATTAATTTGGGTCCTTTCTCTCTTCTTTTGGATAAGTCTGGCCAGTGGTTTATCAATCTTATTAATTCTTTCAAAGAACCAACTTCTAGTTTCATTGATCTGATCTACTGTGTTTCTGGTTTCTAATTCATTGATTTCTGCTCTAATTTTAATTATTTCTCTTCTAATGCGTGGCTTAGGCATCGTTTGTTGCTTTTTCTCTAGTTCTTTAAGGTGTAGAGTTAGTTGGTGAATTCGGGATTTTTCTATTTTTTTGAGTGAGGCTTGGATGGCTATGTATTTCCCCCTTAGGACCGCCTTTGCAGTATCCCATAGGTTTTGGACCGATGTGTTTTCGTTCTCATTGATTTCCATGAATTGTTTAAGTTCTTCTTTGATTTCTTGGTTGACCCAAACATTCTTGAGCAGAGTGGTCTTTAGCTTCCAAGTGTTTGAATTTCTGCCAAATTTTTTTCTTGTGATTGAGTTCTGGTTTTAGAGCATTGTGGTCTGAGAATATGCAGGGAATAATCTCAATCTTTTGGTCGGTTGAGACCTGATTTGTGACCCAGTATATGGTCTATTCTGGAGAAAGTTCCATGTGCGCTCGAGAAGAATGAGTATTCTGTTGTTTTAGGGTGAAATGTTCTGTAAATATCTATGAGGTCCATCTGGTCCAATATATCATTCAAAGCTCTTGTTTCCTTGTTGATTTTCTGCTTAGATGATCTGTCCATTGCTGAGAGTGGAGTATTGAGGTCTCCTACAATTAACGTATTGTTATCAGTATGACTCTTTATTTTGGTTAACAGTTGGCTTATGTAGATGGCTGCTCCCATGTTGGGGGCATAGATATTTACAATTGTTAGATCTTCTTGTTGGATAGACCCTTTAAGAATGATATAGTGTCCTTCTGTGTCTCTTATTACAGACTTTAGTTTAAAATCTAATTTGTCTGATATAAGAATTGCTACCCCAGCTTTCTTTTGAGGTCCGCTGGCATGGAAGATGGATCTCCATCCCTTCACTTTCAGTCTGGATGTATCTTTAGGTTCAAAATGAGTCTCTTGTAGACAGCATATGGATGGGTCCTGTCTTTTTATCCAATCTGCAACCCTGTGCCGTTTTATGGAGCATTTAGGCCATTCACGTTGAGAGTGATTATTGAAAGATATGAATTAATTGTCATCATGTTGCCTGTGAAGACGTTGTTTTTATAGATTGTCCCTGTAAATTTCTGTTGTAGATCACTCTTGGGGTCTTTCTCCTTTTATAGAACCCCCCCTTAATATTTCTTGCAGGGCCGGCTTAGTGGTCACATACTCTTTCAACTTCTGCCGGTCGTGGAAGCTCTGCATCTCTCCATCCATTCTAAATGAAAGCCTTGCCAGATAAAGTATTCTTGGCTGCATGTTCTTCTCATTTAGTACCCTGAATATGTCTTGCCAGGCCTTTCTGGCTCGCCAGGTCTCTGTGGATAGGTCTGACGTTATTCTGATGTTCCTCCCTCTGTACGTAAGGAATCTCTTCCCCCAACTGCCCTTAAGATGGTTTCCTTGGTTCTAAGATTTGCAAGTTTTACTATTACATGCCGGGGTGTTGGCCTGTTTTCCTTGATCTTAGGAGGGGTCCTCTCTGCCTCTAGGACTCAAATGTTTGTTTCATTGCCCAGATTAGGGAAGTTCTCAGCTACGATTTGCTCAAATACATCTTCTATTCCTCTCTCTCTCTCCACTCCCTCCGGGATTCCAATTATTCTGACATTGGAACGCTTCATGGTGTCACTTATTTCTCTGATTCTATTTTCATGGATTCTGAGTTGTTTTTCCCTGGCCTCCTCTTTTCCCTTTTTATCTATTATATTGTCTTCCAGGTCGCTTATTCGCTTTTCTGCCTCAGTTACCCTAGCTGTTAGATTATCTAGTTTGGATTGGATCTCATTGATAGCATTTTTAAGTTCTGCCAATTCCCCTTTATTTCTGCCCTTAGAGACTCTGTGTTGCCATTAATTGATTTCTCCATTCTAGCCATTGTCTTCACAATTGCTAGCCTGAATTCCATCTCCGACATCTTGGTTATATCTGCATCCATTTGTAAATCTGCAGCGTAAGTCATAATCTCTGAGTCTTTTCTATTCTGGGGGCTCCTCCTCCTAGTCATTCTGTTGATGGGTGTTTGAGGGAATGTACAGAGTCCAAATTATTGACCAGAACCCAAGCAAGATGCACCTGTTTTCTTGGGACCTTAGGGTTGCTGGCCTCTTGTTTTCCCAGCCTGTCTTCTGCGGGAGGGGCCTGCCTTGCTGTTACTCAGGCAACCCTGTTTGGGCGGAGTTGCCCTGCCCCCCTGTGGCAGGGGATGGGCTCAGTGGGAATCAGTTTTTGGGGCTTTTGTTCTCTGGCGGCTTTCCCTGGTGGCTTTCCGCGTCTCTTCCGCGAGTCAGAGCAGAAGAGACCGTTTCCAACCCTCTGCCTCAGAGCAGAGAGACCGCAGTCTGTTCTTCAGTGAGCTCTCCAGGCCACACCGTCTCCGTTTCTGTCCGTGCTGCTATAAACTGCAGCGGCCTGGGTTGTACGCCCCTCCGCAGCGCCCCCAGTCCTGCCTCCAGGTCGTTCACGTCTCTGCCCTTTGTGCTTCTAAAACCGCCAGCTGCTCCCAGTTTGTGTGCTTGCGACCCCGCTGCTCCGGGTTTCCACCCCGGGGGCTGCCCTAAAGTCCTTTCCCCGCCGCTACTGGTCTGCGAGTCTGTGCCCCATCCCCAGAGCGCGAGGCTGTCGCTCACCAGCGGTGTAGGATCCCCACGGCCAGGCACCCTCCCGCTGCCGTTTATTCTCAGTTATCTGCCCACGGAATCACAGCTCCCCGCTTCGTACCTCAAAACCAACCACCTGCGATATTCTGTTTATAGAGATCCAGATCTTCTCACATCTCTGGCTGGTTTCGTGGGTGCTCAGAGTGGTCTGGTAGATATCCAGCTCAATTCCGGGGACCAGTTGAAATAGGGTCCCTTACTCCTCTGCCATCTTTCCCCCGATCTATTGCTTTCTTTTCTTTTCTAAAAATATATAATATGGCATTTGGATGAAAATCGGTATTATCGAGTGTGAAATTGTCGAGCTATGAGTGTATTAATATAGGTTGAAGGAACTAGTAAAGCCCAGTGATATGAAGAAAACAAATTCTTTTTCCCTAATCCCAGGTGAAACACCCGAGGAGGCTGATGCTGAAATGCCCAAAGTTTATGAGCCAATTGAATCTTTCGATCACCTAAAGGAGCGCTTGAATATGTTCCTGCAGCTGTACAATGAGAGCATCCGTGGCACTGGCATGGATTTGGTGTTCTTCGAGGACTCCATGGTTCACTTAGTCAAGGTCAGTGGCCATACCCTGTGACACCTCCCCAGAGTGATGGATGCTTGGCTTCACACTAGAATTTTTTCCCTCCTCTTTCGTTTTCATCTCCTGGAAGAATATTCAGTTTGAAAATAAACTCAATGCCATATTCCATTTAATTTCTAAACTGAATGCAACATGTCACACCTATAGGCTGAAAATCAGCTGGAATATCAGAGCATGGATACTTCAAATGTGTGATATAATTTTATTCAGTGTTGCTATATGGCTTCCAGCTCAGTGTTTTCACCGCATGGAATGAATGTGGTTGACATCTGAGTTCAAAGCACAGGCAAAAAGTCTGCTTATGTTTTTGCATTATGCAAAAGAGAGCAGTAAAAAATAGTGCATAAACTTTGAAGACACTATGCTCAGTGAAAGAAACCAGTCACAAAAGGATAAATACTGTTATGATTCCACTTATTGGAGGTACTTAGTATAGTCAAAATCATAGAGACAGCAAGTAGAATAGTGATTGCCAGGGGCTTGGGGGTAGGGAGAATGCAGAGTGTTTAATGGTACAGAGTTTCATTTTTGCAAGATGAAAAGAGTTTTGGAGATAGTTGTCGGTCGCACAAAAATGTAAATGTACTTAATGCCATTAAACCATGTGCTTAATAGTTAAGACGGTAAATTTTATGTTATATATATTTCACCACAGTTAGAAATGATAATTAAAAAGGAATGCATAAACAATTGATTTTGAGCTGGATGAAAATTCTCTTAGAATGAAATCCACCAGGAAAGTACATTTTCCTTTCTACTTTGTCACAGGAGTCATTCCAGTATCTATTCATAGGAGAGTTGACTCTCCAAGGTTGGAAGTAAAATATATTATTTATTCGATAACTTATGTGATCTAATTTCTCTGTGGTGGAAGATACTGCCATTTTAAATATGTTGTTGATATTCTCACTCTGTTGATGTCAGTTACTTTTTCAGACTACATCCTTTTAGTTAGAAAGAGGATAGCTCGAGGCTGGATTCCATTACTTAGGTTAAACCATAAGGAAAAATCTCATAATTATAAATTGTCACCTCTGATAATTACTGAATCTAGAGTTCATCTAGGTGACCCTCCCTTTGAAAGTAGAAGAGGGTGGGGAAGGCTGGAGTATGTCAGGGAGGAGGAGGAAGACAGAGTGGCCATTTTAGGTTGAGTGTCCCCCCACATGAGGGCATATAGCTTGGACATTCTGAATTCTCAGAGTCTGAGACATCTGTACTGAATTGTGAGCAAAAATGTTCTTTCAAATATAAATAATGATAGCAATTCTGTCATACTTACTGATTAAAAAGAAGAAGAATGAAAGAAAATAAATAATACCAAAGGCAACTTTATAACTAATGTCTTTTGGAGACAAAATCTGATATGCCTAGAATTTCCTAATGGCTCAGATTGAAGATGAGACTATTTATGTTAGTCTTATGTTTGAGCTAGTTTTCTAGAACTCTCTCATTTCTATGTTTCATGCACAGACGATGCACGATGACCATTTCTTCACAATGTGGGGACTTGACATTTGAGGCACGTGTGACTTAGCATAGGGTCTTTGACTGTTTTCCCTCAATTTCCCTCTCAGCCTCTTGTGTCTGCTTTGGAATTGGCTGAAGAATTTGTGACTGGAGTTTTTGAGCTAAGATATAAGATATAAGCTAGGATATAAGATATCCTAGGCAGACCTTCTCTTCTACTCTCTTGTTTCCTGGGGACAGTACATCCAAACTGTGTTGTGTGGATGTGAACCTTGAAATGTGTGACTTAGTCATAAGACATGATAAAAGTCAAGAGACAGAATTAAGATGAAATTAAGATGAAAACTGCAGCAAAACAAGTTGTGATATGAGACCAGACATATTTCTTGATTCCCTTCTTCATTAAGATAAAGATTTTCTTTCAAAACACAGAGAGTATCTCTGTGATAGTTCTTTTGCCTCTTCGGTAAAGAATCAGACCATGGTGTGTGTGATTTCTCATGGTCTAACCCCTGTATAACACTCTAGCCTGTGGCTTGTGCTCTGCTTAGCATGTAATCCAGAAAAATCAGCTACCCATGATGAAACATACCCTGCTTCCAGAGCACTTCACCCCTATGCCTTCCCAGCAAATGTTGCCTCATGTGGAATTTATTAATGTGTGTGTTTGTTTTCCCTTCTGGGCAATAAGCTCTGTGAGCGTGGGCATCCAATTTATTCACCTCCGTATTCACAGGATAGAGAATAGGCACACTTGAGATACTTGATAAATAGGTTTGGAATTTAACCCAGGACCCAGTGTGGCCCCAAATCACCCTTTGCTGCCTCATCTCCTGATATTTCTGTACCTAGCACTGAAGTTACCCCTCTATAGGGATACCTCAGGCCTTTTGTTGACTCCGAGACTTCCTGCATCTCATTTCCTCTTTTTTTTTTTTTTAAAGATTTTATTTATTTATTTGACAGAGAGAGACACAGCGAGAGAGGGAACACAAGCAGGGGGAGTGGGAGAGGGAGAAGCAGGCTTCCCACCTAGCAGAGAGCCCGATGCGGGGCTCGATCCCAGGACTCTGGGATCATGACCTGAGCCGAAGGCAGACACTTAACTACTGAGCCACCCAGGCACCCCTCATTTCCTCTTCTTAAAATGTAGCTCAGCTCCTGACTGGCATGTCCCCTTCTTTGTATGAGGGGCTTTAATTATCTTTCAAGATCCAGATCACACTCCAGCTCCACAACTAAGACTTGCCTCTACCCAGCAGCACTGTTTCCTTCACTACCATTCTTACCTGTTTCTGCATTCGCCATGGAATGTGTATCCCCACATTTCTGTTAATAGGTCTCTCTCCTCTGCTAGCATGTGAGCACCTGTGGGGCAGGATGGGCATTATTAATTTTTAAAATATTTGCTAAAGGGATTGAAAAATGAATATTTCTATCTCACAATCTGTGTAGAGTAAGACAAAAGAGTCCCATTTAAAAGTATTACTTGATTGTGTTTTCTCATTTAATTTCTATTTGTAATTAGATTATGAGTTTTTGAGTCTCTTTTAAACCCTTCTGCTTGCTTGTTCACATCTATGTTCATTTGTAGTATATGGTTTGTTTACCATGTGCTAGAACCTAGGAATGGAAAATTTTAATATAAGACCTAGGCCTAGTTTCAGGAAAAGATGTTGGTGAACCTAATTAATTAACAACAATTATTTAAACCCTTAATATATTCACCAACACCAATGAAAGGAAATGGTTATGACAAAAACTGTATATTTTGAAAAATGTTAACCAAGGAAAGACACCGAAGATTCTAGTGTGGTTTTCTGTAGCTCCTTACCTGCCATATCTGTGCCTCTTGAAGGAATATCAGGGAAATAATATGAATAGACATTGGCAAATCATTCTTGCCAGTACCATTCCTTCCCTGCCTACAACAACTTTGGAGAGAATCGTGGGCAGGGTGAGTAGGGGCCTGGAAAGATGGGTGTGTCCCTCACCTATTCTGAGGGCTCTCAGATCCACCGCAGAGACAAGAAAATGGTCTTCATTTCCCAGGCTCACACTAAATTGGGGGGAATAATCTAAAAGTCAAGAGTAGTCCCAACACTTTATTATACCTCAATAAGAAGAAAACAAGAGTAGTCCCAACAGGGGTAAGTATTGCCCCTGCCAGATGAGGTAATCCTGAGAAAGGATGTTTAGCAGTACACTGGCAGGATACAGAGCCCAGGTCACCCCAGGAGGCTTCCACCAGCTGCAGAGAAGTGACCCTTCTCAGCCCTGTCTCACTCTCTGTTATTATTCTATAGAAAAGTGGGTATCACAGTAATTCCCCAGGCTCAAACTGCCATTAGGAGGGAAACAGAAAGAGTTACCATACTCCATGGAGTATGGAGAAGAAAGCACCAAGGAGAATCCTACACTGAATCCCCTCTAGGTGGGTGTTGGAAGCCAGGTGGTAGAAGCAGTTCATCAATAACAATAAAGCTAAAGAAACATGGACTTCCACCACAAGGGGGACTTGAATTAGTCTGGGACTACTGACTGGCCCACCCATATTTACTTCTTGGTCGATTCCTTAGGTCTCACTGACTGTGCCAAATAATAGGAGGGTGTTTATGTTTGTTTTCTTCCTTCTCCTCCTCTTCCTCCTCCTCTTCTTTTTAAAAATTCCATCACCTGTACCACATTTTGGGAATTTCCTTCCCTTCGATTTAAACTCTCTGTCATTTTTCAAATGTAGAGGATATTCTAATCAACTGTGTGTTCTGTATTCCAAGGATACACATTGTCTTGAAATTTCAGTCTCTTTCCTGTCCCACTGCATTAGGTTGGGAGACTAAAAGGAAACCTCCGCATCCCCTTTATTTCTCTCCTTTAAAACCCAGAGCAGGCCATAGGGGTAGTTTGGGTTGACATTTCGGTACTGGTCTCTTCAAGTTTCCCAAAAGCACCCCCCAACACACACCCTCTTCAAACATCATTCTCTTTCAGAAATACCCTCCTTCGTCCAGCCAGTGTATCTCTCCATGCTGATCCTGAGACACTTATGTCTTCCCAAATGCTTACAGTGCATAAATAGGAAAAAATGGAATATTTTCACATTGGACAATGATATGTGCCTTTTCTCTTCCATATTCTAGATCTCACGTGTCATTGGCACACCCCGGGGAAATGCCCTCCTGGTTGGAGTGGGGGGATCAGGAAAACAGAGCCTGACAAGGTTGGCTTCATTCATTGCTGGCTATTCTTCCTTCCAGATCACTCTGACAAGGTAACACGCTTTCGCTTTAATTAACCTGAAATGGATTTTGATAGCAGGTTTTCAGAGGCCACTTGAACTTAATGCATTTATATTATATATAAGGAATCAATCATTTCCTTCCTAAATGTAGACTTATCATCGTCCCCTTTCAACCTTTATTATAGATCAGGAAGTTTTCACATTAATAATTTGCTTTTGAAGTATTTCAGCCTCTTATAATAGTGAATAACTGCCTCCCTGTTTTTATGTTATGCATGCCATGTATATTCTATGTATTCCTCTTGGTGTGTTTCAGAAGAAATTTATCCCTACTACATGTTAGTTCAGATTTCAAGAATGTTAATAAACTAGTAAAGTAGATGAAAACTTTATATTGATTAACTCATACATTTAGAAATATTTATGGAACACTGGCTATGTGTCAGGCACTGGGAGGTGCTGGGGAGTTCATGCTGAGCAAGGTAAACCTGGCTGTGTCATCACAGAGCTTCTAATAGTCAAGGGGGTCAGACAGTGGAGCAATTCATTCAGGAAGGTGTCATACGTAGGTGCTGTCTGCTGGAAGAAAATAAATGAAGACCAACCAGCTCCTGTTGTAACATGAGGGAGGGACTCCTAACCTAGTCTGGGGGATGGTCAGAAAAGGCTTCCTGGAGGAAAAGATGTTTAAACTGAGACCTGAGTACAAATAGGAATTATCTCAGAAAAGAGGTGAGGTGAAGAGTGTTCCAGGCAAAAGGGTCAGTCCCTGTGAAGTCACATTGAGGCCGGGAAGAAGTTCAATATGGCGGGCTGTGCAGCGTGAGATAGCAAGTGGGAAAGGAATAGAAATGGAGGTCTTTGAAGGTATGATAAGGAATTTGGACTTTATCCTAAAACAACAGGAGACCATTAATGAATTACTGCTAGGGAGGGCCTGTGGGTTTGTATGTACAGAAAACGGATGGAAGGAGCTCAATGGAAATAGTTACAAGGCTGTCTCAGGGATCTAGGCAAGAGATGATGGGTCAGGAGTGGGAGCAGTGAGAATGGAGAAAAAAGCACAGACTCAGGATCACTGGAAAGTTGAACTTTTGGACTTGGTCCATCCTAGTTCTGGCTTGGGAAGCTGGCCGCCTGAAGCATACACTCATCAAGGTAGGGAACCCCGGGAGGGTCGTCCTTGGTCATATATGTGTAGTGAGGGTGGAACTAGGAAGTGAAGAGTCAGCATGGAGAGATACGCAGGGGTGATTCAGAGGGGCTGAACAGAATTTCAGGATTAACCAAGATGAGAGGTAAGAGGCCAATTTGGGAACTTTAGTTGGGCTGAGAATTATTAGAGGTTAACTTGTAGGTGTGGGAGAAGGAAGTCTTGCCTGTTGGCCATGCTCTAGAGCTTTGGCTTGGCCCAGTTGGGCAAAGCATCCCTCCATCTCTTCCTGATGGAGGCCCATAGATACCTGCTAGGACAGCGATTGAAAATTATTAAATCTGGGTTTAAGATCCAGGTATTCGAGTTGTTGTCAGACTTTTCATTTGGTCCGAATTATAGGCTTTTGCTTGGAGAATAAATCCAAAAGGTTGCTGTTTGTTTTTCAAGTACTAGGACAGAGAGAAATAATTACCTTGTGTATAATTCTTCTAGTTTGTGGATAGCAGTAGAGTTAGGTAAAAGATAACCTATACAGGAAAGAGACTGGACTCTGAGATTTTTGTTCCTAATATTTTTATAAAGCCTTATAATTTTCAAAGCACTTTTATATGCATAGGCTAGTTTGGTCTTCAAAGCAACTTTATCAGTTAGCAGGGCATATAATCATATTAGCCTATCTTACAGCTGAGATGCAGAGACTATCACTTGTCTGAAATCCCAGATCTGCCTGGGAATTGACCACAGTATTTCTGGTTTCTGGTCTGGCTTGACTTTCATTCTACCCTACTGCCTCAGGAAAAATGTCTTGCAGCTCCTCTCTCTGTGATCAATTAGTTCCTCCATATGTCATAGTGGGAATGCTCCATTATGATGAAAAGGAAGGCCAAAGCCTTTGCCTTCTCACACCTTCAAGAGACCATCTTACTGCCCAAGCCTCTGCATAGCTACGTGGCCAAGAATCAGCAAGCAAGAGCCTCACATTTGGGAAGCACAGCCATGTGTTAGAGGGCTGAGGCCATTATCTGCGGCAGTGGGCCCTTGATCCAGGGGACTGGGCTGAAAGTTTTCCCAAGTCAGGAGAAGCTTTCTCTCTCTCTCCAGTGGAGGACTGCGTGTTTGAAATTCTTTTCTAATCTCTCAGATCACACTTCTGCAGACATTTTCTTAAAATATTGATGTATCGTGGTGGGATTTCTGGTTCTAGGATTTAGGTTTTAGATGATCAAAAAGCACAGAACATAGAGTTAAATAGTAGCTTTAAAAAAAATCAGAAGGCCATTTGCTCTTGTGCTCTGAACTCTGAGTTTATTTAATAACATAAAATTCAAATGATAATTTAGTAAATCTGAATCTCCAGGATTGGAATATCTTTATTTTTACTTTTGGAGGTACTGGGCTACTCTGTTTTGGGACATCTCTAATATTTCATGACTGCAGGCTGATTTCCACTTTATAAAGGATTGCTTTTGTCAGTGAAAGAAGATTTAGAGTGGGATATTTCATGTTTTCAGCTGTTCTATTACAGTAGACTGATTGCTCAGAAAACTCTTTTACAGGGGACCCAAAGATGCAATGAAATAATTGTGTTGGGGGATGAGAGGGCACCATTTTTTTTCAAGATTTCATTTCATTTTATTTTATTTTACTTTTTTAAAAAATTTTATTTTTAAGTAACCTCTATACCCAATGTGGGGCTCGAACTTACAACCCTGAAATCTGGAGTCATATGCACTTCTGACTGAGCCAGCCAGGCATCCCAAGAGGGCACCATTTGAATTAGGGCATTTTCCTCAGCCTATATAATTAAAGCTTGAAATGATTTAATTTCGATTAATTTATGAGGTATCTTCTAAAATACCAATTGCAGGACGCCTGGGTGGCTCAGTCATAAAGCGTCTGCCTTCAGCTCAGGTCATAATCCCAGGTCCTGGGATCGAGTCCCGCATTGGGCTCCCTGCTCAGCAGGGTGCCTGCTTCTGCCTGCCGCTCTCTCTGCTTGTGCTCATGCTCTGACAAATAAAAAAAAAATCTTAAAAAAAAATACCAATTACTGATGGGTGCGTAATAAACATTCCAATTTGACTTTTGTATTAGCCTTACCACCAAATATTTTCAAAATGAAGCATACTCAGTTAGATGACATTTAGTTGTGGTAAAAATGATATTTTGGTTTCAGGTTGACTTTTCACTCTAGATTTTTATTTTGCGTGTAAAAAATTAATTATAATAGTTAATGAAATATGGAGTTTAAAAACCAGTTTCATATTTGCAGGTAAATATAATGTTACTTGACTTGATGTTAACTAGACTTATTGTGGTGATCATTTTGCAATATATACAAGTATGGAAATATGTTGTGTACCTGAAACTAAGATAATGTTATATGTCAGTTATGCCTCAATGGAAAAAATAGCTCTTAACTTTCATGAGTGGTGAAGTACTCAAAATTTTACCAAGATGTGCCTCTATTATTCTCAAAGGAATAGCTATTAGAAAATGAAAGAAATTTTTTAAAAATCAATTTCATCTTTATAAGGAAATATAATGAACCAGTAACATTCACATACAATAAAATTCTTTTTTTTTTTTTTTTAAAGATTTTATTCATTTATTTGACAGAGAGAGACAGCGAGAGAGGGAACACAAGCAGGGGGAGTGGGAGAGGGAGAAGCAGACTCCCCACTGAGCAGGGAGCCCCATGTGGGGCTCGATCCCAGGATCCTGGGACCATGACCTGAGCCGAAGGCAGACGCTTAACGACTGAGCCACCCAGGCGCCCTACAATAAAATTCTTATCTGATGAAACAACATCAGTATTTCTTTTGATTAACCAAATGGCATAAAGCATTGTTATAAGGATCTTTCCTTCCCATCAGAATAGTTTAGCTAATGACACAATGACAATATCTCTTTAGATCCTACAACACATCAAATCTGGTGGAAGACTTGAAGATTTTGTATAGAACGGCGGGGCAGCAAGGCAAAGGAATCACTTTTATCTTTACAGACAATGAGATTAAGGATGAGTCATTTTTGGAATATATGAACAATGTTTTATCATCGGGTGAGGTAGGAGCTCATTTATCTTCATGCATTTTGACTCTTCAGATTCCCTCCAACTTTAGAGCTCTTTCCTTCCATTAGAGTTTTTGAGTGAGTGCTGTTATTGGGGATTAGGAAATCAGTAGGAAGAATTGCTTTTTCTATTGGGTTTTAGAGAATAAAACAGCTGATTGGATTTTCGATATGTCCATTTACCCCTTTAAAGAGCTATGACTTTGCAATTAATAACAGAATCATTTGTGTATTTAAAATATGGGGTATCTTATCTTGAGGACTTTGGTTAATTTTTTTTAAAAAAGGGTGTGCAAAAGCTTGTTATTTTGTTGTAGTCCCAATAGTTTATTTTTGCTTTTGTCTCCCTTGCCTGAGAAGACACACCGAGAAAAAATGTTTCTACGGCTGATGTCAGAGAAATTACTGCCTGTGTTTCTTCTAGGAGTTTTATGGTTTCAGGTCTTACATTTAGGTCTTTAATCCATTTTTAGTTTATTTTTGTGTATGGAATGAGAGAGTGGTCCATTTTCATTCTTCTGCATGTAGCTGTCCAGTTTTCCCAGCACCATTTTTTGAAGAGTTGGTCTTTTCCCTATTATATGCTCTCGATTCCTTTGTCATAGATTATTTGAACATGTAAGTGTGGGTTTATTTCTGTGCTCTCTCTTCTGTTCCATTGATCTGTAGGTCTGTTTTTGTGTCAGTACCACACTGTTTTGTTTATTATAGCTCTGTAGTATATCTTGAAATACGGGATTGTGATATGTCCAGGTTTGTTCTTCTTTTTCAAGATTGCCTTGGTTATTTGGGGTCTTTTGTGGTTCCATACACATTTTAGGATTATTTGTTCTAGTTCTGTGAAGAATACTGTTGGTATTTTGGTAGGGATTGCATTGAATCTCTACACCACTTTGGGAAGGATGGACATTTTTACAATATTAAATCTTTTAACCTATGAGTGTGGAATATCTTTCCATTTGTTTGTGTCATGAAGACTTTGGTTAATTTTCTAAAGGTGAGTTTAAGAACACAAATGGAGGAAAGATATCATATGTATTGAGCTATGTATTTTGATCTCTTTTCACGTGTCTGTACTGAATTTGAATGTCTGCTCTTCTTTTGAAGGTCTCCAACCTATTTGCTCGTGATGAAATTGATGAAATTAATAGTGATCTCCTATCTGTCATGAAGAAAGAATACCCCAGGCGCCCTCCTACCAATGAGAACCTGCATGACTACTTCATGAGTCGGGTCCGACAGAACCTTCACATTGTGCTCTGCTTTTCACCTGTTGGGGAGAAATTTCGAAATCGAGCGTTGAAGTTCCCTGCCCTTATTTCAGGATGTACTATTGACTGGTTCAGCCGATGGCCTAAGGATGCCTTAGTTGCTGGTTAGTGTGGTGGAAACTTTGGTCACAGTTTTTGGTTAACAGTGTGTGTGTGTGTGTGTGTGTGTGTGTGTGTGTGTGTGTGTTTACATTCTGTGCTCTTTGCTGTCTCTGTCCTGGATTGAGCCTGAAGTCACTTTGTCTAATATTTGAGGATTTTTGCAAGATGGTGCTCTTTCACCAAAGGTGCAAAAATTAGGTAGCTAATTTTCCCCAGAGTGTGGTTATCAGACACTCATCTTCAATCTTGTACTCCCTTGGGTTAATTTCCAGTAACTCTAGTCTTTTCAGGGATACTGGAAGGCTTTGTCTCAGTTGGATACCCAGACGTCTTCCAAGATGTCTCAGGAAGGCACGGAGATTTTAACTACTTTGGTAGTATTTGTGTTCAACCTCAGAGTGGTTAAAGCTGAACGTCTCTTGGACGTTCTGTTCTTGTGGCTACAGTGCTGGACAGCAAAGAAGAAGACCTTACCCGGCAATGCTCTGCTGGCTCCTGTCCTTGGAGACGGATGTTAGAGTGTTCTGTGACTTGGGTTCTTGGCTGCTTCCAGTTCTGTCCACGATCATCCGTCCTGCGGAACATGAATGTCTCTCTCGCTCTAAATGAAATTGATCATGGACGTGGTAGAGGAGACGTTAAGAGATCATTTAGTTTATGGTTTTTCAGCTTTTGGTGAGAAATTACTTGTGGGTATTTTAGATTGTAGGGATGTTTAGGTGTCACCCCTGACCAGACCCTCAGGGAGTGCCTAGATTCATGGCAGTGGTTTTCAAACTTTTTGTCTGATTATATTTTAATAATTAAGAAGAGTCCCATTTCTCAGTAAAACCTTGCAGGTGGTCCTAATAGATAAAACAGCGAAAAGTGGAGGTGAGGTGGGGTTCTAGAGCCTGTCCTCTCATCCCACATCTGTGCCATGTCCACATCTGGCTCTCCAGTTCTGTGGAACCCACCATGAGAACAACCGATTAGCCCATCTCCTGACCTTTATAGATGGAGACATTGGGGATAGTGAAACTGAGGGAATTGTCAGAGATGTAAGAAGCCATTAGGATCAGTACTGGGGCCAGAACCCACATTTATTATGTATATGTATTTATTCTTATCTACCAGAGACATTCTGTTCTCTACATAGTGCTGTTGACAATAATGGTCTTCCAATCTTTGGCTTTTAAACACAGAATATTTAAACGTATTTGAAATACACATGTACAGTTTCTCTTTTGTCTTATTAAGTTTGAGAAAAGGCCAATGTTTTACAGTTTTAAGTCCTATTAAAATGTGAATACAACTAAGGGTAAAACTTCAAAGTTCCTTGAAGTAGGATATAAATGCAGAGCACAATATGACAGAATTTCAGAGCTATATTAAAGTTAACTATGAAATATGATAATTAGTGTGGAAGGACTTTGTGGAGTATCATGTAAGGCATTATGATGAACAATAAAATAACAATTTCAGGTGACAAACATTGTAATATACCATAATTAAGATGATTTAATTTAAATACAGAGCCCTGTGAGGTCTCTATTTCAGTCATCTCTTCTATTACAAGACAAAGGTCTTATTGATCTTTCCTTTGTTAATTTCTCACAAATCCGCCCCTTTCTTTTAAATCTCATTGTATCATCCCAAGCCAGGATTACATGGAGGTCAGGGAAACTTTCATTTCTTTGTCCTTGTTTCCTAGCAAGTGTCCTGACTTTCATGGGTGCATCTCCCTGTTTGTTTATTGAGAACGTATTTTTTGAGCTCCATGCTATTTCTGGAGCCAGGCATAGGGCAGGGTAAGACGGACTTCTTTCTTCACTCCAATCTTCTTCCCAGGCAAGCTCATCCTCAGCCTCCTGGGTGATAGGCTCCATCAGCTTCTTTCCAGTTTAGCCTGTCCTTTGGCTTGAAATCTGTGCACTCAACTGGCTGCCTGTTTGATACATTCTCATGGGGGTTTCACAGACTGCTACTCCAAGTGGCTGATACTGACCTTCCTCTCCTCTGGTCCTTCTCCCAGGAAGTCCTGCCATCATCCTTTGAACTGCACAGAGAGCTTTATCTGGAACATTTGGGCCTCTTTCAGCTCTCAAGTCTGCTCGATCTCCAAGTCTCGTTGACCCTATCTTTTAAATATTGGGGGACTGTCTCCAGCTCTTTCCCTCTCATAGACAGACATCCTAGGCCAAGCTGTCATTGTTGCTCACCTGGAAAACCCAAATAGCTTTCTGATGACCTCTCTTCCTGATTCAGCTGTCTGCCATCCATCTCACATTGCCGACACAAGAATGATGAAAACACAAACCCAACCACACTGCTTTCTACTTAGAACCTTCTATGACCTCCCCTTGCTCCTGGGAAGAAGGCCATGGTCTCTAGCCTGGCCTTCCAGGATGGGAAGAGTGGCCCTGCCCACCTCCCCAGCTTCCGCTCAGGTTGCTTTTTTTCCCCTGCTCTGTTATTCCTGATCCTTGAACAGGCTGTTTTTTCTTCCCATGCGACGCCCTCTTCCTCCATCCGACTGGCACCCTCCTCCATTGTTTGGATGATGCTCCTCAGGGGAGCCATCCCATTTCCCTTTCTCCCCACGGAGCCTGTTCCCGTGTTAGCTCTTCCTAGGACTCTGTGCTCTTCCTTCCTAGGACTAACCACAGTTTGCAGTTTATATACTTAGTTGTGTGTGTATTTGATTAATGCTCATTTGTCCTGCTCGACTAAAAAGTCCATGAGGTCAAGGACTACCTGTCTTTCACTCACAGTCTTGGCAGCTACCAGTGTGTGATGGTTGCAGTGTTGAATGAATGAGTCAGTCTGTCAAAATTCATCATCCTTCTATAGTACAGCCGTGACTTACTTCCAGTCTTCTCTAAGCAAACACAAACCTTCCCTCTCTTTTTCCCCCAGATATACACTTTTGTTTGTGTTCTGAACCTGCCTTTTTTTTTTTTTTTTTTTTTGAGAGAGAGAGAGAGAGAGAGCATGCAGTGGGGAGGGGCAGAGGGAGAGGGAGAGAGAGAATCTTAAGCAGACTCCACGCCCACTGCAGAGCCTGACCAGGGCTTGATCTTACAACCCTGAGATCATGACCTGAGCTAAAATCAAGAGTTAGATGCTTAACTGACTGAGCCCTCAGGCGCCCCTGAATATACTTTAATCATCCGTATCTTCCACACATTGTCCCCCTTAGATCAAGAATATTCTCTTCCATCTCCTTTGTTTATCTACATTCCAAAGCTTAATCACATCACATCCTTTACTCTTTCTTTGTTCACTTAGGAATATTTAGTTTCCCACCCCCTCCTTTTGGGGACCTCCCATATCTATAGTACATATTATATAGTACACTTTATATCATGCACCTCGGTTTTGAAATGTTCTTAAACCTTTGATAACCTGTAATCTTTTGTGGTTATGTCTCCAGTCTAGTCTGGAAGTGTTTACTGTGCTAGTCATGGTACTGGATACAATAATTATAAGATATGAGACATAGTTCCTTTATGCAATAAATATAAAATCTATACACCTAACATTAACCTGGAACCTGGCTTATGTTATTTTGAAAGAATACCATCTGTGGGTTTTGGAAATACTTGATATACTTAGGGATTTAAGTGTTATTTATCCTTTTTGGAAAATTAGCAACAAGGTTTCTAGAACCAACCTTATTTAAGTTGTCTTTAGGATGCTGATTCTAAATTAAATTATTATCTTCAGCCACATCAGTAAGGAAATACACAATTTTGTTTGTGTTAGTATATTTCATCTAGATTATGCTGAATATTTCCCAGAAAAGTATTAAATTAATGTATATTTCTATAATTAATTAATATTAATTAATTAATTTATAATTTAAGATAGACTTTAGTTTTGTTCTTAAACCAGCTTATTGAGGTATGAATGATATACAAAACACTGAACATAATTAAAATATACAACTTGATGAATTTTGAAGTAAGTATACACCCATGGGACCATCATCATAATCTATGCCATAAACATATCCATCACCTCCAAAAGTTTCCTCCTGACTTCTTTAATTATTATTGTTATTATTTTGTGATAAGAACACGACATCAGATCTCTCATAGCTAATTTTAAGTTTACAAACAGTATTGTTAGCTCTAGGCATCTTGCTGTACAGTAGATTTTGTATAACTGAAACATTGTATTTTTTGACTTTTTGACTGGGAGGAGGGGAAATGTACCGCCTCCCCTTAGTCTTGGCAATCAGAGTTCTACTTTCTGCTTCTATGACTCTGACAATTTCAGATTCCTTGTATAAATGGTGTCACATAGTATTTGCCCTTCTGTGTCTAGCTTATTTCACTTAGCATAATGCCCTCCAGGTTCATCCATGTTGCAAATGGCAGGATTTCCATCTTTTTTTAGGCTGAATAATATTCCATTGCATGTATATCCATTTATACATCAACAAACATTTAAGTTGTTTCCATGTCTTGGCAACTGTAAATAATGCTGCAGTGAACACGGGAGCGCAGATATCTCTTTGATATAGTGGTATTATTTCCTTTGGATATGTGCTTGGAAGTGAGATTGTTGGATCATATGGTAATTCTATTTTTTATTTTATTTTATTATTATTATTATTATTTTTTAGATTTTATTTATTTATTTTGAGAGAGAGGGAGAGAGAGAGAGCACACGAGCAGGGAGAGGGGCAGAGACAGAGGGAGAGGGAGAGAGAATTTCGAGCAGACTCCATGCTGAGCACAGAGCCCCACACAGGGCTTGATCCCACAACTGTGAGATGACTTGAGCCAAAATCAGGAGTCAGATGCTTAACCGACTGAGCCACCCAGGGCCCCATCTGTTTTTTTTTTTTTTTAATATTTATTTATTTATTTGAGAGAGGGTGGGGAGGAGCAGAGGGAGAGGGAGAGAGAAACTAAAGCTGACTCTGCACTGAGCGCGGAGCCGATGTGGGGTTCCATCTCATGACCCTGAGATCACAACCTGAGCCAAAACCAAGTCGGATGCTTAACCGACTACACCACCCAGGCACCCCTCTATTTTTAATTTTTTGAGGACCCTCCACACTGTTTTCCATAGCGGCTCCACCAGTTTGCATTCGTACTGATAGTGCACTTGGGCTCCCTTTTCCCCACACCCTTGCGAACACTTGTTATCTTTTTTTTTCTTTGTTTGTTTGTTTTTGCTAACATTCATCCTAACTGGGGTGAGGTGATATCTCACTGTAATTTTGATTTGCATCTCCCTGATGATTGCTGATGTTAAGCACTTTTTCATATACCTGTTGGCCATTTGTATGTCTTTTCTGGAGAAATCTCTTTTCAGTTCCTTTGCCCACTTTAATCAGGTTACTTATATTTTGCTATTGAGTTGTAGGAGTTCTTTATTTTGCATATTAACCCTTTATTAGAAGTATGGTTTGCAAATATTTTCTCCCATTCCATAAATTACTTATTCATTTGTTAATTGCTTCCTTTGCCATGAAGAAGATTTTTTTAGTTTGATGTCCTCCCACTTCGGTTTTGCTTTTGTTGCCTGTGTTTTGGTGTCATACCCAAAAATCATTGCCAAGATCAGTGTCAAGGAGTTTACCCATTATGTTTTTTTCTAGGAGTTTTATGGTTTCAGGTCTTACGTTTAGGTCTTTAATCTATTTTGAGTTGATTTTTGTGTATGGTGTAAGACAAGGGTCCAATTTCATTCTTTTGCATGTAGATATCCAGTTTTCCCAGCACCATTTATTAAAGAGATTATTCTTTCCCCATTGTGTATATTCTTGGCAGCCTTGTTAAAAATCAGTTGACCACATATTATGGGTTTATTTCTCACTTTCTTCTCTTCCATTGGTGTATAGGTCTATTTTTAATGCTAATATCATACTGTTTGATTAGTGTAACCTTGTAAGATATTTTGAAGTCAGGAAAGTGTGATGCCTCCCACTTTGTTCTTGCTCAAAATTGCTTTGGCTATTTGGGATTTTCTGTTGTTCCATATGAATTTTAGGATTGTTTTCTATATTCCTGTAAAAAAAATGCCATTGGAATTTTGATAGGGATTGTATTGAACCTGTAGATTGTTTTGGGTAGTATAGACATTTAAAAATAATAATTCTAAATATGAGATGTCTTTCCATATATTTGTGTTTAATTTCTTCCATTAGTATTTTATAGTCATAGTGTACAAGTCTTTCATCTCCTTTGGTGGAGTCTATTTCTACATATTTTATTCTTTTTGATGCTACTCTAAATTAGATTGTTTTCTTAATTTCTTTTTTGGGTTATTGTTATTGTATAGAGTATTTTTCTAATTTAAGGATGCTCAGGGGGTGCCCAGGTGGCTCAGTCGGTTAAGAGTCTGCCTTTGGCTCAGGTCACGATCCCAGGTGTCTGGGCTCTCTGCTAAGCAGGAGAGTGCTTCTCCCTCTGCCTCTGCCCCTGCCCCACTCCCCCTCACTTGTGCTCTCTCGCTCTCTGTCACAAATAAATAAAAAAAAAATAAAGATGCTTAGAAGGTTAATACAATATTTTATAGTATTTTAATAACTAAAGTGTTTTTGGAAAAAGTGTGAGGTTTTTATATATGTGAATTTAAATTGACTAAGTCTCTTGATGAAGCATTTAAAGAAAAATATGCTTTGTTTAATGTTGTAAAATCCTGTCTTTTCCACCATTTTGTAATCTCCATTTTGGCAAACCTTTGTTTTTAGCTTTATATGGAGTTGTTTTGAATTAATTGTTTCTAAACGTCTTATTATCTTCATTCTGGTGGTCTTGTCTTGTATTTCTTTTTCTTTTTTCCTCTCTTCTTTGTCCCTTCCTTGGTTACTTTATTTTAGTCTTCATTTCTAAGCTGTTTGTCTTTTACTTTTTATTTCCTGAGTTCCATCAATTCTTTTTGCATTTCTTCTTGATACATTATTTGGTCAGTTTCTTTTTAATTTTGAATTTCTGATTTAAAGCAGTTTCTACTTTTTCAGAGGTTTGTTTAGGGATATTGGCATCAATTTGTAGTGTTGTGTTACAGTTTTAATTTTTTGTTTGTTTGTTTTGGAGACTGAAGGGCAGAGATTTCTATCAGCTGAGGCATTTTGATTCTCCTTTTCTATTTCATTTTTTATTAGGTTTTTTCTTTTAATTCCAGTATTGTTAAGATGGTAGTCTTGTATTTCTTAATGCTATTCTGTGATTCTAATGTCACTGCTAAATCCATGCACTTCATTTAGATTTCTCCAAGGTAAAGACAATTTTTAATGTTCTTCTAGATTACATTTTGAACATGCCCATTGTTATGAAAATAGGCCATCTTCACTTGAAAATAAAGTCTCAAGCAAAATCAATAGCATATATATATATGGCATTTTTTTTTCAAGGTAGGCCATTTTAATTATGTAAGTAAAATGGCCCTCTTTGAAGATTATTACTTGATTTATAATATATAAGATTTTGGTCTTATGAATTAGCCTCCCCTGCTTCTGCATTTGCTCACAACTAGTGATATAGCGTAAATGAGGCAAGTGCACATAATGACCCCTCAGAAAGTAATACCAACCACGATAGTACCCACGGTTTTCCAGAAAAATTAGCACCTTTTGTTTATGAAGCAGAGTAGTCAATAAATATTTCTGAACTTTGGGTGCAATTAAACATGTTTGCTTAGCATTCTAAAGACTACATAGTTTGGTTCTCTTTGAATTTCTAAATCAAGGTGACATGGACTTTGGAGTCCATCATCCTTGGGTTAGAATTGCACATCTGCTATCTGCAAGTAAATTCTCCAAGCCCTATTATTCTTATCTACAAGAGGTACATATTAAAATTCATCACTTGGGGATGTTGTAAGGATTAACTGATACAGTTTTGTGATTTAGGATTTGCCAAGATTAGACATGCTTGCCCTCTGAATGTATCAGTTAAGATGTGTTTGGCTGTAAGAGAACACCAGAGAAGTTGTTGCTCAAACAAGTATTTTTTTTCCCTCCCCCTTTTTCCTGCTACCAAGAAAATGCAGAGCTGTGCAATCCAGGATGATGCCATTGGGGGATCTTACTCCTTCTCTCTTGCTGTCATCCTCAGGGTGTGGCTCTTACTCTTACAGGCACAAGGTAGCTGCTGCATCCCCAAACATCATGTTTGTCGATGCCTTATGAAGTTTGCCTTTTATCTCAGGACAGCATTCTTCCCCAAGAACTTTTGTCTACATGTCATTGGCCTGAACTGGGTCACCCCTACTTATAAGAGAGTCTGGGGGAATCAAAGGATTTTAGTTGGGCAGATTGTTACCCTGAGCAAAATAGAGATTCTTTTAGTAACAAAGAGAGGGGATGGCTACTGGACAGGCAACCAATGTGCCTTTTTCACTTTGTGACTTTAGTTCTTTTAATCAAAATGAGGTAGAAATCCAAGGACACCAAAATTCAGTGACGGAGCCCAGCATTCTCCTCTCTGTCCCACACATATCTCCCCTAATCCCCATCAGGTGATATGAACACACATTACCAAAATATAACCCACACCAACCTCAAGCATTAGTCTGAAGGTGGGCCCCTAAACTGGCATTGCTGCTTTGGTGATCGGATGATGATGACCTTGGAAGGGTTTTCCATGGCCTCTTGCTTGAGTCTTAGCAGTCATGGGTCACCCTAAGTGACAGTGATCTGATTCTTTTCATAACCTTTCTTGCACCAGAGATTGGGGTCTTTGGAAAAATATACTTTGAATCCACTCTATTTTTATTCTCTTTGACTTTTTGGAGAGACAAAAAGAATACTTGCTATATAAAGAAAGAAGTCACCATTATTGATACCTTCTGTTCATATAAAAAGGAAAAAAATCATTACATGGTAAATACAAGGGGGTTTTCGGAAAGTGGGAACTTCGCCGAAGATACACCATAATGCCAAGTAAAGCACCTAGTATCATGTGTGGTGCATGGTGAATATTGCAGCTGTTGGACTTAATATCTACAAAAACTTTATCATAAGCAAGGATTGTTCCTATGTTTCCAGTGCCTAGACTTAAACTTCCTGGAATTTAAAATGTTCTTTGTAGAGGTTGCTTAACTCATGAGAAAATATGACTTCTGAGTCTTGATTTATTGCCTTCCAGTGTCTATGGTAAACTGTTTATAACCAAGCTGATATATGGTACCCATTATTTACATAGATGTAAATGCTGCCCCACAATTACTGCTTTAATAAATTAATTTACTGATCAATTACTAATCATTTTTTATAGCTTTGCCAACTCTCACCTGATAGGTTTGTTTACATGATTCCTTCTCTTTCCTTCCCTTTTTATTGGCTGTATTTCTATTTGCAACCCTTATGTATATTACTCAATATTCTAAGTACTTTTCAAGCAAATCCAAAGGCAATTTTTTCCAACCTATGTAAAGATGGTATAATAATTTTTAACTGCATCATGCATAACCTTTGTAAATTCTTTACGGTTGAGACCAAGTTTCATACTAGTCTCTCTGCATGGCCCTATCACAGGGGTGAAAGGGTGGCAGACACCGATGTGTACATAGTAATTGATTAGCTCTGACTTTATGGCCTATTCCTATAATAGGAAATGCTGCCTTAGAATTGGTCCCATGATTGGCGCTGTTGGGAAGATGAAGGTCTCCAACAGGAGGTTTTTACCCAAACATTTTTAAAGGACGCTGTAAATTAGAATTGACTGCAAGTGGCCAGCAGCCACTTTTGGGAACAAGATGGCCCAGGCATAAAAAAACTTAGTGACAAACATTCCACATACCAAATGCAGTCAGAGCTTGGGGGGAATTAAGGGTATGACAGGTTCTGCGCTTAAAAATAAATGGGTTTGTTAAATATGAGTACCAGGTGGGCACTGAATTTTGAGTTATTTGTACCACTTTGACCCTTACGTATAGAACAGCGTAGAATAGGCTGGCTGCTGAGCAGAGCCTGTAGCGGGCAGAAGAGACTTCTTTGCATAAGTACCAGAAAATAAAGACTGATGAGAGTCTTGAGCTCTGTTATAGTTTTGTACATGAAAGAGAAAATAAAATTGTTGAAGTCGTAGGCCTGGGGCCAAAAATGCCGACAGATATCTACCTAGCTGGGGCTATAAAAATGCTATGCAGTCCCGAGAAATGTCTAAATGTTTCAAAAATAGCCCGTTAACTTTTAAAATGGCAATTCACGTTCCTATTTCACACGCTGCCATCTTTATTCTTTCTAGTGTCCGAACACTTCCTGTCCTCGTATGACATTGACTGCAGTTTGGAAACCAAGAAGGAAGTGGTCCAGTGCATGGGCTCCTTCCAGGATGGGGTGGCTGAGAAGTGTGTTGACTATTTCCAGAGATTCCGACGCTCTACTCATGTGACTCCCAAGTCCTACCTCTCCTTTATTCAGGGCTATAAGTGCACATACAGAGAAAAACATGTGGAAGTGCAAACTCTAGCCAGTAGGTAAGTGTCAAGTGTGAAGTTCAGATATAAGGTTATTTTAAAACGGTGATTCTTGACTGGGGGCACATTTGTTTCCTAGTGAGCATTTTGCAAGACTAGAAGCATTTTTTTTTGTTACAACTTGGGTGGTAGGGGCTGGGAAGGGGTGCTACTGATGTCAAATGAGGGGAGGTCAGGGATGCTGCTAAACATCCTACAGTGCACAGGACAGCCCTCCACAGCAAAGAATCATCCAGCCCCAAATGCCAATAGTGCTGGGGCCAAGACACCCCCCTCTCAAGCCTCTTCAAAGGATTATTCCATGATTGTTGGAGCTTTATTCTTGCCCAGTAGAATAAAATATTGCCAAGTGTTTATGTGGCCTACCACTTGTTATAATACCAAATGTTATAATGGTAGAAATAATTCCTGTCTCCCTCTCTCGTCCTTCTCTTCCCACCCTTTCTGGGTGTCTAGGATAGGAGAGTCTGGCTGATGCTGATGTTCACTGCATGGTGAATACCCTGCTTCAACCTGTTCCAGGTTTCACTGCTCTGCCTGCTTTTTTCTGATCATTTCTATCTGCTGCCTACATATAGCCAGAACCAGCAGGGCTGTTCCATAAGGGACCCTGGGTGGGAGATTGGACTGACTGATTCTGAGAGCTCTGGTCTTTGAGGTCTCATTATCTCAGGTCCAGACAGTGAGTGGTCCCTTCACAGGGTTGTTCTGATGACTTCAAATTTGTTTCTTTCCTTGATCCCAAACCTTTCTTCTTTTAATTTAATTAGTCTTTTTTTTTTTAAACAGAAGTTATTTATTTTTCTTCTTCTGAGTTAGGGCTTCAAGCATTTGAAGTCTATTGTCATTTAATTAAACTTCGTTAAGCATGTATTCTGCATGATACAGCTTCTAGACCCATCATCATTCTTCATGTTATGCAGGGCTATAATGAGTTCATGCTCCCACATGCAGTCTATGAAAAACATACACCTGTGTTCAGTCTGGTATCAATCCTGGGTGCATATTCTTTTTGTCAAGCCCTCTTGGATATGCTATTTGCTCATACACTCATTCTTCAAATATGACCACTACTATCCATATTAATGGACCAGTGCTTGGAAAATGTGGCCAAATACCACACATTTTAACATGGCTTGCTTGGATGTTCAATCCTAGAATGAATACTGGATTGGAGAAGCTAAAAGAAGCCTCAGAGTCTGTTGCAGCCCTGAGCAAAGAACTGGAAGTGAAAGAAAAGGAGCTCCAAGTGGCCAATGATAAAGCCGACATGGTGTGTGGGCACTCATGCATATACTATTTATGTTTTACATTCCTGGTAATAAATGTTAATGATCTATGCGTCTTCACTACGTTGTAACCATGAAAGGATACATTATTTCCAATAGAATACAGTACTCTTAATTTTCCTGTGAAATACCCTAGAAGTGGACACAATCAACAGATCAAGGGAAAATGTGCATTTTCAGCTTGACAGCATATGTTTGACGAGATGTTTTTTTGTTTTATGTTGAATTAGGTCTTAAAAGAAGTGACAATGAAGGCACAGGCTGCCGAGAAGGTCAAAGCTGAGGTACAGAAGGTGAAGGACAAAGCCCAAGCCATCGTGGACGGCATCTCTAAAGATAAAGCCATTGCCGAAGAGAAACTGGAAGCAGCAAAACCAGCTTTAGAAGAAGCAGAAGCAGCCCTGAAGGTAAATCTGTGCAATGTGGCAGATGTCATGTTTAGTGCCTAGGATGATGGACAAGGATGAAGAAAAGATGAGTAACAGCAAGGAAATGCTCTACTCCTTCAGAGCAAAGGGCTCCTCACTGGAAAAATTTCAAGTAATATTTTCTGCAGGGAGATGTTATTAGCTCTTCAGAGATTTTGCACTTGCTGCTTCCCATTTCATTTTCTTCCCTCACGAATGATGGGCAGTGTTGTATGTTGATGGTCAGGAGTCCTGGGTTCTCGTTCCCACTCTGTCACCAGCAAGCCTACATGACATCGGGAACGCCACATAAAATTTCTAAGGTAACATTTCCCTACTCATTCATTGAGGACACCGGAGCAGGTCTGTAAGGTACAATGTGCTCGGAGTTTATCTATGAATTATCCAAATACAGAACTGCTGATCTGATGGAGCTCGTGAATGGCGGGTTTTGAGCGGCCTCTGACAATTATTCAATGCAGTTGTGTGGCAAGAATGGAAGGCTGGATTGTGAGAAAATATGTTGAGTTTAGTGCAATGGGCCACACCTTAAAGGGCTGGTCGAGTGTTGAAGACCAATGTAAGATTTCTTTGGACTCAGTTTAAGACTGCTTTTGCTTCACTCTTAATCCTCTACGGCCCTATGTTTTTTATTATTCCTGGCCTAGGGAACAGCTGGAGAAATGAAACCCTGCTGATCTGTCCACAGCTAATACAGGTTCCAGAACCTCAACTGAGCATGCCTCATTACTTGATAATGCAATTTTCTTTCTTTCTTTCTTTCTTTTTTTTTTTTTTTTAAAGATTTTATTTATTTGACAGAGAGAGACACAGCCAGAGAGACAAACAAGCAGGGGGAATGGGGGAGGGAGAATCAGGCTTCCCGCTGAGCAGGGAGCCCAATGCGGGTCAGACCCTGGGATCATGACCTGAGCCGAAGGCAGATGCTTAAGACTGAGCCACCCAGGCGACCCTTGATAATGCAATTTTCTTTAACCCCTTCCTGATCTCACTGCCTGAAACACTTCTCAATCTTTCTGATCCAAGTTGAGTCTTTAAGTTTCCTGAGCAATATGCAAATATGAATTTCTACTCTTTTGAGACAACAAAGAGATTGCCTCCTCCTGGATCTCTCCAACTTTCCACACTACTCTTACTGGGATACGTCTTTACTTATTGTTCCTCTGTTCCTTCTTGCACTGACTAAACTGTGCTTCTTCTTCCCCGAAGCTCTGCTGGGTCTTCAGTCTCTCAGGTTGGTGGGCTCCTCATCTCCCCCTGCCCCTTTTTTTAAAACCAACTTATTGGCATATGACTGACATGTAAAAAGCTGAACATGTATAATGTATACACCTCGGAGAGTTTGGGAATAAGTGTATACCTGTGAAACCATCCCCACCTTCAAATCCATTGACCTATCCATTACCTCCCAAAGCTTCCCCCTGCTCCCTTTAATATTATTGTTGTTGTTGTTTTATGTGCTAAAAACATTTAATGTAATATCTAAAATCTACCCTCCTGACAAATTTGAAGTATATAATACAGTATTAAATAGACCAGAATTTATTTATTTTGCATAACTGAGAATTTGTACCCTTTGACCATCAGCTCCCCATTTCCTCCTCCCGCTAGGCCCTGACAATCGCCATTCTACTCTCTGCTTCTATGAATCTTGACTGTTTTAGATTCCATATAAATGGGATCATACAGTATTTGTTTTTCTGTGTTTAGTTTATTTTACTTGGCAAAATGGCCCCTAGGTCCATCCTTGTTGTCTCAAATGGCAGGGTTTCCTTTTTTTTTTTTTTAAGACTGAATAATATTCCATTGTACACAGGCAGTCACACACACACACACACACACACACACACACACACACACACACACGTGTGGATGCACACACACATGCATACCATACATATATATATATATCTCACATTTCTTTATCCACTCATCCATCGGTGGATACTTAGGTTGCCTCTATATTTTGGCTGTTGTAAATAATGCTGCAGTGAACATGGGAGTGCAGATATCTCTTCAAGATTCTGACCCCCACTCACCCTCTTTTTTGGGGCATCTTGGCTTTAGACTGAGAGTCTCTGATCAACAGAGAGAATATATTGATAGTGTAAAGAAACTTCCAAACCCAATGGCATCATAGAAACAGGGCATATGGCATCTTAGATCATGCTTAAAGGTATACATTTTCCCAGGATTTAAAAGACTTGTCATCCTTTTTTTTTTTTTTTTTTTTTAATGATTTTATTTATTTGACAGAGAGAGACACAGCAAGAGAGGGAACACAAGCAGGGGGAGTGGGAGAGGGGGAAGCAGGCTTCCCGCAGAGCAGAGAGCCCAATGTGGGGCTTGATCCCAGGATCCTGGGATCATGACCTGAGCCGAAGGCAGACGTTTAACGACTGAGCCACCCAGGCGCCCCACTTGTCATCCTTTTGATATTATAAAATATTTTCCTTTATCCTCCTAATTTCATGTTCTCTACCACTGAGATATTCTGCATTATATAATTAATTATCAATGCTGAAATGGGTGGAAACAGGGGTGACATGATGGTGTGTCTTGGAGAGATTTTCAAAAATTTCCTTCATTGGTTCTGCCTCCATTTTATTGCTTCTTTGTGAACTTTTGAAATCTTAAAATACGGTACTACCAATATATTCTAAGAAGTTCCAGATCCACTCAAACTGACTTTTTGGCATCAGGCTACATAAATCTGTACAACAAATAAGATAATAGCAAAGATCTTTTCTCTTCCTATCTCAAAGCTAATCTGACTCCACGCAATCATACAAAATACCTCCAGATGTTAAATAACTATAATATTGCAAGGATATCTAGGAAATTCTGTAGCAGTCATATTGCTTTGCCTGCAGAGTAAAAGAGGAATCCAGTACTTAGCTGAAATAGGTTGAACTTTAGATATACCTCTTCCCCCAGTTCCTTTTACCTGGGCACCTAACATAATTGAGCCCAATTCTGTTTGAGAATGTTCCCTTTTAAAGCTAAAGTAAAATAAGTACGTCTAGCTCTTACAGCTTATACAACGTTTATTTGACCCTACTTTCCCCACAGGCTGCTAATATATTTCTCTCCTTTCTTTTCTAGCCATTCATCTCATATCAAGATCTATCTGCCATTTCCAGTTCTTGAAAACAAATTCTCCTTCACTTCCAGTCGTCTCGTGTTCACAAAGACTAATCTCCCGAAACAAACATTTTCAAAGTCAATAGTTACATTTCTAATTAACATGTTCAGTGGTTTTCTTCTTCATTTTTTTTTCCCTTAATCCTCAGAGAAAAGATTATTAGCTTTGATTAGAAGGTCATTGGTCACCTTCATTTGATGGGGAGTATGCACATGCAAATAAGATCTGGGAGGGATGAGTGTATACTATTTGTCCTAGAAATAGGACTGTATCAGATTCTTATATTTACTGTTTTTCTAATACTTATTCCATAAAGAGCGTAGGAGACAGAGCAGTTATTAGCAACCCCAATCCTTCTGTGTGACTATTAAATAATTTACTCTCTCAGAATCTCCATACTAGAAATGGGACAGGACTTTTCTGAGTTAGTGAAATTCATATTGCTTGAGTTCCATCATTTAAAGGTCATTTCCCAGCTCAGAAACCTCTAATTATTCAATCTGTCAGCCCTGGGGCTACCTGCTAGTGTCAGTCCACTGTGACAAGTCTGGGTTGCTAAAGAGAGAGGCAGATTCTTGACCTACATAACTAATGAGTAAAAAGCACTGCACATACTGGAGTTTTCCTGGTTGAGAATTCCTCGTAGCTCGTTCAAGTGCTGAGTATTCTCTTTCTTTCAGATTACACTCTTTTTTTTTTTTTTTTCTGACACAAAGTGGTCTGTACAATTTTAGAGAAGTCACAGCTCCTTAGCTGCTCACCAACATTTCCCTCACTGTGTCTCCTCTTGTTGTCAGTTTGAATTGTAAAAGTTTGAACTTTTGGGGACATGCATTTCTTGGCGATTAACCATGCATCTAAACCTCATGACTCTGCATCTAACTCAAAAATGCTTGCTTTCCTCTGTCAAAATAGCATTTAGAGACTAAAGGTTGGTCCACACTTTCTTATCTGAGATTGGATGATGACCTCCTCTCGTCCTGCAGACCATCAAGCCTTCGGACATCGCCACTGTGCGCACGTTGGGCCGACCCCCTCACCTCATCATGAGGATCATGGATTGTGTGCTGCTTCTGTTTCAAAGGAAAGTCAATGCAGTGAAAATTGACCTGGAAAAAAGCTGTACAATTCCGTCCTGGCAAGAATCTTTAAAACTCATGACTGCAGGAAACTTCTTACAGAACTTACAGGTTGGTAGCTCAGGAACGATGGGCTGAAAGGGGACTCAGACTTCATTAGAGTGTCTGAGTCTTTTAGTAGAATAAGTTTCAGAAAAGAATTTGCTGTGCATACATATTTTTACTTACCCAATTTTTTGCCATCTTTATTGAGGTATAATGACATATAAAAATTCTCTATATTGGGTTGCCTGGGTGACTCAGTTGGTTAAGTGTCCGACTCTTGATTTCGGCTCAAGTCATGATCTCAGGGTTGTGGAGCCTGCTTGGGAGGCTCCCCCCCTCTCTCCCTCCTCTCTCTCTGCCCCTCTCTCCCCACCCCGCTCACTCATGTGCTCTCTCTCTCTCAAAAAAACTTCTCTATATTAAGGTGTACAACTTGATATTTAGAGATATGTATACACTGTGAAATCATTGCCCCAGTCAAGCTAAAGTATCCATGACTTCACGGTTGCCATTTTATTTTGTGGTGAGAACACTTAGAAAATTTGGAGTATACAATGTTGTTAACTGTATTCATATTGCTGTGCACGAGGTCTTAGGACTTATTCTTCTTGCAACTTGATACTTTGTACCCCTTGACCAACATCTTCCCATTTCCCTTCCCCTTATCCCTGGCAACCACCATTCTGCTCTCTGCTTCTAGGAGTTTGACTATTTTAGATTCTATATATAAGTGAGACATGCAGGATTTGCCTTTCTGTGTCTGGATTATTTCATTTTGCATAATGTCCTCCACAAATGGCAGGATTTCCTTCTTTTTCAAGCCTTGATAATATTCTACATACATATATTGAACACATATTTAAGTATTTTTTCAGAATAGAATTTTCTCTTTCAAAAACAAGACATTAGAGCTTTAAAAACAAGCATTAGAGCCTTTCCTGACAGATTTTAGGCTTTTAAGGCATCATCAGTGGCAAGTTTAAATAAAAATTTAAAAAATTATATTAAGAAAGCAATACATATGTGCATATATTGTATGCTATGAATACAAATATATGTATATTTATATTTTACAAGTCTCGATAGTAATTTTTTGAGTAATTTGTTGTAGAACTTACATATGATAAAATCTACAAATTTTAAGTGCACAGATTAATGAATATTTACATAAGTATATACCTGTTAATAAACACAGAAATCAAGATTTGTATTTCTAGACCCCGGATATCTCTCTGGTATCCCAAACCAGTCAGTAACTTCCTCTAAGATAACCATTATTCTGATCTTTATCCTGATAATTAATTTTGTTCATTTTGAAATTTATAGATATGAAATCATGTCATGTGACTTCTTTTGTTTTGGTCTCTTTTATTCAACAAGGCTTTGAGGTTCATTCTTATTTTGCAAGGGTAGTATTTCATTCTTTTTTCATTGCTGTATAGCTGTTCAGTATGTGAAGTGGTCGTATGTGGTAAATATTTAAAACAACTGGTTCTCAGGGGAGAAAAAAGAAAAAAAAAAGAACAAAAAGTCTAATTTGTAGTGTTTGCCAATTTCCATGGTGTAAATATCCCCACAATGGCCAATTTCAAGCTACCAAAATGATCTTGTTGAATATAGAGCTGGGGAGAGGTGCCTGGTAGAATAGTAGGAATGTACCCGCACGTGGGTACAATAGATATAAACGACCTCAAAACATAGGTAGTAAAATGTAGTAAAATAATATAAAGTGATTACTTTTCCTATGCGTTATTTTTATTTTAAATGAAATTTAAATTGTAAGTTTATATAATTTAATTATTAATAATGGTTCTATTTAATAAGAAGTTTGCAAAATTCCTGCAAATTTAGCAATGGTTCCTCATGAGCGTGTATGAACCAGCACAGTGTGAAATGCTATCATATGTTTCAATTTATTTGTCCATTGTACTGTTGGTGGATTTTTGGGTTGTTACTAGTTTTTGGCTATTATAAATAAAGCTAAAACTACTATGAATATTGGTCTATAGGTAATTTGGTGGGTGTATTTGCATTTCAATTGGCTCTGTACTCAGGAATGGAATTTCTGGGTCTTAGGTTATACATTTTCTTAATAGATGTAAGTTTGTTTGTTTGTTTGTTTGTATTTTTGATTGAAGTATAGTTGACACACGTTACATTAATTTCAGGTGTGCAACATAGTGATTGGACAACTCTGTATATTGTGCTGTGCTCACCGCAGGTGTAGCTACCATCCGTATACACTTAAAGCCCTTCATAGGTAGCGCCAAAGAGTTTTCAAAAAAAATAGCTGTATCAGTTTACGTATCTGCCAGCAGTATATAAGTTGTTCTACATCTTTTTAAAAAAATTTTTATTTAAATTCAATTTAGTTAAAATATAGTGTATTATTAATTTCAGGGGTAGAAGTTAATGATTCATCAGTTGCATATAACACCCAGTGCTCATCACATCACGTGCCCTCCTTAATGCCCATCCCCCAATTACCTCATCCCCCCACCCACTCCCCTCCAGCAACCGTCAGTTTGTTTCCTAGAGTTAGGAGTCTCTTATGGTTTGCCTCCCTCTGTGTTTTCATCTTACTTTATTTTTCCTTCCCTTCCCTTATGTTCATGTGTTTTGTTCTTAAATTCCACATATGAGTGAAATCATATGGTATTTGTCTTTCTCTGATTGACTTATTTCGCTTAGCATAATACCCTCTAGTTCCATCCACGTCATTGCAAATGGCAAGATTTCATTCTTTCTGATGGCTGAGTAGTATGCCATTGTGTATATGTACCACATTTTCTTTATCCATTCATCTGTTGATGGACATCTGGGCTCTTTCCATATTGGAAAGATGGACATTGCTGCTATAAACATTGGGATGCAGGTGCCCCTTCGAATCACTATTTTTGTATCCTTTGGATAAATACCTAGTAGTGAAATTGCTGGGTCATAGGGTAGCTCTATTCTTTTTTTTTTTTTTTTTTAAAGATTTTATTTATTTATTTGACAGAGAGAGACACAGCGAGAGAGGGAACACAAGCAGGGGGAGTGGGAGAGGGAGAAGCAGGCTTCCCTCCAAGCGGGGAGCCCGATGCGGGGCTTGATCCTAGGACTCTGAGATCATGACCTGAGCCGAAGGCAGACGCTTAACGACTGAGCCACCCAGGTGCCCCTAGGGTAGCTCTATTCTTAACATCTTGAGGAACCTCCATACTGTTTTCCAGAGTGGCTGCGCCAGTTTGCATTCCCACCAACAGTGTAAGAGGGTTTCCCCTTTCTCCGCATCCTCACCAACATCTGTTGTTTCCTGAGTTATTCATTTTAGCCATTCTAAGTTGTTCTACATCTTAACTATTTTCTGGTTTTCTCTATTCTGATGGGTTTATAGTGGTGTCTTATTATTGTGGGTTTAGTTTGCATTTCCCTGGTAAATAATGATGCTGAGAATCTTTCATCAGTTTATGAGCCTCTTGGGAATTCTTTTGTTAAATGCCTGTTTAGGGCTCTTGTCCATTAAAGTTTTTTATTAATGGGTAGAATTTCTTTCTATAAAACATGAGTAATTTGCAAATATCTTCTTCCACTTTCTGCCTTAGTTGTTCATTCCATTAAATCTGTCCTTTGATCCACAGACATTCTTAAGTTTAATGTAGTCCAATTTATCACTGTTTTCCTTAATCGTGCTTTCTGGGTTCTGTTTGGGAAATCTTTGCTCCTCTGCCTCTAAGGCAGAATAAATGCTTCTGTATTTTCTTCTAGAAGTTTTATTGTTTTATCTTTCATATTTGGATCTTGACACAACTACCTGGGAATACCCAAGTCACGTCTATGTCCCAAGCAATGACCTTAGCACTGCCTATCGCTCCGTTTTCAATGCCACGTTGCCAGGTGGCTGGAGCATCTTGTGAGCCACCTTACAGCAGCTGCAGCAGTGGGCAGCTTATGAAACCGGGGGCCGTGCAGACCTGCCCCAGATAATTAAAATTAAAATATGGGACTCTCTGACGTCAGTGCCACCAAGAAGGAATAACAGGCTGCTTGAGTGGAGGGGAGGTTAACTCTGATGGGTGCGTGTGGCGATGGAGGAGACTTAAGCAGTTTTAACAGCAAAGTGTGACAGAGGAATTGGACCTCACAGAGCATCCTGGTGGGTGACTCAAGGTTCCTGTCCTATGTGACTGGTGGCAGGGCCCCTGCTCTTGGAAGCTCCCTTGCCACTTGCCTTTTGTCACCACTGCCCTTCCATGGCTCCCAAATATTCTTCTGGCTTTTCTTCTGGCTTCACTGTTTCTCAAAGGTCATAAAAGAAACTTGTGGTGGAAGATGTCTAAATGAGAGTGTGGGTTCCATCCTATCTCATGTATGTTCTGTGAAAGCTGTTATGTAGGCACTGCATTCCTTTCTACTTGGAGAAGATCTAATCATCTTTGAGAGGATCAAACACCTCTTGAGGAAGGTCCAGGTTCGTTGGTTGGCCAGTCTTCTCTTGACGTAAGAGAGCATTCATAATCCACTTTTTCAATTTTATATCCCTTCAGAAGATAACAGTTCTCTCACATTCTGGATAATTTTATGATTAAAAATTAATTCATTGCCCTCAAGACCTAATGTCCAGGTTGTTAACTTTGAATTTCAGATGAATTTAATAGAACCTCTCTTTGAATGTACGAAGCATTTAGTTGCTGCTAAATGCTAAATAGATTTTGTCCTTAGGCTGAGTATACCTGAGTGTATTTGTTTTCCATTATTGATTTTATGGGCTTACAATTCACCTATTTAGGATTAATGACATGAGAATGTTACCACTTTGGAAATTTTAGTAACCATATTAGTATTCATCACCTAAATAATTTACTCTTTCCCTGGATCCCAGAACATTTATTGAGGGTTGGTATCTCTTGTTCACAGAAGCTAAAGTATGCTCTGACTTCTTTGCTGTCACTGCTTACTCTGTTTTTGCTTTCAGGACTTTGGCCCAATATCCTGAGATATCAACAAAGTGTGATGTCATTCATCCATTCTTGGTTGTTCAATAATACCAGTGGCATTGTAAGCATGATGTATGACTTCATGGAAAGAAGTATTTTGACTTCATTTTACTCTTTTTCTTTCATAGCAATTCCCAAAAGACACAATCAATGAAGAAGTGATAGAATTTTTGAATCCTTACTTTGAAATGACAGACTACAACATTGAAACTGCTAAACGTGTATGTGGGAATGTAGCTGGCCTTTGTTCCTGGACCAAAGCCATGGCTTCCTTCTTTTCTATCAACAGAGAAGTGTTGCCTCTGAAGGTGAGCCTCCTAGGTAAAACCACATGATATGTGCCTGTAAGAGCCCTTGAGGTCACCTGGCCTTGTCTTTTCAGATAGCACAGGAACCTTTGGCCTCTGGTGTGGTTGTATTCAAGTCCATGGGGAGAGCAAGCAACAGAAAGGCCGAGCACAGGATGTTTCTCTTCTCTGTAATAACCACTCCAGTCAGAGTTGTGCAAGCCTTTAAGCATGAACTCTCTGCAAGCATGCCAAGTCCACTGTGGGCTGTTGGGTATTTTTCCTCCACAGCATCAAAGAAACACAGAAAACTATAGCATAGAATCCCCTGATAATGTCCAAGATCTCCTGCCTAGGAATCTTATGTCTGAGGCAGGATAAGTACACAGTTGGTGGCTGGTCTTGGTTGTAAGGTATGACGTCGTACTCCCGCTCTTCTCCTTTGTCCCTCAGGAAAGAAACTGAATGTCATCTGTTCTTTAATGTAATTGGAGAGTATGCCTGTTTCCCTTTGATTAATTGCTTTTCTAGGCTTCAGATGCACATACACATCCCCATCAGTGACAGTCTTCAGCAGATGGGGAGGCAAATACATGCTTTGAAAATGGAATACCGATGTCTCAAAAATCGCATGTGTGGCCTGGTTGATTATTTTGCTTTTGTATGAGTCTGATCTCTCTCAACCATCAAATGAAATCCACTTATGCTTATAAACTACCCGAGGAACTTAATAATCATGATAAAAATAATCGAGAGTGGAAAGAAGATAGGGATCAAGTTGCAAGTCCCATTTTATTTTCTAACTGTTACCATACCAGGGTCATTTATTCAGTGGCTGAAGCCCCTTGGGGTCTTAAAGCAACTTGAAAGAACAAAGACTCATTTGGTTTAGGGAATTTTAGAGCAAATGATTGATGCCATGCTGTCGATGTTATGAATTTTGGGACCATTGAAGACTTCCAGCATAGCTCCAAAATGGGCATTCTGATATTGGCTGAATTATACCCACCTTATCAAATGAAAAATACAGGGCATCCTTTGCAGATTTTTCCAGTGAGTAAGCATACAGTGTTTTTAAGGGAATGGCAGTTGAATTCATGTTGCTTTTATTTTGTTGTAATTATTTTAAATAAAATGAGCTGCAATCAGTACCAACTAATGGCCATTCTGAACAAGGCTTACATGAGAACAAGGAAATCCCTTGCCCTGTTCCAGGACATTTTAGCCTCCACCTAGTCTTATGACAATCTAGATGCTGTGGTAGGAAGTGAAGGGAACTCCGTCAGAAGGGGGAATGTTTTACTTGTGCCTAGAACCTCTGCTTTTCTTTCTGAGAAGTCAGTCTTGGAAGTGGCCTCCTAAGGTCTGATGAACACCCAGCTCCTGGGAGCCTGACGTGCGTCAGGGCTGTGTCAGGGCCTTCTGAATGTTCTGTCATGAAAATAAGTGCCGTTAGAGAGAGCCTACACAGTCACTGCTTAAGGAGAAGGCAACGATGGCGGGAGTGCAGGTTATCACTGGGCAACTCTGCTCATGTGTGAAGCATCACTGACTGAGGCCTATAATTTCACGCGTTCCTGGGGGGGCTTCCCTGGCAAGCTCCTGCCTCTGAGTGAGGACAGATTAAGGACACTCTTTACACTCCAGCTGGAACCTCCTCAACACTAAGCAGTGATGAGGACCCTGAGGGGCTCTTCTTCGTCTGGCAATCCCTCTCAAGGGGCCAAGTGATGTCTAGTAGTGAATAAACTTAAATACCAACTAATGCCAATTTAGACTCCATTCATGTTAATTATAATGCGATTTCTCATTGAAAACCATGAAAACCAGTAAATATCAGTCCACATAAACAGAACGTTTATAACAGTAGAGTCTTAAATACTAAACTCGGACAACAACATCTATTATTTATTGAATTCTTGTTGTATGCCAGGCACCAGCCGTGTTTACGTATGTTATCTTATTTAATCCTCTCGCACACACACATCCTAGGAGGTAGATTTTCAACATCTTCATGGATAAACTGAAACTTCCAGAGTGTAAGTGGTCTGCATGGAGTCCCACAGCTCCCGAGGTGAGCCGCTGGACTTGAAGGATTCTGTGCCTTTTGGTTGGCAACTTTCAAGTGCTTCATTAAAAATGTTTTCAATTTATTTTTTCTGAGTAAAATTCTAAAAAATACCCAAAATCTCTGGGGCTTTGACATTAGTGTGTTGCTGTAGTGAGTTGTTGGGCATTGTTACCTTGTTTTTCTTTTATGTTTAAGCCACAGCGACAGGTGCAGTTTACAGCAGACCTGAGAAGATAATGTCCCAAGAGTTAGATCCTTTTTAAAGTGTAGCTGTTAAGCCACACTTTTGCCTGTCATTGGTCCTAGTAACTTATGGAACTTTGGCTTTCCCTTAAAGAATTATTCTGCCAAAATTTGAGAGCCTGAGGTTGTCAGACAGGAAAATAATTTATTTCAGAAAAATTTTTTCAAGATAATCTTTTCTTCTGAAAAACTCCAGAGAGAATGTGGCCCTAATAGTGAATTATCCCCATTAAAGTCAATTTTAACATTTTAGAGACTTGAAAAACTTGATTCCAAAAAATTGTTTAAAGCATCTAAATTCCTGTAAGCATGGACTGTTTTCTACATCTCGTCTTTTGCTAATATTGCTTTTGAATATGTCTTTTGAGTCAAATTTAGTAGCTTCCTTAAAAACAATATTTTTAATTAGTCACAGCTCAAGGTATCACTTCTTTTGTGGGAGGAAAACAATATATGAAGACTACAAGAACAACATCAAGATCACCACGACTCACAAAATCTCTATTTATTCAGTGAATAATTAGGTTCCATTTTTTATCTTGTTTTAACATCCTTATCAATAGTGATGAGTCTTACCAGGCAGAAGGTTCTCAATATTCAGTTTTTTCTTCTTCTACAATAATATTACAGTGTTCTGTAATGTACCTATGCATTTAATACTGCAATGCTCTGATCTAAGGACCGGCAAACTCCAGCCCACAGGCCAAATCTAGCTCACAACCTCTATGTGTACAGCTTGTGAAATAAGAAGAGTTTTTACATTTTTAAAATGGTTTTTAAATAAGTGCAGAACAGTAGCCTTGATTTTGCCCCTTGGCCCAAAACATCTAAACTCTTTATTATCTGGCACTTATGGGAAAAAACGTGCTGACTTCGAATGAATTATAATTTTCTGCTTATAAACATTTATATCAAGTCCACACTAAGATTTGGTCCTGACTTAATGCAACTTGAAAAGACTCTAGGGGTAGAGCAGAGAACAGGTATGAGCATTGCTGAGATCTCAGATGAGAGGCTGGCTGGTTGGTTGGCTGTGCGTCCTTCATCATCTGCCCCAGGTATGTCCTTTGTAGGCCAACTTGGTGGTGCAGGAGAATCGTTACGTCCTGGCCATGCAGGATCTGCAGAAGGCCCAGGCTGAGCTGGATGACAAGCAAGCAGAGCTCGACATGGTGCAGGCTGAGTATGAACAGGCCATGACCGAAAAGCAGGTAACTCCTCGGCATGGGAAGGCCCGTCATACACCGACATGGCTATTGTAAACCCTTCCTTTGCTCCTTTCTCTCTCCAAGGGTATGGTTCCCAGCAGGGATGGATTTAATGTATATATAGTACATAAACCACACATCATCCCTCACTAAGCCCTGGAGTTTGTTTCTAACACCAGGGACGTTGGTGAGAGGTCAGGATGGTCAGCCAAGATAGAAGTCAGGTCTGGAACGTAAACATCCTGAGTCTCCTGATGGATGGTGATGAAAACAGCCCCTGTGGAACACTTTCTGTTATGTTTTTCAAATCACGTCTTCCCACTTTATCTCATTTTAATCTTTGAAATAATCTTGCAAGGTAAGCAAGGTGGATATTTTTTGTTGTCATTTTGGAGAAGGGAGCTGAGGTCAGAGGACGGCTCCTGGTCATAGGGCTGGAAAGTCTGAACTAGACCTTGGCCTTCTGGTGTCCACTTCAGGCCTCTCTGCTGGACCAGTGTGTCTGGCCATGTGGTTGCATCTGATGACAATGACCATCTATGGTCTTCTCAACCTAGTCTGCAAGCTAGCAGCTATAGAACCTTTCAGAATCTGGGTTCATACGTTTCTGATCCACTGGGCAGTAAGTTCTTTATCTTATTTATACTAATTCCAGCTCCACGGGGGCTTCTTTCCTTCTGGAAATTCGGGCAGCTTTAACACACACCTAATGTAGCTTAAGTTTCAGAACTTCTCATGCGCACAGGCTCCTAGGTGCTGGGATTCCTGGGGGTTGTAGGGTGTTTTAGGGGGAGGGAGACCAGGTTATGATTGGCAAGTATTTGCATATAAGCGTTCAGATAAAATACCTAGAAATTTCAGAGGAAAGGTACCTGAGTTTCTAAGACACCAAGACTTTGTAGTGTTTTTTTCCCCCTCTCAATCTAAATACATGTTCACTTGGGTGTTTTGTATTTGTGAATCTCTAATGATTTTCTTGAAGTGGACCCCACCCCACAGATTATGTAAGCTTCTGGCCCCACAAAGTCTGTATCTGCCTCTGGTAAATCCTGTGTTTGGTAAATAAGAGACAGATTCACTCTGTTCTTCCCTTGATGGTTTTACGGAGTTTCCTCCTGCCTGTTCTCAGTCTTCAATGGTCAGGATTGAGATTCCTGCTCTGATAGTCCCGTCTCTTATGGGAGTCCCAACAAGGGAACTTAGATGAACACTTCAGTTTTACTATGTGCAGAATGTGTGATACTTCCACTCCTGAAAGCAAAAGGAGAGCCTTTTAGAAATTTTAGAGAAGTAATTGTACAACACCTATTTGGGTTTGTTAATTATGCTCTTTGGGATTCACTTATCATCATATAAAGAGAAAATTAGCATTGCAATTCTAAAGAGTCTACTTTAGAAACTGTGGGGAAGGTGTGATCATTAGTTACACGGTGGACACTCACTTCTATTTGGAGGCGCTGCTGAATATACTAGAAATATTTTAGGCCCCATGTTGTTATGTTTCAGTTGTAACATTTTTGAATTAGTTCATTCAGTATGATTTTTGGTTTTGAGATCTCCTGCTTATGGGGACCATACAAGAAGTGCTACTATAAATGTATGGTGCTGACTTTAAAACTTGTTTCAACAAATATCAAGTTTTTTAAATTAAAAAACACAAAATCTGGCTGTGAGTCCACCTGCCTCCCACATGCTGGAGTGAACCTGACCTTTAGTCATCTTGTGGCTCCTTCCCCCTCCATGAGCTCCGTGCGAGTCCCGGGGGCTTATGGACTTATGGAAGGTGGGGAGGGGCAGGACCTTGAATCCACAGTTCATCACGGTCGGACCCATAACCTCTTGCCCCAGGTCTGTGTTGTCTGCTGAAGGAGAGTGTGCCCTGCTCCTTTCTGCACAGAGCAGTGCCTTTGTGGGACCCACTTCCCTAGGCCTTCTGGATGGCTAGTTACCCTCTGGGAGCACCCACAGAGGGTGGGCCGGGGCCCTGCCCGAGGAACCCAGGGAAGTCCGCTCACTGCCCTAGCTAGGCTCAGAGGGAAGAGCTGCTTCTGGCTCCTGTACTCTCCAACGTCTGCTCCTCTCCCCTTCTCGCTATTTCCATCCCCTAAAGGAGCATGGGCTCCCAGGAAAAAAAAGCCAGAGGGGGGGCCCTGGCCATTTCCTTATTTGGCCAATTGGGAGTGGGGATGGGGAATTTTGGGAAGACAACTTAATCTTAAAAATATCTTTTACATGAAAAGTTTGTTTCAGAGGTAGGCAGACATAAATGATTTGTAGGATCACACTTCCCAGTTGGCATCTTTCTTCTTGGGGAGAAACAAACAAACAAATAAATATGGGCAATATAGATGTGGTACACCTCAGCTGGGCTTTTAGGTTTCCTACATTAACTCTGCGGGGAAAGGAAAACAGAGTAGAATAGAGTCCCAGAGAACAAACTAGAATAAAGATCTTGCTTTTGAAAAACACTGTATTATGTTATTATTACAAAAGCAACTCATGCTCCTTATGGAAGATACACATAGAGAATCCTGGAAATGAACACTAAAAATATTTGCTCTTTTTCATTTCCTATCTGAACATATTCCTTGATTTACATATATTTAAAAAATATATGTAAAATATAACATTTGAATATATAACATAATTCAATACATACTGTTTATAAATTGAATTTTTAACTTAGTAATATATCATGAATATTTTCTTGGTTATAAAAATTTTTATAAGATAATTTTTAATGGCTTCAGAGTAGTCTTATTCACGGGTATACCATAATTCATTTAAATATTTCTCTATTATTAGACATTTAGCATATATAACAATTATATATTATGTGTAACATACACATGTTATAAGTGAACTTCCAATGACTGGTCTTGTAGCTAAATCTTTATCCGTCCCCACTATTATTTCATACACATATGTTTTTACAAGTAGAATTGGCAGTTGCCTTAAGGAGAAAGAGGACCATCTGTTTTTAAGAATGGAGCGTTGAGTGGCAACAGCGTGTGGAAGTCTGGTTCAAGGTCTTTTAGTGATACCCAGAGCACCAGAGAGGGACCTGCTGAGTCAGGTGTCACTGGGAAGTGTGAGTGAGCCTCAGAACAGCACAATCTGGGGGCGCCTGGGTGGCTCAGTTGGTTAAGCGACTGCCTTCGGCTCAGTTCATGATCCTGGAGTCCCTGGATTGAGTCCCACATCGGGCTCCCTGCTCAGCAAGGAGCCTGCTTCTCCCTCTGACCCTCTCCCCTTTCATGTGCTCTCTCTCTCTCATTCTCTCTGTCTCAAATAAATAAATAAAATCTTTAAAAAAAAAAAGAACAGCACAATCTGAAGATAATCTAAAGTTTCACCTCAAGTTAAAGAAGATGTGCACTTAGATCAAGCAGTAATGATGCTAGAACTTTAACAGGAAAAATATTCCTGATTTTCAAGTAGGGATATGTATTGTTTTACCTTTTTTGTGCTATATATTAGTAAGTAGGCTTGTATTTTATCTCTATTTTTCTTCATAGGGAAGTCATGAATGAAGCAAATTTCTATTATCTCTTAGTTATTAACACCTGGGGAGACTCTTACCCATGGGCTCAGGACCCCACGTGAAGGTTTAAGAGCTGGGCTTTGGCTAACACAGGCACACAGGAATTGAATCTTATGCTTCCTATGGGATAAGTGGCTCACAGGTCTTAGAAGGGCAGATAATATATAATGGTTTAAAATTATATTCTTGAGCCAGAGGCTGTATTTTTCTGAACAAAAGTTTTCTTCTGATTCTGGCCTTTTTTTAGACCTTGCTTGAAGATGCGGAGCGCTGCAGACGAAAGATGCAGACTGCCTCCACTCTGATCAGTGGCTTGGTGGGAGAAAAAGAAAGATGGACAGAACAAAGTAAAGAGTTTGCTGCACAAACAAAAAGACTTGTAGGTATGTAAATTCCTGTATTAATCAGATTATGTGTTGACTCCATTAGGGAGTTAGCAAACTGAAACTTTTATCAGAATACAAACCAACCCTCTAGTACTTCAAATTCCTGTGTGTGTGTGTGTCCAGATATTTCAGAAGGATGAATATTGGTCTGGCATCTATTCAGCCGTTATTCGATGTATTCATGACCTTCAAACCTCTTATCAGGTCACTTTGAATTCCCCTATGAGCTAATGGTTGTATTGATCCAGGTCACTTGGAATGGAGGCTCTGTCTTCTCAGGTTTTGTATCTCTTAAGCTCCAAAATCATACTCTCACATCCAACAAGCGTCAAAATAACCTAGTTGATGACTAACAGGTATTACTTGGTGGACCATTTGGACCCTGTTTAACAATGATCTACTGCTTATTCACCAAGACACAGCAATGTGGTTACAGTTTGGTTTCTGGAAGTTAGTTTAAGAGTGGTTGCCTTTAAAAAATGTTTAGTATTCTGCACGATTACAAGGCTGATTATAAAGTATTTCAGTGGTGTTTTGTTTTCTGTTTTAGGGGATGTATTGTTGGCTACAGCTTTTCTATCTTATTCTGGTCCATTTAACCAAGAGTTTCGCAATCTGCTGCTGTATGACTGGCAGAAGGAAATGAAAGCCCGGGAAATCCCATTTGGAGACAGTCTAAATCTCAATGAGATGTTGATTGATGCTCCCACTATTAGTGAATGGAACCTCCAAGGTCTGCCAAATGATGACCTATCTATTCAGAATGGAATTATTGTCACAAAGGCATCTCGCTATCCTTTGTTAATTGATCCACAAACTCAAGGGAAGATCTGGATTAAAAATAAAGAAAGCCAGAATGAACTCCAGGTAATTTGTGTTTGAGTATATTTATGTTACTGTGAAGTTTTATTGCCCCAGATGAACAAGAGTCCGAGAATCAAGAAATATTTGAAAATAGTAGAGACTGTAATCCTAGATAGAGCAGTAACAGACGCAAGCCTAAACTCTAATATTAAAATCTTTTCTAAAAATTACATTTACATTTGTATGGATCTCTACTAATGCCATCTTTCGAAGGTTTCAGATTCTCCTCTGTTAGAGCCTAAATCCCTCCTTGATGAACAGAGCAGGGTGGAGTTTATCACACTAAGTGTGTAGCCCTCTACCAGGACACTTCATGGTTATTCCATTATTATTTGTCACAAAAGTGCTGGTGATGAGAAGACAAGTTGCACTGGGGAATGACAGTTTGCTAAGGAAAAGGATGGAAACAGTTTAAGTTTTCTGTACAATCTCACAAGTATGAGTTCCAGATAAGGTTCGCTAAAAATCTCTGTATTTGTGTCCCGTGACAGAATGCTCAGGCACCCTTTAATGTCCATTCTCTCTGTGTATGGCATTGTGATATTGTCAGCAGCAACCTTTGGATCTTGTTTCTAGATCACGTCTCTAAATCACAAGTACTTCAGAAACCATCTGGAGGACAGTCTTTCTCTTGGAAGGCCCTTGCTTATTGAAGATGTTGGGGAGGAACTAGATCCAGCACTGGATAATGTTTTGGAGAGGAACCTCATTAAGACTGGGTCTACCTTTAAGGTAGGTTAAACCTATTGATAATTACATGAGGAACCATTATCACGAGGCCAGGTAAATGTGACATAGATGAAATTTTCTCAATAGGCAACAACTGAAATTTGAGTCAGTGGCAAGAGGCATTTGTTTTTTCTCTTCTACACTTCCTGAGTTGGAATTAAAATTTTCAAGAGCAGTCCTTTTAGAAATATCTACTTCTTTTGTGTGATAGAGTCTGACTCCATTTTGATGGGTTACTGTAGACATCTTTCAAAACCCATTATGACCCTCACCCCTTCTGTCCCAAATCTGGGCAAGCTGATAAGAAAACCTGGGGCTCTCGCCTTTGACATTGGTGGGAAAATCAAACCATGCAATCCTCTGTTCATGCCCTATGTGGGAACCTTTATCCCAGCCCTACCCCCTAATCACCATAAAACCCCAAAACAGCTGCTTTTCCCTACTCTCTCAATCAATTTTTAGGACCTGGTTGGGGGTCTACTTTAATCTCTCCAGAAATCTCATTATGTGAGCAATAAACCTTTCATACCCTTTTGGTGCTTATGTGATGTCATCAGTCTTCATCTCTGAACCAAATTTTGGATGGGTAATCCATCTCACCTCTGTGGTATGATCACACCAATTTTGGTGCTAAATTCTACATTTATGGTATATACTGGCATACATTGAACTTCTTCCCTCCTTCTCTCCCTCCCTTCCTTCCTACCCACCTTCCTTCCTTTCATCCTAGTGGTCTGAAGCCCTCTGAATGCCTAATGACCACTTCTTTTTCAGTATACAAAGATCTCCAGTTATACAATTCTTTAAAGCAATGCTTGATCCTGTGGAGAAAAGGACACAGTAAGGTATATGTCTCTTTTATTACTTTTGACTTTATTTTTATAATAAAGGTGAAAGTTGGTGATAAGGAAGTAGATGTGATGGATGGCTTCAGACTCTACATCACCACCAAACTGCCCAATCCAGCCTACACCCCTGAAATAAGCGCTCGGACCTCTATCATTGACTTCACTGTCACCATGAAAGGTCTGGAAGATCAGTTACTGGGGAGAGTCATCTGCACAGAGAAGCAGGTGAGTGATGTGTGACCACCTCTTTTTTGGCATTGTGTTGTGATTCTTTCATTGATTAAAATAATATGATAAAAGTTGTAATAGGATTGAGGTCCCCCCTTTTATTCCTGTGTTTTTTTCCATTATTAATTCCCAGGTGTCGTGGGTAATTACTAACCGATTACCCTCTATGTTTCATCTGTCTCATAAATCACATATACCCATTGATTTTGTGTAGACTAATGATGTATCTATGAGAATATCAGTCTCATGCTCAGCATCATTATTCTGGTCTTATATTGCTTCATTTTTCTGAAGAGTTTGCATGATCGTGAGTTCTGTTCACCTGTTGACTTTTAGGTTTCTAGGCTACAGCTAGGTTTTTCTTCCATTCAATTCATTATTATGCTTTTGGAATATAAAATTAAAACTCGTGGCTTCAAACCACTATGATTAAAACCAGCTAACAGACAACAGTCTCAGTCCTTAATGTTGCCTATGAGAAACCTCTATGTATGTTGTGACAAGACAGATATTTGTGGATCTGGAGCTTCAGGGAGCACCTTCTGGAGGCTGCTGGCTTAGTTATGTATCTGTTTTCTCTACTTCTATTTGGTGGAATAACTTAATGATCAATAAAAAATAGCCAATAATTTATAAACCTCCTTGTTTTGAGTCAGCATTTTCTCTAGGGAATATGTGAGTCTTAAAGAAGTCTAGAGGATTTTAATAGGACTGCTTTGGTAGAAATGCATGAACTCTAAGAGTTGCTATTGATTTTCTCCTGGGTTCAGTAGCAATGAGGAGTCTAGTTTATTTTATAGCCCCCTTTTACACTGACCTCAAGATTTATTTAGGTTAAAACTATTGGAAAAATCTTTGGAATCTGTCCTTCCCATTATTTTGATTTTTTTTTTTTTTTTGTATGTTTCATGCTTGGTCTTCTGAGTCCTTCCATATGTTTATCTCTTGCTTCTTCGCTGCCTCTTCCCCTCTCTCATTTCCTTTTTTATGAATATTCTCTTTTTATTTTTTAGTTTATAGTGCATGAATCATAGAGTCCTATGGTTGGAAGTTGCACTAAAAGCATTAAGTCTGACTTTGTAGATTCATGTAGTTAGTGACCTCAGAATGGCAGGAACTGAGGCCGGAGTTTCTACCACAGACTAGCTACTGAAGTAATAACAGGCTTCAGAATACGTGCTTGTTTATTTTTGGAGTCTGAGTCAAGCTGGTTGAGGAAGCCTAGCACTGCCATATCCTTACTTCAGGAAGGACTGGGATTCTTGATCCACAGCATGCAGTGTCGAGCAGGGAATCCCTGAGAGTCTTTGGGGCAGCGGCCATTACCTGTACGTTAGGCTCTGCTTTCACCTGTGGCATTGGCTTTGGGGAGGTAAGGGGTCCTGATGGCAGTTTGAAAAATATCCTTGTCTTTGGTTTTCTCACCTTCAGCTGAGATGAATATTGTTTCCTTGGAAGAAATAATTTGGTCTGACAGATTTTGTTTGCAACAAAACAGCTCCAGCCCTGGAGTCGTAACTGTTAGAAGTTTAAGATGAAGCGAGGAGCACTTTAAGCTCCTTTGAAAAGACATTGAACAGCCTTGAAAAGCCAATATGGATCCCAGGCTGGGCTTTTTCTTACCCCCTGGAAAAGTACCTTGAGTGTCTTGAGAAAATTATTCCTTAACTGTTGTCTCATGATCGGAATCCATTCCAGGCTCAGAGTAGATAATTCTTAGGAAAAGTATGGCCATAAGAACGGGACCCTCACTCTCTTATAATATTAGAGGGTCCTCTTACCCTGAACCACATGATTATACAACATGTAACCTGTATTTTTCTCCTCTAACGCAAGTAGTGAGCTGTTGGACTTAATTTTGAAGGCTTTTCAGAATGTATTTCCTGCAAGCAGCCTTTTCTTTTGTAGCATCTTGTCTTCCCACCACACCCCTGAATTCGCTCATGTTGCTGAATCATCTCAGCCTGGGTGGTGGCAGGTGGGTTTGAGTTGATCTCTGGGGCTTTCTGGAAATTGAGTAACTCATTTGAATAGAGCCTACAGATTCAAAAAGTGTTCCTTTGACTTCTGTGACAATGCCATCTTTCTGACTATGATCTCTTCTTAGGTGAGTATTATGAATACTCCACCAATATAAAATGCTATTGAGCCAAGGGTGGGTATTGGAAGCAGGGAAGACCCCACCAGTGAGAAGCTGGTATTGGAAAGCCTCTAAGGAATTCCCTTACACATCAAGCTGAAACAAAGGGTGGGTTCTCCTACAGTCAGGATGAATTCAACCTTCACTGCTCTGTCGATTCTTCTTGTGAAAGGTGGCTCGGGAAAGGCCATTCTTCTTTGAATCCATAAATCCACCAGCTGTCCAGTGTCTTGGAGATACTGGCAGTGAGGACCCTTGTTATCACATGGGATCCGGTCTCGTCAATGCTTGGCTGGCCCCTCAGGTTTGTTTGCTTTCAGACGCAAATGCAAACCCCAGAGCATGGGAGTGCAGGGAAGGCAGATTTATGATTTTATATCTTCTCTGTGCTCCAAAGCAGTCATTTTAAATGTGTGAGCTGCTCAAGGTCATATCAAGGCCATATTCAGTTGTCGACCTGATGTACCTGTGAGTAGATGTAGGCAGCCTGCTGTTGTCACCAGAAGGCAAGGTATCAAGACCATTTTAAACAGGCAGCAAACCAGTAGTTCTTCAGCAACTATCCTTTAAAAAAGAACAAAACAAATTTCTTAGGTTCACTCTTACCTTGATCTTAGAGAACAAGACAGAAACTCAAAGACAGCTATATACTATTAGGAGAAAAACACTAATCTAGATTAACAGCTTCTATTGGCCACACAACACAAAGCCTCAGGGGTCACCTTGTTCCGAATCCCAGAGGAGCAAACAGGTGTGTGATTTCCTTTGGAGGTGTAAGCACCCAAACTCGGTGGAACCAACAGGAAAAATAATTTAATGAAGACCCTTAAACAGATGTTATCACCAGCTTACTGGCACAGAGAAAAAATAAATCTAAATTCTATTGTTTAATCTTTCTATTTTAATTACCAGTGTAAGGTGCAGAAGAGAAGGAACCTTTGGGAATGAGAGCCTGGGTGATCCCTTAGAACTGAGAACTCTGAAAAGCTCATCTGTTTCCTTTTACTGATTTCAAAGCCATAGTTACAGATGCAGTTTAGGTACATACATAATTTTGGTTGTCATTTGCATCTTTGTTGCGCCACTTAATTTTTGATCACTTAATTAATAAATAATATGTTTCCTGAAATTGTCCTGCATTACCACTGTACTTGTTTACTCACTTTGGGGATACTTTTCATATTTTCACAGTTTATATAAAGAATTTACATGGCAGCCTTAGTAAATAGAATACATAACACAAATGTTTACCTGTGTGTGTGTGTGTGTGTTGAGATAATCCCTTTGATGGGAAAATGCTTATAGACAAAATGATTTTGATTAATTTTGCTCCTTATTATCAATTTCAAAAAGAACTATCTTCTTATAGATTGGAGGACCTAGAGTCATAGTTCAACAGAACCATGTTTAAATCAGCCATACAAATGAGCATACACCTAAAACCTTATCCCAAAATAGGTTTTTCTGTTTTAAAATCCTGAATGAGAAGCAAGTAGCAGGGTGCTTGTGTGGCTCAGTTGGTTAAGCGTCTGTGTCTGCCTTCCATTCAGGTCGTGATCCCAGGATGCTGGGATCAAGCCCCATGTGGGGCTCCCTGCTCAGTGGGGAGTCAGCTTCTCCCTCTGCTCTTCCCCTCTGCTTGTGCTCCCTCTCTCACAAGTAAATAAATAAAATCTTTAAAAAAAAAAAAAAAAAGCAAATAGCAGTTCTGTTTTCCTTCAGAGATAACTTTCTTTTTTCTGTAACTCTTGTCCCATTGTAGTGTTTGGTCATTTACCTGCTATTTAGTACACAGATTGCTTTCATAATTCCAAATTGCTTTAAATTGTACTGTTTACTTTAGGGGATATTATTTTATCAGTTTCAAACTTTGGGGGAAATGTACTTCCTAGCCTCATTTTAATCCTTTAGGAATATAGGCAGTTACTTTAATTGGCAAATTTATTGGTGTTAACAATGATATTGAATTGACTACAACCATCTCAATAATGTTCAAGCTTTTACTTGCTATTTTTAAAATCAGGAATTGGATAATTTGCCTCTTTGTATACATTATATTAAATGTTTATTTTGTGAATAACAGTTTTCGTAAGTAACATCAGGGTGTGATTTTAGTACTGATTCTATGGTTTTCAAGGGGAGATGAGATTGGAAATGTAGGTTGTAATAAGTCTTGTAAACTGTTGAGAATTTTGGACCTTTCAAAACAGCTGAGGGAGATCCCTGAATACCTAGGAGCAGGAAAGGGGGTGATGACAGAGAAGAGGGTCAGTGGGGAGACCTGTTATGGTTAGAGTAGTCCGTGAGGAATAACTAAAGCCTAAGCCAGGGCTGTGGCTATGGATTTGGAAGACATGGATGGAGGGAAAACTATGGTGCTGGAAGAATCTGTAAGACTTGGTGCAGTTTTTGGATTTGACAGCCCATGCTCTCGTCCCAGCAGACATGAGAGCATGCATCCTTAGCCTAAGTGCAAGATTAGAAAGTTCTCTTTTATCCCATTTCAGCCACTTTATTAAGCTTTTGTAATGATATGTGAAATTCTAAAGTATGGTTTATTTTATGTCAACCTATAATTTTATTTTTCAAACTGCTTATTTTCCCAATAGGTATTATAATGCTTCTGAAAAATCCATGCTTAGAATGAATCAAAGAAGGGGAGAAAAGGGGGAGAGACATATTTGGAACAGTTATCATGATCCAGTTACTGTTGTAACTGCTTTACTAGTTATATCCTGACAATCACTCTCTGAGCTGTTTCTATATCCATCTCACAGATAAGAAAACTGAGGCTCCTAGAGTTATATAACATGACCAACATCATGCAGCTGATAGATCCTAGGGGCTGTGATTCAAGCACATGTCTTCCTGATGTCAAAACCATCATTCGCCCCATGGCTTTATGATCCTTCCCTTACCTGTCTTCTTCAGGTGAGGATTTTTAGACCACTCACCTTTAGGAACTCAGGCACGATAGTGATAGTGTGTGAAATATGGGCATATGGCAATAAAAAATATCTGAATTTTTCCTTTGAACATGATTACTTTATTTCTTAGTGTAACCGTAGTGTAAGTTCTTTTTTTTTTTTTTATAGCTGCTTATGGAGAGGAATTTTGCAGGTGTCTTAAATGTTACTTTCTGTACTAATTTTTTTTTACATTTTCTCAAATTTGAGATTCTTATCTAGTGAGTAAATGAATGAAAATAACCACGAAGGAAGCTTTTCAAAGACCCAATACAAAGAAGCAAACGTGATAAAGGCAGGTTTTGCTGAAGTTGCTTTGTCACCAAGAATTAAGCAAGTTCTGAGATTTTGCTCAGAGCCTGGTAGGGTTCTACCCATCATAACTGTTGAGTCAATGGTGATTAACTGGCTAGAATATAAAGCAGTGGCCAGTGGCCTTTGTTCTTTGTATTCATGCAGTTTCGTTACTACCACCTTTATTTTAGATCTGTGGTTTTCAGTTACAGGGTAAGAATTTTCTCCCAGCCTCTGGGCTTTGTGCTGTCTTTGGCTTGCTCTGTGTGATGGCCATGCCCTCCTTCCCCACCCTTTCCAGTCCCATCTTTTTTTCCTTCTGTCCCATGGACTCCCCTCTCCAAACCACCATGAGGAAGAAGTAGCCAATCAGGACAATAACCTTCCAAAACCATTCTCTCCCAGCTATCTATAAAGATCCTTCAGGAAAGATCTAGAACTTCCCTTCTCTTGGAGAGAATAGCACCTTTTCAGGCCAAGAACAGTTTCCAGTTTAAAGGTACCTGCAGCAGCCATGTGGATTGTTTGCCTAACTTGTTGGACACTTGCTTTTCAGGGGATTGGATACTATTTCAACCAGCGAGCTGACAATAATCACATTCAGACAACAACGGAGCTCTCATAAACAAGAAACTAAACAGAAGAAAATGTATTTAATCCGAGAGATTGATACGTGTCTTCAAATATATTCCAATATATTTTCAAATATTTTTCACCTTCAGAACAAGCTTACGTATAATCACAAATGTCACTTAAAGTTATTTGACTTTAGGAAATAGATAGATGGTCCAGAGAATATTGGTCGTGTTTTTAGCAAATGTCATGTTATTTGCCACCCATTCTTCTTTCCTCCATTAATTCTCCTCCTCTTCTTATTTTGATGTATTTCCTGCAGTTCAGTATGATAACTACAGTGCAGGAGCTTGAGAGCAGCCTTGTAGGTTAACTTTTTCAGGAATGGCCAAACAATAGTTGTTAATTAAGGAGGAAAATATCTTTATGCAAATTAACAGGAACTGGAGAAAGAGAGAACTCATCTCATGGAAGAGGTAACTGCAAACAAAAGAAGGATGAAAGAGCTAGAAGATAATTTGCTTTACCGGCTGACAAGTACCCAGGGGTCCCTGGTGGAAGACGAGAGTCTCACTGCTGTGCTGAGTAACACAAAAAAGACCGCAGAAGAGGTGACACAGAAGCTGGAAATTTCGGCCGAGACAGAAATTCAAATTAACTCAGCCCGCGAGGAATACAGACCTGGTGAGTTTGGTAATGAAAGACAAATGTCACAGGAAAATGAAGTGAGAAAAAACCCCGAAATCTGGAGAAACTGAAGGAACGAAGGACATTAATGCAAATGGCTGTGCCAGGTGGGGTGGTCCTTCCTGTTTTGTGGCACCGCTTTGGGACGCATTCAGTAAAACTGAGATGAAGAAAAGATTGTATAATGGTGTTCATTGTCTAGGTGCTTATGATTCCTGTGAGTTGGCAAATTCTTTAAACTTAGAAAGTAAAGAGGGAGGGTTTTTAAAGAATGTCTGACTACCGTTTGGAAATCTGAGGAATTAGTGCCGCATTTGTGGGCTGCTCACTGGTTCTTTATCATTTGGTAGCAATCAGCCAGTATTTTGTTTGCAGTCTTTGTGTTATGAAGGGAGTTCCTTGGTCTCACCAGAGTGCTTTAGGCTTACCCACCAGTTTGCAAATCAGTGTTGTTCACGGGTTGCAAGAGGGACCTGCTGAAAGAATTCATTTTCCTTTAGAAATGTATCATTCTTTCTGGAAAAATAATCAAAGCGGTATCATTTGCTGGTGGAGAGTCAGGAGCATCATCTTTGCCATGCCTTGTTTTGCCAACCCGAGGCCGAGCTTAGTCGGGGCTTCATGGAGCTTGAGAATGAGGGCCATAAGATGCCTACACAATTTGCCAGGTGTTACAGTTTTTGCTATCCCATCGATTGCCTTTTCTGCCTATGGAAAAAATAGAGTAAAATGTATTTATAAGGGATCTGGAAGTTCTAACATGGAAAATACCACTTGATAAATGCAAGCAGCAGACTGCTTACACAAAGCTTATAAATAAGAATTAAGTATAAATTATGAGCCTTGCTCCAGGCTCCCAGTGCTGGTAGATAGTCATTGATAAAACAAAAATAAGACCTGTTTTCATTTAGAGTTTAGGCTGGTCTGTGCATAGTCATTTATTTTCCACCCCCGTAGCACATGCAGCCTTGTTCTTTGTCTTTCAGTGGCGACTCGAGGCAGTATCCTCTACTTCCTCATCACTGAGATGCGCTTGGTTAATGACATGTATCAGACTTCGCTCCGCCAGTTTCTTGGCTTGTTTGACCTTTCCTTAGCCAGGTACGTCCGTACTCAGGGAGCCAAGCTGAATTTCCTATCTGTGGGCTAGAATGATGACATTATATTTATAACTTCTTTTCCTTTTGCTACTGAGTCTTTTTTTTAAAAATCTCAGCTTAGTGTAATTACCAGCGTATTAACACATCATTCTCATTTGTCCTTTTACGCTCAGAGACAGCTCTACCAACTCTTCATCCATGGATTTATTCCTTGGATTTCATGTATTTCTGTTAAACAAGAAAATTCTCAAGATGTTGTTGTGAGTGGTAATACCCTGCTGGTAAAATTGATTTAGACAACATTGAGGATTCTGTTATGTTATTTTGTGTTGAGAGAATGCTGGTTATTTTAGATTTAGGATGCTTATTCTTATGCGTAAAAAAGAACTGGCCCTCCAAAGTTACCTATTCTCCAGTAAAGATGTTTTTATGGGCAATGGAAAAGGGGAGTGGGATAAGCCCGATTTAAATGTTCTCTCCTCCAGGTCTGTCAAGAGCCCAATTACGAGCAAGAGGATTGCTAATATCATTGAGCATATGACTTATGAGGTTTATAAGTATGCAGCCCGGGGCTTGTATGAGGAACACAAGTTCCTGTTCACCTTGCTGCTTACCCTGAAGATCGACATCCAGAGGAACCGAGTCAAGCATGAAGAGTTTCTCACCCTTATTAAAGGTCAGTATAACAGTAGAAAGCACTGTACATAGGTCCAGATGTAGGAATTACTTGAAGGTGCTGTGCAGTACTTTTTTTTCTGGCTCTAACAGTTTCCTTGCATTACATTGAAGATTGCATATATGTGAAATGTTTTATTTGTTCATTTATTGCATGAATATTTATTGAGAGCCTACTGTGTGCTGAGGCACCGACTAGACACTTGGGGCTCAAAATAAAACAGTAAATTATGTAGTATGTGAGAAGCTAGTAGGCACTATGGGAAAAGACAGAGCAGGATAAGGGAGATGGGGAGTTAACAGGGTGTGCAGAGTCGGCGGGGGCAGTTAAAATTTTAAATGCAATATTTAGTGGGAAACCTAATAGGGTAGGCCTCCCTGAGAGATGGACAGGTGAATAAAGGCCTGGAGGGGCAGGGGGCACTGGCCCTGGGGACAGGCAGAGGGGGAGTGTCAAAGGAAGAGGAGATGGCATCAAGGTGCCGGTGGGGGCAAGCCTGGTATGACAGAGGCTGGAGCCATGGGCAGGGCGATTGTGGAGCTCATCCCATGGATATTTCTTCTGTATCTGTTGAAGCATTGCTCACAGGGAGGTCCCTTGTGCCACTGCACAATACAGCCCAGGGGAGGCTAGGGAATACATTTGCTGTCACATTCTTGAATGTCTGGACAACAAAATATTTAAAGTAATTGCAGAAATGATGCTGGGGTCTAAATGGCTTTATCTACCATATCTTTCTAAGCAAAGGTTTAACTTTATAGATGAGACATAATTTTATCTACAGTGGGTGGGGAGAGATTTTCATGTTCACCTGGAGAGTAGATTTGCTGAGGAACTTGAAGAGGACCCTGAAGGGGCAGGAGGGAAGGGGTGTGGCTATGCACGTGCTTGCCCTGGGGGGGCCTAAGCCCGTAGTCCTATGTGAACAAATGCGTATTGGTGTTCATATAAATATGCATTTGCACACTTCTCTTACAGAAACAACAAAGACTCATTTGGTTAGACTTGAACTTAGAAATGTATGATTTACAGACACTTTTCTCTTTCTCTCTCTCTCTTTATTCTTTGTCTCTAACCCTTGAACTCTTGCTCCTTAGGTCTCTTTATTTTCCAAGTTTTCTAAATCAGAGCTCGTGGATGATGAATGAATTAGGGAGACACCCCTTAGGTAGATGTAGGGGTGACTTCTTCACTGAGCCCTTCAAATAGTACTGATTCGTGGTCTCATTGACTGGTCCTCCAGCTGATGGAGATTTCTGGTGGCAAGTTGTTCCCAACATCTCAATTCAGGCATGAAATGCATTTCCTCATGAAATGCGTCCAGGTCTGGTTTAAATACTGGGAAATATGTTGCCATTTGGCGTGGTGATAGAAGACGTGGGATTTAGAGTTAGGATGACTGTAAGTGAAAATAGTGGTTTTGCCAATTTTTGTCGAGTGTCTCAAGCAAGTTCTTCAAACTTCTCAGGCTCCAGCCTTCTGTGCTATAAAACAAGGATGGTCAAATCTACATCATCGGATTATCGAGAAGTCACACAATCTGTGTAAACGCTGGTACATAGGATATGTTCAGTAAAGGATGGGCATTGTTACATTATCTTTAGTATTTTAGTTTGTTTTGATTAATCTGAGGCTCGCATAGGCTGGACTGTTTTTTGTGGGCTTTTGGCATTCAATAGTTTTTTAATGCTGCTTTATGAAACAGAGTGTCGGAGGGAGCTTCGCAAGGCAGTGATGTTGTAAGGTTGCTCATTGCTGGTGATTTTGCTGAGAGCTACCCAGTGGGTGAATTCCCTCTGCAAGGACTTTAAAATCACTTGTTTGCAAATGTTATTTAGAGAGCAACAGTGTTTGGATACTGGTCTTTTAATTTGCTCATCTCTAAGATGGAACAGGATCAGCCCAGATGACTTTCTGAATCTTCTTTAGCTATACCACTTAATAATTGTGTGGTATCACTTGTAGAAATTTTTCATTGTAAGAACATATCATTTTTACAAAGTATTACAGTACAAATTCAAACTTACCTTTTCCCAATGTAAGGGTTTACAGAATGAAGGCGACAGCATAACTCTCAATCACCTTGAGAATTTATTTTTAGTTATGCCTGTTCCAGCTGTTCATTCATCAGAGGTCCATATTATCCAGGAATGTGTCTGCCCTCAGCCCATTACCATCATCCTCTGTGGCCCATTGTACACTTTTGAGGTAGGCAAGAGATTCGTGCCACAGTTACCCTCTACTAAATGATGAATAATGCTTTGGTTGCAAGGAACACCCTTTCCTTCCTGTAAATAGTTTCTCCCTAACTCTCTGGTGAATATCTTACTCTTTTGAGTTTGTTGGAAAATGGACAGTTTCCATGGAAATTGGTAGGACATTTTTCAACACAATGCCATTGTCCTCAGGTCTTTAACTGCTCTCTGCCATTAAAGCAATCTGTTTTGATTTGGTGACTTAATGATCTTCTCAAAACTGCTTCAAGGCCATGCTTACCTTGCTGGAAATATACTAAGATGGATTTGGCCAAAAGATAGCAATTTAGTGGGGTCCATGGCACCTGGCTAAAGTAGAGATTGGTTCAATAAATATCTTGAGTAGTATTATTTGTTCACGACCTGCTCTGTTCAAAAAAGGATTTTAAAGGTGGCCAAATGAGTTGGTTATATCCTTTTAAGAATTATGCTTAGAGCGTATTTTCCTTGAAACATTTTAATAGATGGCATTTATTAAACAGTATATTTCATCCTATAAAGAATTTCTAACTCTTCCTTTGACTTAAAATTTGATTGTTTACACATTTAGTTCTTCTGAGGTGGGCAACAATAACATTTTAAGGTGTTGTTTATTTTTTGGTGCTGTGTGTTATGTGAATTACGTGAGCTTAGGTAGGTCATCAGCAGCAAGGGAAGAGTCACTACCCAATGGGGAAATGTTTGCTGTGGTTAGATTGGCCAAAAATAAATGAGATAGCACAGGATCCTTGGGTGTGCTCAAAATGGAAATAAATAATATACTGATTTATAGAAGAGAACCCTTTATTTTTTTTTAAATTTTATTATGTTATGTTAGTCACCATACAATACATCATTAGTTTTTGATGTAGTGTTCCACGATCCATTGTTTTCGTATAACACCCAGTGCTCCATGCAGTACGTACCCTCCTTAATACCCATCACCAGGCTAACCAATCCCCCCTCCCCCCTCCCCTCTAAAACCCTGTTTGTTTCTCAGATCCATAGTCTCTCATGGTTCATCTCTCCCTCCAATTCCCCCCGCCCATTTTTCCCTCCCTTCTCCTAGTGTCCTCCATGCTATTCCTTATGTTCCACAAATAAGTGAAACCATATGATAATTGACTTTCTCTGCTTGACTTATTTCACTTAGCATAATCTCCTCCAGTCCCATCCATGTTGATGTAAAAGTTGAGTATTCATCCTTTCTGATGGCTGAGTAATATTCCATTGTATATATGTACCACATCTTCTTTATCCATTCATCTGTTGAAGGGCATCTCGGCTCTTTCCACAGTTTGGCTATTGCGGACATTGCTGCTATGAACATTGGGGTGCATATGGCCCTTCTTTTCACTACATCTGTGTCTTTGGGGTAAATAACCAGGAGTGCAATTGCTGGGTCATAAGGTAGCTCTATTTTTAACTTTTTGAGGCACCTCCACACTGTTTTCCAAAGCGGCTGTACCAACTTGCATTCCCACCAACAGTGTAAGAGGGTTCCCCTTTCTCCACAACCTCTCCAACATTTGTTGTTTCTTTTCCTGTCCATTTTTGCCATTCTAACTGGTGTAAGGTGGTATCTCAGTGTGGTTTTGATTTGGATTTCCCTGATGGCTAATGATGATGAACATTTTTTCATGTGTCTGTTAGCCATTTGTATGTCTTCTTCAGAGAAGTGTCTTTTCATCTCTTCTGCCCACTTTTTGACTTGATTATTTGTTTTTTGGGTGTTGTGTTTGAGAAGTTCTTTATAGATTTTGGATACCAGCCCTTTATCTGTAATGTCATTTGCAAATATCTTCTCCCATTCTGTGGGTTGCCTCTTTGTTTTGTTGACTGTTTCCTTTGCTGTGCAGAAGGTTTTTATCTTGATGAAGTCCCAAAAGTTTTTGTTTCACTAGCCTTTGGAGATGTATCTTGAAAGAAGTTGCTGTGGCCAATGTCAAAGAGGTTACTGCCTATGTTCTCCTCTAGGATTTGGATGGATTCCTGTCTCACATTGAGGTCTTTCATCCACTTTGAGTTTATCTTTGTGAATGGTGTTAGAGAATGGTCGAGTTTCATTCTTCTGCATGTGGCTGTCCAATTTTCCCAGCACCATTTGTTGAAGAGACTGTCTTTTTTCCATTGCATGTTTTTTCCTGCTTTGTCAAAGATTATTTGACCATAGAGTTGAGGGTCCAAATCTGGGTTCTCTATTCTGTTTCATTGGTCTGTATGTCTGTTTTTGTGCCAGTCCCATGCTGTCTTGGTGATCACTGCTTTGTAATATAGCTTGAAATCGGGCAGCGTGATGCCCCCAGCTTTGTTTTTCTTTTTCAACATCTCCTTGGCGATTCGGGGTCTTTTCTGATTCCATACAAATTTTAGGATTGTTTGTTCCAGCACTTTGAAAAATGTCATTGGAATTTTGATCAGCATGGCATTGAAGGTATAGATTGCTCTGGGTAGCATAGACATTTTAACAATGTTTATTCTTCCGATCCATGAGCATGGAATATTTTTCCATCTTTTTGTGTCTTCTTCAATTTCTTTCATGAGTGTTTTGTAGTTCCTAGAGTATAGATCCTTTACCTCTTTCGTTAGGTTTATTCCGAGGTATCTTATGGTTTTTGGTGCTATTGTAAATGGAATCGTTTCTTTAATTTCTCTTTCAACAGTTGCGTTGTTAGTGTATAAGAAAGCAATGGATTTCTGTGCATTGATTTTGTATCCTGCCCCATTACTGAATTGCTGGATGAGTTCTAGTAATTTGGGGGTGGAGTCTTTTGGGTTTTCCACATAAGGTATCATGTCGTCTGCGAAAAGAGAGAGTTTGACTTCTTCTTTGCCCATTTGAATACCTTTTATATCTTTTTGTTGTCTGATTGCTGTTGCTAGGACTTCTAGTACTATGTTGAACAACAGTGGTGAGAGCGGGCACCCTTGACGTGTTCCTGATCTTAAGGGAAAGGCTCTCAGCTTTTCCCCATTGAGGATGATATTCGCTGTGGGTTTTTCATAGATGGATTTTATGAGCTTGAGGAATGTTCCCTCTATCCCTATACTCTGGAGAGTTTTAATCAGGAAAGGATGTTGTATTTTGTCAAATGCTTTTTCTGCATCAATTGAGAGGACCATATGGTTCTTCTCCCTCCTCTTATTAATGTGTTCTATCACATTGATTTGTGAATGTTGAACCACCCTTGCATCCCGGGGATAAATCCCACTTGGTCGTGGTGGATGATCCTTTTAATGTATTGTTGGATCCTATTAGCTAGGATTTTGTTGAGGATTTTGGAATCCATATTCATCAGGGATATCGGTCTGAAATTGTCCTTTTTGACGGGGTCTTTGCCTGGTTTGGGGATTAAGGTAATGCTGGCCTCATAGAATGAGTTTGGAAGTTTTCCTTCTGTTTCTATTTTTTGAAACAGCTTCAGTAGAATAGGTATTATTTCTTCTTTGAATGTTTGGTAGAATTCCCCAGGGAATCCATCAGGCCCTGGACTCTTGTTTTTGGGGAGGTTTTTGATCACTGCTTCAATCTCGTTACTGGTTATTGGCCTACTCAGGTTGTCAATTTCTTCCTGTTTCAGTCTTGGCAGCTTATAGGTTTCCAGGAAGGCCTCCATTTCATCCAGATTGCTCAGTTTATTGGCATATAGTTGTTGATAATAATTTCTAATAATTGTTTCTATTTCCTTGGTGTTGGTCGTGATCTCTCCCCTTTCATTCATAATTTTATTAATTTGGGTCCTTTCTCTCTTCTTTTGGATAAGTCTGGCCAGTGGTTTATCAATCTTATTAATTCTTTCAAAGAACCAACTTCTAGTTTCATTGATCTGATCTACTGTGTTTCTGGTTTCTAATTCATTGATTTCTGCTCTAATTTTAATTATTTCTCTTCTAATGCGTGGCTTAGGCATCGTTTGTTGCTTTTTCTCTAGTTCTTTAAGGTGTAGAGTTAGTTGGTGAATTCGGGATTTTTCTAGTTTTTTGAGTGAGGCTTGGATGGCTATGTATTTCCCCCTTAGGACCGCCTTTGCAGTATCCCATAGGTTTTGGACCGATTTGTTTTCGTTCTCATTGATTTCCATGAATTGTTTAAGTTCTTCTTTGATTTCTTGGTTGACCCAAACATTCTTGAGCAGAGTGGTCTTTAGCTTCCAAGTGTTTGAATTTCTGCCAAATTTTTTTCTTGTGATTGAGTTCTGGTTTTAGAGCATTGTGGTCTGAGAATATGCAGGGAATAATCTCAATCTTTTGGTATTGGTTGAGACCTGATTTGTGACCCAGTATATGGTCTATTCTGGAGAAAGTTCCATGTGCGCTCGAGAAGAATGAGTATTCTGTTGTTTTAGGGTGGAATGTTCTGTAAATATCTATGAGGTCCATCTGGTCCAATATATCATTCAAAGCTCTTGTTTCCTTGTTGATTTTCTGCTTAGATGATCTGTCCATTGCTGAGAGTGGAGTATTGAGGTCTCCTACAATTAACGTATTGTTATCAGTATGACTCTTTATTTTGGTTAACAGTTGGCTTATGTAGATGGCTGCTCCCATGTTGGGGGCATAGATATTTACAATTGTTAGATCTTCTTGTTGGATAGACCCTTTAAGAATGATATAGTGTCCTTCTGTGTCTCTTATTACAGACTTTAGTTTAAAATCTAATTTGTCTGATATAAGAATTGCTACCCCAGCTTTCTTTTGAGGTCCGCTGGCATGGAAGATAGATCTCCATCCCTTCACTTTCAGTCTGGATGTATCTTTAGGTTCAAAGTGAGTCTCTTGTAGACAGCATATGGATGGGTCCTGTCTTTTTATCCAATCTGCAACCCTGTGCCGTTTTATGGGAGCGTTTAGGCCATCCACGTTGAGAGTGATTATTGAAAGATAATGAATTAATTGTCATCATGTTGCCTGTGAAGACGTTGTTTTTATAGATTGTCCCTGTAAATTTCTGTTGTAGATCACTCTTGGGGTCTTTCTCCTTTTATAGAACCCCCCTTAATATTTCTTGCAGGGCCGGCTTAGTGGTCACATATTCTTTCAACTTCTGCCGGTCGTGGAAGCTCTGCATCTCTCCATCCATTCTAAATGAAAGCCTTGCCAGATAAAGTATTCTTGGTTGCATGTTCTTCTCATTTAGTACCCTGAATATGTCTTGCCAGGCCTTTCTGGCTTGCCAGGTCTCTGTGGATAGGTCTGACGTTATTCTGATGTTCCTCCCTCTGTACGTAAGGAATCTCTTCCCCCTAACTGCCCTTAAGATGGTTTCCTTGGTCCTAAGATTTGCAAGTTTTACTATTACATGCCGGGGTGTTGGCCTGTTTTCCTTGATCTTAGGAGGGGTCCTCTCTGCCTCTAGGACTCAAATGTTTGTTTCATTCCCCAGATTAGGGAAGTTCTCAGCTACGATTTGCTCAAATACGTCTTCTAGCCCTCTCTCTCTCTCCACTCCCTCCGGGATTCCAATGATTCTGACGTTGGAATGCCTCATGGTGTCACTTATTTCTCTGATTCTATTTTCATGGATTCTGGGTTGTTTTTCCCTGGCCTCCTCTTTCCCCTTTTTATCTATCATACTGTCTTCCAGATCGCTTATTCTCTCTTCTGCCTCAGTTACCCTAGCTGTTAGATTATCTAGATTGGATTGGATCTCATTGATAGCATTTTTAAGTTCTGCCAATTCCCCTTTTATTTCTGCCCTTAGAGACTCTATGTTGCCATTGATTTCTCCATTCTAGCCATTGTCTTCACAATTGCTAGCCTGAATTCCATCTCCGACATCTTGGTTATATCTGCATCCATTTGTAAATCTGCAGCATAAGTCATAATCTCTGAGTCTTTTCTTTTTTGGGGGCTCCTCCTCCTAGTCATTCTGTTGCTGGGTGTTTGAGGGAATGTATAGAGTCCAAATTATTGACCAGAACCCAAGCAAGATGCACCTGTTTTCTTGGGACCTTAGGGTTGCTGGCCTCTTGTTTTCCCAGCCTGTCTTCTGGGGGAGGGGCCTGCCGTGCTGTTACTCAGGCAAACCTGTTCGGGCGGAGTTGCCCTGCGCCCCTGTGGCGGGGGATGGGCTCAGCGGGAATCAGTCTTTGGGGCTTTTGTTCTCTGGCGCCTTTCCCTGGCGGCTTTCTGCGTCTCTTCCGCGAGTCAGAGCAGAAGAGACTGTTTCCAACCCTCTGCCTCAGAGCAGAGAGACCGCAGTGTGTTCTTCAGTGAGCTCTCCAGGCCACACTGTCTCCGTTTCTGTCCGTGCTGCTATAAACTGCAGCGGCCTGGGTTGTGCGCCCCTCCGCAGCGCTCCCAGTCCTGCCTCCAGGTCAGGGAACGTCTCTGTCCTTTGTGCTTCTAAAACCGCCAGCCGCTCCCAGTTCGGGCACGCGCGGGACTCTGCCGCTCGGGGTTTCCACCCCCGGGGGTTCCAGTTCATCGGCGGGACCCCGGCGCACCGGGTTTCCGTCTTGGAGGCTGCAGTTCGCGTGCGCGCGACCCCACCGCTCCGGGTTTCCACCCCGGGGGGCTGCCCTAAAGTCCTTTCCCAACGCTACTGGTCTGCGAGTCTGTGCCCGTACGCAGTGCGCGAGGCTGTCACTCAGCGGTGGTGTAGGATCCCCATGGCCAGGCTCCCTCCCACTGCCGTTTATCCTCCAATATCTGCCCGCAGGATCACGGCTCTCCGCTTTGTCCCTCAAAACCAACCGCCTGCGATATTCTGTTTGTAGAGATCCAGATCTTCTTACATCTCAGGCTGGTTTCGTGGGTGCTCAGAGTGGTCTGGTAGATATCCAGCTCAGTTCCGGGGACCAGTTGAAATAGGGTCCCCTACTCCTCCCCCATCTTTCCCCCCTCCTCTAGAAGAGAACACATGTAGTTTAAACACATGTAGTGATGCTGACATTTCTAGATAAATTCTCTCCTTGAAAGAGCTTGTGCCAACATCGAGCAGTTCTTAATGTTGACAATAGCTGCTTATTTAGTGACCCTCTACTGTGGTCTTGACCCTGTTTTGTGCGCTTTACATATATATTTTCTCTCATTCTGTCATCATCACAACACCCAGGCTTCATTATTCCCTGTGTACATATTTGGAAACAGAGACCCAGACAGATGAGCTGCCTTGTCCTAGACCTTGGCCACATAGAGCTAGGACAGAATCCAGCGTCCTCCTGGTCCACAGCTATGTTTCTGATTCTTAAATGTGTTTTTCTAAAATCATTTATTCCTTTATTCAATTATAAAGCTTGTTCATTACTATGACATATTTCTGAGGCTAAAAAATGACAACGTAATGGGGCGCCTGGGTGGCTCAGTTGGTTAAGTGTCAGACTTTTTTTTTTTTTTTAAGATTTTATTTATTTATTTGAGAGAGAGAGAGAGCACAAGCAGAGGGAGCTGCAGGCAGAGGGAGAAGCAGGCTCCCTGCTGAGGATGGAGCCCGATGTGGGGCTCGATCCCAGGACACTGGGATCATGACCTGAGCAGAAGGCAGACGCTTAACTGAGCCACCCAGGCGCCCCTAAGTGTCAGACTTTGGCTCAGGTCATGATCTCGGGTCCTAGGATCCAGCCCTGTGTTGGGCTCTCTACTTAGTGTGGAGTCTGCTTCTCCCTCTGTCCCTCCCCTTGCTTATGTGCGTGCATGCACACATGCACACTCTTTCTCTCTCTCAGAATAATAAATAAAATCTTTAAAAAAATGTCAAGGTGGTAAAATAATTAAAAGTGTAAGAAAAAGATTTTGTATATAAATAGATTGTTTTAGAGTAAAGAAAGAAAAATCTAGTAACTTTCTATGTTTAATTTTAAAGGAGGTGCCTCCTTGGACCTTAAAGCTTGTCCTCCTAAACCATCTAAATGGATCCTGGACATGACCTGGCTGAATTTGGTGGAACTCAGCAAACTCAGACAGTTTTCAGATGTCCTTGATCAGGTAACTTGTGCTTTGAATAAGCTTACGACAGTGTCGCAGGGAGCAGCTTCCTGATTTATCACTAGCTATGGTATTTGTGGAAGAGAGAGATTGTTTAATGTTGTCACTCTTGCCACGGTGCCTTCCTCCCGCTCACTCACACTCTGATGAAGCAGACCCCACCCACCTCTAACTGGTGCCGTCCTGTGCCCCATGTCAGTAACACCCACTGGAGATCCACAAGTGGGAAAACTGAGAGATTCAATGAAATCACTAGACATATTTAAGAGGTTTTGCCATCTTCCTGGAGATTAAACGAAAAGAAATATGAACAGCCTGCCTCTAAATGCTAGAGATCCTTTTCTCGCCTCTTGTTCTTCTCTTCTTCTTCGTCTCTTGTTCTCCCATGATACGGCCTTAGCCAGGTGTCTGGGCATAAATCTGATGCCAATCCTTGGCCCCTTATCTTTACAAGTTATTACCCTGTCATAACCAGCCAGTTCCTGATGAATTGTGTGTGTGCTGGGATCATGGAAGTTGTGTCTAGAGAGCTGAATTTAGACAAACCAAGAAACAGATTCTTGAGAATCAGATGACCAGAGAGAAATCACACTGAGAGCAAGGTGGCTTTATTCAGCCGCAAGTTGTAGGCTTTTTATGACCAGAAAATGTGCTAAGGTTGGTTCCTGAATTTCCCAGTTTAGGTTGACCAGAAACCTACTGTTTGGCTCTATCTGTATGTGTTGGCTTATGCCTGGTAGTCTGTATTATTTCTACCATATAATTTAACCCATTCTTTTGCATTAAATAACTTTGATTTGGGAGGTTTGAATGCCCTCTGGCATCATGAGATGACTCCTAGTGACCTTTCCCCAACTGATACCTCTTCCTGAAGTTGCTGTCTTCTGGAGATTGTCTTATGCCCGAAATCCCTCCACGTCATGTAGTCTTTCATGATAGAGGGAGGTTATTACTTTTTATTCTTACACAATACTTTCTAAATACGGATCTGGAATGTTTTTCCCTTTGATTAGGCTTCCAAGAAATATATCCGGGGCTTTAATCAAGGGGAATATACCAGAGAATATTGGATCATATTTATCTGCTGACATTATTTGTTTGTTCTATGTTTTGGAGATGATTGCCCATGGAATGCCGTCTCTGTTTTTAAGCCCCAAAGGAGAATGGACTGTATTCTCTTCCTCCTTATCAATCGTGTAAAGGGAGCATGTATGTCATTACTCATTTGATGGTGATATTAAGTCGTATCTTTCAAATTATTCTAGATTAATAGAGTATTGACCAAAAAGCTTTTTGTTCAATAATAAACATATATTAAATGTCTTCTTTTGTGCCAGGAGTGGTCCTAGCAAATGAGGAAACATATGTGAATAAGTGAGTGAACTGGTTCCTGATCATGAGAGGATTTCATGGAGCAAATCAGATTTCCTTAAAATAATGAAAATGAGTTTTCATTGATTTCTTTATTCCTCATAAATTTGACACCACAAAGGCATTAGAAGAAATTAAACAACCCAAAGCTCTCCCTACTTCAAAAGCTAGCTGTAACCTGGCATTAATGCAGACTGATTTTAGAGCAAATCACATTTGATTTTAGACTGTCACAATTTTTGGTAGTGGAATATAAAATTAAAAAAAAAAGTCATGGGATATCATTCACACGTGTCTGGAATAGTCAGAAGATATGATGAGAAATAACCGTGAACTATTACTGAAAGATTTTTCTGTGCTGTGGTGCAATTCTTATTCCCTGGTATTTTCAGATATCAAGAAATGAGAAAATGTGGAAAATTTGGTTTGATAAGGAAAACCCTGAGGAAGAACCCCTTCCAAATGCCTATGATAAATCTCTTGACTGCTTTAGACGTCTTCTCCTTATTAGATCCTGGTGTCCTGACAGAACCATTGCCCAGGTAAAAAGTTCATATTAGAAAAAAATAGGAGAATATTTTTTAAAGAAGTTTTTATTATTTTTAAATAATCTCTGCACCCATTGTGGGGCTCAAACCTACAACTCTGAGATCAAGAGTCACATGCGCCACCAACTGAGCCAGCCAGGCGCCCCCTAGGAGAATATTTTTAAGGAGAATTTCCTTTTAAATTTAAAGAAATATTGAATATTTTAATCCCAGTGAGAATTTTCTTGGGGGCTTCTATGGAGTTTTCTGGCAATACCTCTGTGACAAATGGAAAAGTAAACAAATGTAGTGAGGTGTACATTTGGGCTAAGTGAGTTAATAATCTTCTTTGGTCTAAATGGTACAGGAGTGAATGAGAAAGCCATGTTTTTAAGGTCGGCTTATAGGTATGACGTAAAAGTAAGGTATTACTCTTCCATTACCATTTTTATATTAACTCAAAAATGATATGGCTGCTCCATTTTGTTAGTAGTAAAACAATGTTTCTTTAAGTAGGAAGGATGTGAGGGCGCCAGGGTGGCTCAGTCGGTGAAGCGTCTGCCTTCAGCTCAGGTCATGATCCCAGGGTCCTGGGATCGAGTCCCGCATCGGGCTCTCTGCTCAGCGGGGAGCCTGCTTCTCCCTCTGCCCCTTCCCCTCACTCGTGCATTTTCTCTCTCTCTCTTGCAAAAATAAATAAAAATACTTAAAAAAAAAAAAGGAAGTAAGAAAGATGTGGAAACCTTGGGAGGAGAGGTAGATGAGAGGGAGACATAGTATTCCCCAATCTACAGTTACAACCCCAGGAAGTCTCAGGACCCTGGATGCAAGAGTTGGCCTAAAACCCTGTCAGTTTTACATATGGTTTAAATGTGAATCCTGCCCGCAGAAGATCCATCTTTTCAAAGACCTTTAATCTGCTGGCCTCCTGTCTTGGAAATGTCACTGCTAATAAGGCTTGCCCGTGTCCTGCCTTCACAATGAAAACTTCAGCTTGAATATTCAGCTCAGGTGGATTCCTTAGGGGCTTCCCCAAACAAGCCATAGAGTTAACAATACGCTGGGTTTATAATAGAATGTAGGAAGTTCTCCCCTCCACTCTCCAGAGGGAGTGTTAAAAACAGGGAAAAGCCACCTCCAAGTCCAGGTAGGTACAGAGGAATCATGAAAACCACTAGATTCAATGATTTATTGAGAAAAGAAAAATGAGTTCTGTAATGCAGGGCAACTGAGATCACCCTTCCTTCAGTTTTTCTTCTCAATTTCATTACTTTTATCCTGCCCAAAAGAATTGTCAAACTGTTGCCTTAAGGACAGTGTAGAAGGTTCAAGTAGTTCTGTTCTTTTCTTTTCTTTTTTTTCTCTTCTTTTCTTTTCTTCTTCCTTCTTTCCCTCTTTCCTTTCTCTCCCTTCCCTTTCTTTCTTCCTCCATCTTCTCTCCTTCCTTCTCTCCCCTCTTTCTCTCTCCCTCTACTCTCTTCCTTCCTTCCTTTTTTTTTTTCTCATGTAACACTTTATTTGGTTCAATGCTGAATTTAAGTCTACAAGGCTCCTTTGTAATTTTGTCATCTTCATCCTAGCTTCTGTCATCTATAGACTGACCGCAGCAATGGCTTCCTAACTGGGATCTCCTCTTGTTCCTTCTTGCTCACTCTAGTCTATCCTGTATACTCTAGAAGGAATGGAAATATGATTATGCTATTCCTTGCTTTTTAAAGTCTTTCAGTGGCTTCCCAAGGCCTCTTTGATAACACCCAAGTCTTAAGATCTACAAGCGCCCTCTGGAAAAATGTTCTCTCCTCTGAAATTCTTATACTCACATTACATTCCTTTTGTGATTTTCAACCAGACACCTTCTTGGGACGTATATTCAAAGGTCTACAGTGTGGGTATATTTAGTCCCCATTCTCCATAAGCAGCATCAGGCTTGTTCTCAGTATTTTGGATGAGCATGACTGCCCATGTCAGGGGACATTCAGCTGCCTGGTTGCAAGAACAGTGCACTCTTAGAGGGTATCTCATGCCTCATACACATTTGTGTCTCAAAAACACTCAGTGAAGAGGGTCAGAATAGGTGCAGAGGTTTACTTGTTGTTTTTTACTTGTTTATTTTTCATTGGAATCAGGTATTGGGACAAAAATGTTCTTCAGAAGTGTGTGAAGAATAAGTTGTGACAATGTGGCACTCTATTTCCATTTGTGCCAACGAGCTATGCAGAAGCCTGGGTGCCCCACAGCTGAATCTTACATAAATCATACTGCATCTCCTTCTGTCCCCTCTTGGTGACTTGCTCTTTTCTGTTTCAAGGTCTCTGCATTTGTGCTCTCTGCATGGAATTCTCACCACACTGGCTCTCCTACCTGTCCTCCTTGTCTAGATAAATCCCACTCCTCACCCAAAATCTGGATGAGTCTCTTATTGTAGCCACTACCTTCCCACTCTAACCTGCAAAGAGGACAAACGTGAGCGGGGACATCATCCCAAATTTTAAGCTCAGAGACCTGGGGTGTGACAATCACTTTGAGAATGCATAGTGCATAGCTGGATATTCAAAATGGAGGAAGAGCCTGTTTTACTGACTGAAATCAAACTTTGGATGTTTGTAAGTCAAAGACAACAGTTTAACCAGCACCACTCTCATTTTGGCCCAGGTCTATCTCAAGCCTCTCTGATTTAAGGGAAACCCTGCCTACAACTGTTTTGTGTTTCTCTGGAAATGGAAGTGGGGTCCCACCATGGCCCACCTCACTCTGCTTATTATGTGAGAGAAATTTTTCTGGGGAATCTCACTGGGGAGGGAAACTTGGGTTTTACTCCCATGGGGGTAGGAGAAGAAAACAGAATAGGAAATTTTTCTTTGAGGGAACCCAGTTTTTTTTTTCTTCCATTTGATCTTTTTTTTTTTAATTTTTAGAATTTTATTATGTTATGTTAATCACCATACATTACATCATTTGTTTTTGATGTAGTGTTCCATGATTCATTGTGCATAACACCCAGTGCTCCATGCAGTACGTGTCCTCCTTAATACCCATCACCAGGCTAACCCATCCCCCCACCCCCATCCCCAGAATCCTCTGTTTCTCAGAGTCCATAGTCTCTCATGGTTTGTCTCCCCCTCTGATTCCCCCCCTTCATTTTTCCCTTCTTGCTATCTTATTCTTCTTCTTCTTTTTTTTTTTTTTTTAACATACAATGGATTATTTGTTTCAGAGGTACAGGTCTGTGATTCAACAGTCTTACACAATTCACAGCGCTCACCATAGCACATGCCCTCCCCAATGAGGGAACCCAGTTTTTACCAGAGGGAGAATAGAGACTAAAGGTCATACTCATAATAGTATCTTATTGATTAATTATTTTACTTTGTTTGGAAAAGGACTATGTTGTTACTTGAAATATTTTTATATGGTTGATAATACAGTTGACAAAGTCTGTGATATTGTGAGCATGTATTTCAGTCAAAACAAAATTAATGGTAAAGGGGATAAGCCAAAAATGGAAAGGGATTATGAGAATGATTAGGAGAATAATTATGGACTAAATCGTTAAAACATTAACTCATTCGTTAAATATCTAATATATTTCATTTAATAAGAAATCATTCAGTTATCTATTGATAAGTATCCATTAAATCCCAGGCATTGTGCTGGTTATTTGTATTAGAATGAATATACATTTCCCTTAAAGCATCCTAAATAATACAGTTTCCTAATAATTTTAATTTTTTATGTACCAAGAAGTAGCCAGTGTATAGAACAGGTTCCAGACAAGTGGTCAGCCAACTTGGGTTCTGGTCTTTGAACTGTGTGACTGTATGTTGGCAAATAACACAGCCTCTCTATCATCTGTAGAGTGGAGATACAACAAGAAAAATATCTCTGTCCTATTTCCCTGGCAGAGTTACTGTGGACATCATTGAGATACTCTACCAAAATGAATTTTGGAAGCCACCCTGCATCATAACACATGGAAGAGTTAGAATCAGTTTTGGTGATTCCTGTACTGTTTTGGCAGGCCCGCAAGTACATCATGGACTCTATGGGAGAGCGCTATGCAGAAGGAGTTATCCTGGACTTGGAAAAGACGTGGGAGGAATCTGATCCACGGACACCACTCATCTGTCTCCTGTCTATGGGCTCAGATCCCACGGATTCCATCATTGCCTTGGGGAAGAGATTAAAAATAGAAACCCGTTATGTGTCCATGGGCCAGGGCCAGGAGGTCCATGCACGCAAGCTCTTACAGCAGACCATGGCGAATGTGAGGCCAAATGTCTACTTTTAGGTTATGTTGTTATTACAGGTTATAGAATAGCAATGCAGAAAAGAATTTATGAATCATTAAGAGTTTAAATTTACATGCTTTGTGCTGTTCACTAAACAGGAAAAGGTTTAATATCTATTAGAAAATTTTCATAGAAAAACAAATACAATTTTTTCTGCTGAGCCTTGACTTATGGAAAACTTACCCAACCAGAGCATCTTATTTCTCGACCAGTTTGCATAATGTTAAGCCCCACTCTAGATCCCAAATCCTTGGGAGTGGGGAGGGGTCTACAGCCCCACCCCCTGTGCCATACACTCTAGCCCCTCCACCATGATTCCTGCGCTGCTCTTGGAATCCCCAGCACTCCAGAATCCACCACACCATGTCTTTCTTGAGTTCCAGAATGTATAATCTGTGCTCTGGAGTCCCCCAGGCTTGGCCCAGATCCCAGAGGCCAGGAATCTGCCATTACCTTGTGGTGGTACCAGAGGTTTTGGGAAACCTGGCTTATTGCCTTCCAGGCTGGGGCTCCTAGAGCCCTTTGTGGCTTGCAAATTCTGTAGCATGCAGAGCATGCCATGCTCAGGCCTTACCTGGAGGCTATAAAGTGCTAGAAACCACATGGTAATCTTGCAAAGGGATAGTCCAGTCCAGAGCTGGGGCACTTCCAGGGACTTAAATTAACTGAATGCACAAGGTCTTCCATTTCATCTCTAGAATTCCATCTCTAGGACAGGGCACTCATGTGTTTACTCTGGTCTAGCCCTTTCTGCAGTGTCCAACTCTGTCTGGAGGAGCTGTTACCCCTGTTTTCCTTTTCCTCCATGCTTTGGCCAAGCAAAGAGGACGGAATGACTTGGCTTCTCATTCCCACTGGAGAACATGCAGTCTTGGTCTAGATGCCTTTCTTGCTTTTTTTTAGATCAGACCCTACTCCTCCTTCCCTGAGTCTGAGATTTCCCCCCATATCTCAAAACTCCTTCTTTGCCCTCCAGGGAATCCCCCTGCTGAGGGCAGAACTTGCTGTCTCGCTAGGCCCACCGTGAAATCACTGGGCTCTAGGTCCTAGCCACTGAATCTAGAACCTCACTATTGTGTTGCATCCTGGTTTCTTTCCTCTGGTCTAGAACTGAGCCCACTGTGTTCTAGAACCTCCATATTTACCTTGCGGCTCTTTTATCCCCAAGTTGTGCCCCACCCCCAGCTTTGGTGAAGGTTGTGGGGGGGCTCACATGTGTGTGCCTTGTCTGAGCACTTGATATGCAGCTGGGAGGGCAACAGGGGTGGACTGAAGTGTATCCAAAGATGAAAACATGCATCTATACTTAAGAATGCCAGGTCTGGAAGGGGCGCCTGGGTGGCTAGGTTGATTAAGCATCCAACTCTTAATTTCGGCTCAGGGTCCTGGGATTGAGCCCTGAGTTGGGCTCTGTGGAGTCTGCTTGGATTCTCTCTACCCACTCCTCCTCTGCCCTTCCTCCTGCTCATGCGCTCTCTCTCTCTAAAATAAATAAATAAAATCTTAAAAAGAATCCCAGGTCTGATCTGACATGAGAGCTTAGTGGACTTCAGCCCTGGCCTTTCCCTCCTCTTGGCCTCCTCCCCATTCTTCCCTCCCTCTTTTTTACTTCCTCTGTTCCTCCCTCTGCATATTACTGTGCTTAGAACAAAGACACCAACAATAACAGGACGCCTATTTAACTCTAACTCTAATTTAAAATAAGTAAGTGTTTAATAATTATAGTTTCAGGCAATTAGAGTGTAAATGGAATAATTTTAGCCTTCAGTTTATTCATGTTTTCTGTTTAGTAGTTTAGTAAATCAAGTAAAAGAAAAAAATGGTGTTATTATTAGCATGCTTATAACTTTCAGAGATACTAGTTTTTGTAAGTTTTGTAGGAAAGATTGGAGGTAGGGCACCTGGCTGGCTCAGTCAGTAGAGCCCGCAACTCTTGATCTTGGAGTTATAGGTTCAAGCCCCATGTTGGATGTAGGGAGTACTTAAAAAATAAAATCTTAATAAAAGAAAAAAAGGAAGGTTTGAGGCAATATGACAGAATGAACCAAGTACACAAGAATAGCAATGTGGATGATCTACTCAGTAAGAAGAACACAAAACATTTAATACAGAAGGGGGTAATCCTACAGAAACAGCCTTGGCTAACGGATTCCAGGGGGAGGGTTGAAACAGCAAACTTCTTACCTCAGATTCCCCAGCATGCTGGGTGGCAGAGGGTGGCTCAATCCTTTTTGTGGTTGTTGTGTTTTATATTTAATTTTTTTTGAATTGTGAACAGTGCCAATTGAATTTTTCAAGGGACAAAAAATAGTTTACTTATTCAGCAGTGCTATATACTCCTCAAGAAAATAGAAGGGGATATATGAAATTTCACAGTGATCCATTTTATACCAAGATTTTAAATTTGCTACACTAGTCAAATCTAAATGATCCAAAATTACAGAGTCAAGAAAACAACTTGAGATGATGATCTGGATATTCTAGATCATTTTAGCAAAAATATTCTATAGATTAGATATTGAGTAAATTATTACAAAATGATCTAAAATATTGCCTTTGTTGCTTTATATAAGGAACATTCTTATGCTCATAAAATGTGTTATACAAAAGATAGGGCTTATTATCTTCTATGGCTCTTGTTCTTAGAGTGGGCAGATTCCCCACAGAAGGCTCTCCCACTTTCTAGAGGGTATACATCCTGCTGCCAGGGTTTTGGGAACTCCATGAGAGAAGGGAGGGAATAGGTCTCAAAATTGAGTAGGTAGCCTTTCTTTCATCTGTCTTCAGTGAGGTTTCTAGACCCTTAATGTGCTGATGTCCTTCAGTCCAGACCCTGTCCGTTGTACCTTCTAAAGAAAATCAGCTTTCCCCTCTTTCTTTAGGTGAGGCAGGAACACGTTGGGGGGCTGGGCTTTCGGTCTCTTGTGTGAGCGCATCTTCTCTCCCACTTCCACAGGAATGTCTCACCACCTGCTCTTGAGTGTTTGGAGTTATGTGGCATAAATCAGGTTACTTCTCAGCTTTCCTTGAATGCCAGTTGAGGAGTTAGCTTTCTTGAGTCTCTTTTAAATGTTACTGATACTGTCTTTGCCCTCACTGTCCTTGTCCTTAAGAGTTCATGCCTTTAAAAATGTCCCTTCTTTGCACTTTTCATGGAACGTGGGAGGAAGCTGAGGTAAATGGACGTTTTCACTCAACCATCTGCACATGACAGTGATGTTATCTCTTCAGAGTTGAGGCCAACTCTGGTTATTTTCATGACTCCTACCAAATATCATCAGTTGGCATGCTGGTATACTGTGGGACAAATGCATGGAACAAGAAAAACAAATATACTTATCTCAAATAAACCTTATTGTATCCATAGATTTGACTTGGATTAATTTAGTCGTTAGTGTGTTTCTCTTTTAAAATTTTAATTACCTACTTTCTAAAGAATATATTAATTTACATCTCTGGGTGAAACAGGAAATAGTGTCTCATTTCCGTTTACTGTTGTTGACGTAGGGAGGATGGGCACTTCTGCAGAACTGCCATCTGGGGCTCGATTTCATGGATGAGCTAATGGACATAATTATAGAAACCGAGATTGTACATGATGCTTTCCGCCTATGGATGACCACCGAAGTTCATAAGCACTTTCCCATTACGCTCCTTCAGATGGCCATTAAATTTGCCAATGAGCCTCCACAGGGCCTCCGGGCAGGATTGAAAAGAACATATGGCGGTGAGTCGAGGAATACTTCCAAGTTTATGGGATTTTTTTTTTTTTAATGGGACTTCTTATACTTAAATTTGTTGTCTTTTAATGAAATTGTAAAAACAATGAGCTAGGATAGAGCTATAGCAAACTGTCCTGTTATTTAATGTGATGGGGAGAGGGTGGTACCTTGTCCTGCTCCATGTGGAATATGCTCTGGTGGCCTCAGGGCATCAGAAGTCACCATTATCCACCTTGAATTTTCCCTTTTTCCCATATTGCTCTTCTTTGGCCTGTGCTCTTCTCCAGCTAGATACCTGCCTTTTTATGTTAACATAATTTCGTCATTTGTGGTCTTCATGCTACCTACCTAAAGTTGGCCAGTAGCCTTTTCCAAGAGGAGAGGCTGAATTCAAGTTATGACCTGCCTCCATTTCATGAAGCCATCTGAACCATCTACAGTTTTTATGGAGTTGATAACAAGGCTCAAATTCTTGTCAGGCTGAGAGGTAATGTGGGGATAAAATAGATGTGGAAGGATGAGGGCAGTAAAAAAATTCTAAATAAAAAATATACAGTTATATATAATATAAACACATATAATAATGATAATTATTTGGGGAATATACTCAGCTTTGGTAGGCTTCTATATACACTGTCTTAATTAATATTAAATTGTTAGTAGTATATACAGAAGTCCGTTGCAACCTGAGTACAGGTTCCAAATAATAATAATAATAATAGCAATAATAAATAATTATTATTAGTAGTAGTTTTAGTAGTAGCATTTATAATACTAGTAATAGTATTATATTAAATAATATTAAATTATTAGTAATAAATAATACTAATATTAGTAATAGTATTTAAAATACTAGTATTTTAGTAGTAGTATTCATTTTACTGCCATCCTTCTTCCCCCTCTAGTTTATCCCCACCATATCTTGTCAGAGTGGCAGGAACTTGACCCCCATGTTAGCCGGCTCCCAACCACCTCCCCCAATCTCTGCAGATTTTTCAGAGAGAAATACCCTCTGGACACCCAAAAGTTAAATTATAATTGTCGTATGAATGTGATAAAAATAATTCAAGATAAGTGAATTTTACTATCAGAAATTTACAAAAATACTTCATAACCTATAAATGTAATAAAAAATAAAGGTGTGTGAGTGACGATCAAGGTTTTTACCCCACCAACCATGACAGGTGTGAGCCAGGACCTGCTGGACGTGAACACTGCAGCCCAGTGGAAACCCATGCTCTATACCGTGGCTTTCCTGCACTCCACAGTCCAGGAGAGGAGGAAGTTCGGTCCTCTGGGGTGGAACATCCCCTATGAATTTAATCAGGCCGACTTTAATGCCACTGTGCAGTTCATCCAAAACCACTTAGATGACATGGATGTCAAAAAGGTACTGTGTGTGCGCCGCCCTGAGCTGCCGGTGACTGTGGGTGCGGGTCCTCTGGCTCATGCTCCTGCCCAGCTGGGGGATTGATCCTGTGACAGTGATGATCTTCTGTGCTTGCAAGGTCTTACCTTTATGTCACGCCAACTAGGTCACACTTGCCTCTGGATTTCAGATGAAAAAAATGAACCAATTTTGATTATCTTTGTATTTCTCAAAGCTGAGTTGAAATTATGTGCAAGGCAAAAGGGTCGAATGGGAGGGGGGAAGGGTGAGAAAACTTGTTTTTTAGAATCTTAAAAAATGAAAATGAAAGTCTAGATCACTTTTGAAGCATGTGCTTTTTAAAGAGCTGCGTCAGTATTCTGCAAAACTATCTTTTTGTTGTTGTTGTTGAAATTAAAGTATGAAAGCATATGAATGCACCAAAGGGGCCTATTTCAAATCATGAGCAGGAGCTTTGTGTAATCCTCAAGATTTGGCTATGTCATTTTCTTCCTGCACTTTTAACATTACTGATGAAGAATGAATGAATGACATTTGTGACCACAAATATACAGATGTTGCTTGGCGGGGAAAATCAGGATGAGCCAGTAGTCAGTTCTACACAACTATTCTGTTGATGTCCGCAGGGCGTCTCCTGGACCACCATCCGCTACATGATAGGAGAAATTCAGTATGGGGGCAGAGTCACTGATGACTATGATAAGAGGTTGCTGAACACATTTGCTAAGGTCTGGTTCAGTGAAAATATGTTTGGATCAGATTTCAGCTTTTACCAAGGATATAATATTCCGAAATGCAACACAGTGGATAACTATCTTCAATATATCCAGGTTTGTCCACTTCAGAATTATATGCAGAGAGCAAATATATGCAGCCTATTGACCACTTTGATATTTATTTACGCTGCAAACACTGCTTTTAAAATAAATTTTAATGGTGATACATACTCTCACTATAAGTGCTTTCTTCATATGTTTATAGTCACCTAATGATTAAAATGTTTGTTATTTGTTCTGAGTGTGGGTTTTGTATGAGTTCCCTCCTCCCTTCTTTTTTATACCTCAGTGAGGAATATTCGTTGGGGATATGACAGACTGGGCAGATTTTGAACTAGGGAAACTATATAAATCCCTGGAAACTCTCGAGACTTCAGCTACTTGTGATAATAGGGCAAAGGCCACCTCTGGACTCATCCTGAGACACCTGGTTTGCAATCCTGGTTGAATGGATAGAATCTGAGTATGTTCAGGAATCTGCTTTGCATAGGAGCTTCCTTCCTCAACCTGGGCACCAGTGACATTCAGGGCGGGGTTCTTCTCAGCGGTGGGGGGCTGTGCTGTGTACATTGGTTAGCAGCATCCCTAGCCTCTCCCCACTATATGTCAGCAGCACTCCCCATCCCCATCTAGTTGTGACAACCAAAAATGTCTCCAGACATGCCAAATGTCCCCTGGGGGCAAAATCGCCCCGGCTCAGAATTGCTGTTCCAAGGAGAAATAAGATTTTGACAGGAAGTTTGGGGGAAAAGATCTGATTTGTGTTTCAAGGTAACTACATTTTTTCTTCTCTGTACCTTGAACCCATTAGATCATTATTTAGAAATGTCTTTTGGAGCACCTGTGTGGCTCAGTCAGTTAAGTTTCTGCCTTCGGCTCAGGTCATGATCTCCGGGTCCTGGGATCCAACCCCGCATCAGGCTCCCTGCTCAGTGTAGAGTCTGCTTTTCCCTCTCCCTCTGCTGCTCCCCCTGCTTGTGCTCTCTCGCTCTCTCACTCTATCTCTCAAATAAATAAATTAAAAAAAATCTTTTTTTTTTAAAAGAAATCTTTTGCCTCTATCTGAGATTTATCTCAGAGTGAACAAACTAAAGCCCAATGGCTCCAAAGGGCTAAATTTATCAGTACATTTAGAGGTTCTGTGATATATGAATGTAATGAGTTTATCATATATTACCACCTCTACACTTTTATTAATTCAAATTAACAAATATATTTGTCTTAACTGTACTATATATGTCTTTAAATCATTAGCCCTGAATACAAAAGTGCCTATGAAGATATAAATTTAGACATGCCAGTACATGCATTTATTTACATATACCTCATTTCACAATGAACTTGAGGTTGTTCATAAGAAGACATTATATAAAAAGGAATAAAATAAGAGAGGAGATTGCAGGAAAAATATGAGACAATAATAGAGTTTAGGATACAATTCACACATTGAAACCAATGTCAAATTTAGGTATATCTTTTTTCTTTCAAATAGCTGTGTTCTTCACCTGCTTGTGCTGCTTCTGATCTTCTCTTGCTGTCTGCTTTTCTCTTGGACTTGGTCACTCTTGATATTCCTCTTTTCCTAGTCTCCATCTTTCTCCCTGGGAGAGTACAGTTTCCACCTGCCGCCTTCTTTGAGCCATAATTGCTAAAAACTGTCATTTTCTGGTACCTTAAAAACATAGAAACCATTAGTTATACCACATTTGTTTAAATGATGGGTTCGAATTAAATCAGACCTTCAGAAAACGAAATACTAATCCATAGCTCCCTTTCCATTTCATGTTTTCTAAAACAAGACAGTATCTCTGTGCCTGAATTTGCTTGAGGTGCAGAGATGTTAAGGAACCATGAACTTGTTATGTTTCTCAGTGTTCATCCTATTTCAAGCCAACTTTTGATTCTTTTCTGGAGAAATTACTGAGATTGCAGGCTGACACAAATAAGACATATCATGTAAATACTTATCTTTTCTGGTGGTGGTGGTGGTGATTTGATGTTATTCATTTATTTTAAAATTTGAGTCTAGTTGACACACAATGTTAACATGACATATCTTAATAAAAATATTTGTTTCCTAAGACAGTATAATTTAATGGGGGCTTATGTCAGCAATCTGGGATAATCTGGGGTACTTCTTGTTCAGAGCCTGCCTACCTACGACAGCCCCGAGGTGTTCGGGCTGCATCCCAATGCCGACATTTCCTACCAGAGCAAGCTGGCCAAGGACGTGCTGGACGCCATCCTCAGCATCCAACCCAAGGACAGCTCTGGTGGAGGGGACGAGACCCGGGAGGCTGTGGTGGCCCGGCTGGCGGATGATATGCTGGAAAAGCTGCCCCCGGACTATGGCCCATTTGAAGTGAGTTGATGACATTCTGACAGGATGTCAGCTGTGGATGTGTCTGTTCGGTTGGGGGGAGCGAGGAGTAAGGAAGGAGGGCAAAAAATGATTTTTCTGAAGTTAAAAAAAATATTCAAAAACTCACTTCCTGAAGAACCAGAAAAAAAGAAGTTTTTAAATCTATAAATGTGATCATTTTGTAATATAAACAGTAAAGAACCCTGACAAGAATGTTCATGTTCGTAACTACGTTCTAAGTGCGTACCAATGGGTTAGGATTGCTTTTCCAGAACTTTCCTTTGAGGTACGTCACATTGCCATTTGTTCGAAGGAAAGTAATGTATTTTTAGAGCAAAACACCTGATCATCTAAAAAATATTGTGTAACTTAATGCACATCTTAAAATTCAGGCCTTCCTAATTTTAGGGAGTTTGTATTTACATCATTAACTCTGCAGCTTCATGGGTTTTGAAAATTGATTTGTCTTTTTAGTATGTAAGTAACTTTTAAGCCAAATTTATGATTAGGAAAGTTCATTTTTTAGACAGTTTAGCAAATGTTAGTGAAAAGATTTACCCTGAAAACATTTTAAAATCTGTGATAAAAGCACCAGTGACTGACTTACTTTCCAGGTAGTCTTAGCAGATGCCCCAGACTAACTGTCTAACACTTTTTTTTACCTGGTTTTCAAAAAAGAAACCTGCAGCGTTTTGTTTCTTTAGCATCTTATTATTTTCCACAAAGCAGACCATTTTTGTTGCTGGTGCTGTAGACTGAACTCAAGGACCTATTACGAAGGGAAAAATTTCCCCTTGAGAAAACTGATCACTTGTTGGAGAAAATCAATACCACTATCAGCTTTAATAAGTACCTCTCCTTATAGTATCAGGAAAGAGGTCATTCATATCTAACGGTGGTTGAAATATTTATGAAGCAATAAAAATATCTAAAAATAGCAGTTACATAAATAAACGTGCTAAGTAATGGAGTTTAGGAGAGTCCCCTTCCTTTGGCTGACTTTGTCAGTGCTGCCTTAGGATAAAGCAACTCAGCCCAGCAGGATAGCTGGTCCAGAGAAGATGCTCAATAAATACTAATAGAATGGAAATGGATGGATTGGTGGGTGGGTTGGTCGGTGGATGAATGGAAGGATGCTTTGATGGAAAAAACAGGAAGCTTTTAAAACAGGAGTCTGTCTTTTGATGTAGCCCGCAGAATGGTTGTGTGTGTGTACATGTCTGTGTGTGTCTGTGTGTGTGTTTGCCAGCCTTAGGCCGCCAGGTACGTGAACATTTCCTGATGAGCGCAGTTGCAATTTGGAAGGCTGGGTGATTATGGTCATGCGTTCATATACTTCTGTGAATGAACGGCTGCATATTCTCTCGCACCTGGGATGCAAAATCAGCTGGTCCACAACAGATGTGTCCTTTTATATTTCTTCTTTGTTTTCTGGCAGTGAAAAAAAAATTAAAAGCTTACCATTAACGGAATTGTACAATCAGGGGCCTTCTCAGCAGCCCCAGGGAACCGGTTACGTAAATATTAGTAGCTGTCACATTTTTAACACGTGCTGAATGTCTCCGTGGCAGGTGAAAGAGAGGCTCCAGAAGATGGGGCTGTTCCAGCCGATGAACATTTTCCTCAGGCAGGAGATAGACCGAATGCAGAGGCTGCTCACTCTGGTCCGCAGCACCCTGACCGAGCTAAAACTTGCTATTGATGGTACCATCATCATGAGTGAAGACCTAGGAGATGCACTGGACTGCATGTTTGATGCCAGAATTCCTGCTCGGTGGAAGAAAGTATGTTCAAGTCCACTCCTACTCTACTTCATCACTTTAGTGTTGCGAGTGGTGGGATTGGCAAGTGGAAAGCAGGAGAGCATAGTTTTACTTAAAAGGGTTCTTTTGTTTAGGGACTGATCCCCTGGTAGGCCTGTAGTTTTAGCTTTTAGGGAGGGAAGGAGACTATTTAGCATCTCCCACATATCAGGCACTCTCCTGGGCCATTGACATGCATGATTGCATTTAAATTTTTGCATCTTATGGCCCTTATTTTGCAGGTGAGGAACTTGAGATTGGGAGACACTAAATCTTTTCCCAGATCACACACCTACCTAAGAAGTCCAAGGATCAGAATTTAAACCCAAGCTCTTGAACTTCAAAGCCTGTGTTGTTAGTTTTATAGAAGGAAGTGTTCTTGTGCACGCACACACACACACACGTGTACACACACACACACTGCGAAAGTCACACCAAAGAGAAACATTTTTCATTGCTTTGTCTGTAGATATGTGAGTATGTGTATCTCCAGGTAACAAGATAATGATTTAACGGTATGCTTACTGATCATGTGCTGGTCCTTGTGCTAAATGACAGATATGCTTTTGACATGTCTACTTGGAGAAGTAAAAGGAGTACCAGACTGTCTTTGTCCAGCAGTTCATGCGTTGTGGGGGGTGGTGAAGATCTGGGGGTGTGGCGGGGAGCACTGGGGAGGGCGGAGGGCTGGGGCTAGGCCAGGTGAGGGAATGTGCAGGGAGGGCAGCATCGGGAGATGGGATAGGGTCATGCGGTGACTAGAGTCTTGGTCTTTTGGAGGCTACTCAGGTAAATGGGAAGGCGAGACCTAATAGGGTTAGAACTGACAGCCTCTTGGAAGAGACTCATTTAGCACTGAGACTCTGATATCTCACCCAGGGCTTTAGAAACCCGGATCAGCTTTGACCAGACTCCATCCTCTCCTCACCTTCAGTGAATTCATTCCCAAGGCCAGAGTTTTCTATGGACTGACTTTCCTTGTTGCCAGTGACAGAGGGAGAACCTACCTGTCACTAGCCATTGCAGGTTCACTCCCCACCAAACCAACTCACTCACCTTGGTCAGCACCTGGAAGGCTCTGAACAAGGATCCTTGGCAGGAGGGTCCCTCACATTAATGGTTCCCTGTGCCCTCAGATCAAATGCAGTATAAACATATCACTTTCAGTTAACACATCTATAAAGATAGGATAGAATGAGTTACCTAATTTTAAGATTATGATCCTTTTTTTGCAGGTTTTTATTCTACTCAACTTATTGTCAGTCTTTGGAATCTCATTGTTTATAGGCAAATTAATTCTTAAGAATTTGAAATTCAAGCAGTATATATCTACACAGGTTGATCTCTGCATTTATTCATACATAAAGTATTCCAATTACAGTAAAATGATATAAAATATGATTTGGAGATACCTACCTGTAGAGTTGCTGCTAACACTAATAACATATCCATGCCAATTGTAATAATAGAAGTTCCACATGTGAATTCAGGCAGAATATTACAGGCAATGAATGCAATTAATTTGTTGGTGGTAAGGGACCTGTGTTTCCATTTCTGCTCCTTCATCAGAGGAAATAAAAGTTCATTCTCGGGGACAAGAACTTCGGAAAATAACTGTTGTTTGCCTCATTAAAAATGAGAAGTGGAGAAAGGCTTCTATGATTTATTATCCACAGAATATATTTTTAAGAGACCATGAACACATTTATGTAAATAGAAGCCTTGTTTTATGGTGTAGCTGTTAAAAATGTAACCTAAGGAGAAAAAATATATCCTAAGGAAAAATAGTTGAGACCTATTAAATTTAATTCAATTAACTGTTTTAATTGCTTTATAGCAGAATTGGTAGTGAATATACTTGTACTTGAACAGCATCCTGAGTGCTAGATTGATCTGGAGTTCATGTGACAATTAACTGATTCTATCGTATCTTAATATCAGGAGGAAGAATAATTTGAAAACTTAAATGTCAGAACCCAAGGGAAATTCATGTTTTAGGGATTTTTAAATTCTAAAAGTGAATTTGGTATTTCATAATTTTTTTCTGTGCACATAGCTAGTTACACAGCAGAATTAAGCCTGTATTAATTAATTATTTCAATGTATGCATTTCAGGCATCATGGGTTTCAAGTACATTGGGTTTCTGGTTTACTGAACTTCTAGAAAGAAACTGCCAGTTTACCTCTTGGGTTTTCAATGGTCGACCTCAGTGCTTCTGGATGACAGGTTTTTTTAACCCCCAAGGATTTTTAACTGCAATGCGCCAGGTAATAGTTCTGATTACACCTGTTGTGTTATTATGATTTTCTTCTACAAGGTTTTCTTCTGTCAGTATAGTTTTAAGACTATAACGAGACAGAGAAAGGCTGTCCCTTTTTGGCACCAGAAATTACATTATCCTGAGAGTAAATCCAGCAATTTGTTCTCAGGCTGCTAGCTTGAATTTCGAAGCATTTATTTGTTATCTTTATATTTGATATAATTTGATATTTCTTTGTAAAATACAGTGGTTAAACTAGGATGTGGGTATTGTTTATGAGAGGGTCTTTTTAACTCTTAAAGTACAATTCTGCTTCCTCTGAATTAGGGTACTTTGGGGTTACATTTTCATCACTGTTATGCTCTTTATGTTAAGATAAACCGCTAATCACTCCCTCCGTCCTTTGCTCTTGTTCTTGTCCTGAGCAGGAAATAACTCGGGCCAACAAAGGCTGGGCCTTGGACAATATGGTGATTTGCAGTGAGGTCACCAAGTGGATGAAGGATGACATTTCCGCCCCGCCCACCGACGGTGTCTATGTCTACGGCTTGTACCTTGAAGGTGCTGCTTGGGACAAGAGGAACATGAAACTCACTGAATCCAAACCAAAAGTGCTCTTTGAGTTGATGCCTGTCATACGGATTTATGCAGAAAACAACAGTAAGTTATCTCGCGCATTCAGGGGCGGTTGGCGTTATCAGATTGGATAATGTTATAAACACAAGATCTCATATTTTTGTTATCATGTCCTGAGGATTTTACTATTTTATCAGCATTCGCACTCACACCCATGTTTAACGAGTGCTTATTGACTGCTCGGCACTTTTTTGAGTGTTACAGGGGAGGCCATGGTTCTAGATCATTCTTGCCTATCTACTAAAGCAGGTAAAATATATATGGATACTCATGAATCGTTAGCTGATGAGATAAGAAGCAAGTGTTTGGAATAGTTAACAGAGGGTGGGAAAGAAGGGGAGGTGAAAATGGGAAGAAGTGGCCAGGGGCTGTGTCTCAGGAGCAGAGCTGGACAGGGCCTGGGAGGTTGGATAAGATGGGATGGGACAAGGGGTGGAAGGGAGGCTTTCGAGGCAGGACTGCATGGGGCCCACTGGAGGTGCCCACTCTGCCAGCTCGGAAGTTTAAGCCACGTTGTAAAGCCACATTGAATTCAGGGCCATTTGGCTTAATCCAGTAGCTAATAGTAAAAAGCTGGATTCATATTTCAGCCTATGAACATAATAGCATGTCTGTGAAGCACACGTTATTCCACTTTGACAAAGTTCTGTGTGACAAGTCTAAAAATACCGAAACTGGTTTCCACCATTGGCCTGATGTGCTCTGGAGGCTTTTGTTACTACATTTCACTCAGCTATAACTACCTTTCAGCACACGTGGGACTTCTCTGTTCATCTCATTTAAAAAAAAATGTCTTTTATCTTTTTAATAAAAATCGCATATACTTAAGGTGTACAACATGATGATGTACACACACATATATGCGGTGAAATGATTGTTGTAAGCCTTGCACCCTGGAGGCGGCTGGGATAAGGGATCCCAAAGAAATACTGATTTTGTGACAGAAACACAATAGATTTTTCTTTAAACGAGTAAGGAATAGACCATTTCTCTTTGAAAGACAGCTTCTAGGATCCCCGTCCCTTAGATAAATATCACATTTGGGAACATGGGTCAAGGGAAGAGAGTTTATAAACTATGAATATTTATTTTTTAAGCAAATATTTGCTGGACGCCTGATATATGCCAGCCACTGTCCTAGGTGCAAAGGACACAATGATGAAACAGATCAAGCCCATAAGGGATTCCCTCCAGTTAGGGAGACTGACAAGTAAATCAATAATTAAAGTGGAATTTGATAACATGTGAGGATAGAGATACACTCAGGATGCTCAGGGAGCCGGGAAGTAGTTCATGACGATGCCTGCGAGGTTAGTGGAGATTGCTTTGGAGATGTGCTTTGATGCTAAGAATGAGTGTGAGAGGAGTTGGAGATAGACTTTTCTTGGCAGAGGGAAATAGCATTAGCTCACTCGGTCATTCAGTGAGTATCTGTCTGGTATTGACCATCTGCCGTGCTCTACTCTGGTGCTGGGGATGCAATGGTATCCCCATTCTTAAGGAACGCAGTGTCGAGGAGGGACGGGCAGCAAAAAGGAAGCAAATACAGCTGACCCTTGTTACTCATGGATTCTGCACTTAGGAATTCACCTGTACTTTAAATTTGTAACCCCCGAATGCATGCATGTGGCAGGTCATTTGCAGGCAGAAGAAGGCTGTGACGTGCATTATGGAGCAAATACATGTCTAACACAAGCTTCAGTGAGGCATGAGTTAAAGTGCCATGAGTCCAGTGTTCATGAATCAACAATATATATTAAAAAGGTGTCTTTAAACAAAAACACACCTACAGTAAGGTTATGTATTGAGGGGTTGAAAACTTTGGGACCGGAGGCTTGCAGGAAACCTGCCCTGTATTTCAAACCCTTGGAACAGTGGTTCAGTAGTTGCTAATTCAGTGTTCCTGGAGATTTTATGTACATAAGACCCATGATAATGAGAATCGACTCTAAATCCACATACTGGTTTCAGATAGTTCTTTTCTATGAAGGAAACACACACGTACTATGCTAGCGAGTGGATAGTTCAGGGGCTTGGGGAGAGGCTCACTGAGGAGAGAACATTGAGCTGAGATCTGGGTGAGGCAGCTCTGCTAATATCCAGGAACAAAGGTGAAGGTGCAAAGGCATGAGGTAGCAGTGGATATGCTGTGCATGAGGAACAGAAAGTAGGTGCATGAAGGGAGAGGAGCCTGTGAAGAGAGGTGGGCGTCAGAAAAGAAACAGGCAGGTGCTCCACATACCCCAACTGAATCTGACAGGATAAATGTGTCTGGCTGAGCTTAGGCAAGCAAGCTGCCTGTGGCTTCGGATTTACTGGTTCTTAGGGTGGTGTGAAGACCTGGGGCAGTGGTTATTTTATAGAAAAAATCATTAAGTGTTCTTTTTAATCAAAATAATATTTTAGAAATTTTGCTTTATTATATCATTCGGTCCAGTCAACACATTGCAAAAACGTTTCCCTTATAAAGTAAAAGAAAAATCTTCCTCACATTCAGTTAGGTGTTACTTTTACGTATCTTGTGACTAGACTGTAAAAATCCATTACAGCATGATTTTGAACATCTCAGCATGGTATTAATAAAATAATAATTTTATAATACAGGCCGTTCTTTATTATTTAAGAACACATTTTAATAGAACAACTGTACTCACCCTGCTGGGAATTAGTCAGCAGCAGTGATGCTCATTAGCAGCAAGTTAAGGGAGAAAATAAAATAAGCAAAGGAAAAAGTGACTAATTTCAAAGCACTGAAAAAAAAAAATGAAAAACTTTCATTCTTTTCTCTCTTTCTTTCTTTTTTTTTTTGTTTCAATAGCAGTTGGTGGAAACTTGTTTTGCCAAATAGCTTTGTTGTTGGAGAAGTGTTTTTCAGTGATTGAAAAGCTAAAATTCCATTGCTCTTTTCATACTATAAATCTAATTTTCGTTTAATTTTGATAACTGACTAGGGCTCTAATTGAGCTAAAGGGGTGTAGCATCATTAATGACCAAAGGACACTCCTCAAAGTACAGTGTTTTAAAGTTAAAATTCTTTTAGTAAATTGTTTTTTTGTTGACATGAAGGGTAACTTTTATTTAAATAATTCATCATTGAACTTTCCATATAAGACTGGTTTGTTTTCAAAAAGAAGTCTAGATATTTATTTTGACTTTAAAAATTGCATAATATGTACCCAAATGCTTAGGACATCATAAGAAAGTCACCCAGATAATATGACGTTCACCGAAAGGGCAAAGCCTGCTACATCAACTCTAGGTCCTCTGCTCTCAAAGGAAGTTGCAAAGAAGCAGACATAGGAAAGATACGTGTCCCTATAGATTACTATATAGACAGACTGATGCTTCTTCATGAACTTCAGGGTGATAGCCAATGTGATGGGAAAATGGTGATTGGAAACTTTGGGGAACAAAGCAAGACCTCTGTGTACCTTTGGGCACTCGGTAGGGTGAGAAGGATCTCAGGGTCTCTGCAGCTAAGGAGGAAAAAAGTGTTTCTAAGATCACCCTATGACCCTCCCTGACCCAATGCTGTGCAGATCTGGGGCTGGGCGTGGGATAGCCCCATGCTGTGACCAGGAGGTGGAGGCCTCCTGACTCTTGAGCCCCATGGAATTTAAGGCACCTTCAGTTTGTATATCTGTGCACGTGTATGTGTGCTCACATGTATGTGTGTGTGTGGAAAGGAGAAATCTAACACACCTTGGACGTCTACTGCATTTTAAGCATTATGCTATGCTAGTCATTCACATATATTGATTTATTTAATCTTTACAACAACTCTGTAAGATATATCATCCCTATTTTGTAGATGGGGAACTTAAGGTGTAGAGATGTATGAAATTGGCCTATGACTTCCAGCTACCAAAGCTGGTATCAGAATGTGGGATGAATGCAAACCTCTGGGAATTCCTGTGGTTAGTGTTCTACTGAAGACTATGCATTTAGGGAGTCTCTGTGGTGTCTGGGTTGAAGCTTCAAAATAAAGCCTAAATTAAAAATGAGGATAGCTTCTTTGCATTTTGAAGTCCTGAGTTTATTTTTCTCAGGCACCTGGTGAAATAGACACAGACTCTGCCCTGTTTGGATGAGAGCTCTCACTCCCTATGGCCTCCTTGTCTGCATGCTGCAGGCTAAAGGTGGTCATGTCCCCGGCCAGATGGCGGGGGGTGGGGGGCACATGGTCTCAGGTAAAAGACAGTGAGCCAGGAGCCTGGATATTTGACTTGCACTTCTGGTTTTATCACTAGAGTAATTAGTCACGTGGCTTTGGAGGAGTCTCAAATATGCTGTGAGTTGAAGTCAGACATCTAATAGTTATCTCGTTCATTTTCACATCCTCCTGCAAAGACCTAGAGGCACACACGCATATTACATTCTGACTATTGCTGAGATTAAGGGCATAGGCTCTTGGCCCATTCTGGCCAGGTTTGATTCTTATCTTATCACCTACAGCTTTGTAACCTTGGACGAATAGCTCACCTTTTTATGTTTTAGTTTTCTCATCTGCAAAATGAATTTCATAATGGTACCCATCCCATAGGGTTGTTAAGAGCATTGAACCCAAAGTGTCTAGCACATAGTTATCATACAATAAATCATTTTGTTATTATTGCTATTATTAATATGTTAACACATGTTTGTTGAAGGATTAAAAGAAATACATAAGAATTCACTAATCACTTAAATGTTATTCTCAAAGAGGAGTTAAATAAAGGAATGACTTAAAGGTTATATAGGGAATCTCTATGTAACTTGGTTGTTTTGGATATTGGAAGGAACATATGATGCAATGATGTACTACCACTTGGATGAAAAATGTAGGCTAGAGAGGGAAGTGACTGGTTAGAAAACGAAACTCCCTCAAGGTGTTTTATTAAAACCTTTCAGATCCTAAACCATGGCCTCTCACCGATTTAGACAGCCTCTTGTCTCTGCTCCTCCTTCTGGGACCCTAAGGTTTTAAACATGTTTAGCTGATTTGCTTTACCTGCCTAGCATGTTTATTTTTGTCTTCAAAGTTATTTGTCTAACTAGGGCTAATGGTTTTGAATCGTCTGTTGATGTGGTTGTTTAGCGTCTGTCAACACTTTGACTATGAAATGATATTTTCAGTGGCTTCTAATCCTGCTGTGGAAGTTGGCTGCATGCTGTGATTTGGGATGGGCACCTTCAGTTCTGCAGCAATTACAAATAAATAAAATTGGATAAATATGTCAGAGAATTGTTTTTTACCTGCTTATTGAAAAGAATGCTATTTCCCCTCCCAATTTGTCTTTTCTTTTGGGATTAAAATCCAAGTAGTCATAGACTTCCCAAGGTGTAATTATTATAATTACATATATTTATTATTACATGTATATTATAATTACATTTGCACCAAATGTGAGACTACAGTGGGTTCCTTCAAGATTTAAAATGTTAGTCAAATTTGCATCAAGAAGAACGATAGTTAACACTTATTATATATTTACAGATCCCAGGATTAAGGGATTTAATTTTATCAATCAGTACTGTTAGTATTAACTACACTCCATGAATTCACTGCCATTCACTTACTTAATCAGAATTTTTGATATATTTGCCTAATAATTATTACTAATGATATTCTCATGGTAATTAAAAAAAATAACACCTAGACTTAAAAATTAGGTATTAAATTAATTTAGATTGGTTCTAATGATTAATTTCATGGGATTAAGCAAACACATAGGTTTAAAGTACTGTAAAGTATCTATGAGTTTGTTTTAGAACAGGGTTCCCTGACCTTGATATTATCGATATTTTTGGTCCAGATACCCTTTGTTGGGGGTGGGGGAATGTCCTGTGCATTATAGCGTGTTGGCAGGATCTCTGGCCTCTATCCACCAGATGCCAGTAGCAGTCTCACAGTTGTGGTAACCAAAAATATCTCCAGATATTCACAAATGTCCCCCAAGAGTAAAATCATCGTTGGTTAAGAATCACTGCTTTAGAATATTTACTTTATATTGAAACTTAATGTATAATATCATCATGTTCAAGTGTTTAACTTCTTCCAATAAAATTAATCACAGTGGAGGTATAAAAACACATGGCAAAGCAAATAGAAGGTTTTATTGGGTCAAAAAACGAGATCTTAACTTCTGAGAGTGGCTTGCTTTTGGAATTTGTTAGAAAAAGATAAATTATTGCGCAAGTTAGTTTTGGGAACTAAATTCCACAATATGTCAACACTGCATGTAGAGTTCAGAGGTACTGTTTCCAAGTTTCAGTGCTCATGCGCCTGTGTCACACGAATTCACCAAAGCAACGTTCTCCTCCTCGTTAAACCTGTTTTTGTCTGAATGTTTATGTGAGGGTCATGTATAATGTTGGCCTTCCGGAGGAACATATGGATGGGTGCAGACACCACGTTTGTGCTGAAACAATTTTGGAAGAGAAGAGGAAATAGTGTCTTGCTTCCTGAGCCGGATGCTAGGAGATGTGCAGATAAATTACGTGGGCGGTGTAGATTGAACGAGAAGCTGAGGAAGCTAAAGTTCCAAGCTGCTCAGTGCAGAGGCTTCTTCCAAAGCCTAATCTAGTTGTAAATTTTTACTCTTTTTCTTAAAGCCCTGTGCCAACCCTTCCTCCCGCCCCCCCCATTGTATAAATATAAGGACCCACATACACATAACCACATAGTTTTGGAAACTGTATGTTTTCATCTACTTGAAAAAGGTAGATTGCGTCTCAGGGAGTTGAACTGTGCTATGGCTGTCTGCTTCCAGCCGCTTCTCTTCCTCTGCACGCGTGGGTAACTCACAACCCCTGTGATTTTGAATGTAGTTTAGGCTATGGCACAGAGGGTCAAAGGCAGGATTTTGAAATCATAATCTTAATAAAGTGAAATACTAGTGAGCCTTGGTGCTGGACATCTGATTAACAGTGACAGGTGCCTTGTGCCAAAGGAAAGCTGTGAGAGAAAAATGGAGAGGGTATCCATGCACAAGATTTGGTGGGGAAAGTGTGGAGGGGGCATGCTGAATTGATGGGTAGAAAGGAAGCAGTGGGAGGTTCATGGTCATTTCATGTGGGCAGGGGTTATTGTCAAGGACATGGGACAAGGGGCAGCGGGACAAACCTGAAGATGTCTGGGTGTTTTGTCACACTCCCTGGAAACCTGCAGTTGCATCTGCTTCACATCTAGGGACTGTCTGACCTCAGGAAGAAGCTCTCATTCTACCAAAACCTTGGAATGATCTTTAGAATGCACAAATTTGACCCTGCATGCTGTTTGGGCTGCTTAATTTTGAAATTCACCAAGTTTTTTTTTTATGGATTTTTTTGTAGCTTTAAGAGATCCTCGGTTTTATTCCTGCCCCATTTACAAGAAGCCAGTCCGAACGGATTTGAACTACATCACTGCTGTGGACCTCAGGACAGCACAGGTCCCTGAACACTGGGTACTCCGTGGGGTTGCCCTTCTCTGTGATGTCAAGTAACATGGGGTGGGTCCCCACCCAAAACTTCAGAAAATCCAAATTATCCTAACCTTTGTTTGTCTGTGAGTGCTGAACAATGTATAAATCAGGTTGATCATGCAGTTAATGAGCTGCGTAGGTTTTCCTACTCCTTAGTTGGACACTTAATTACTTTTAATCTGCTTCATCCTTAATGACCAATCCCTGTGTTTGTTGAAAAGTTATTTGGTGATTTAAAAGCAAAATTTACAACTTTCTAATGAAGTGTGGCCCGCAAATCCACAGTAATGCATTCAGGTCCAAAGACTGGGTAAGGTCAAGCAGACATTTCCTTGAAGGGATTATTCTTCTGCTAATGTGGTTCTGGTAACAGCCAGCCCTGTTCTCTAAGGTAACGTGGCAGCTTTGTGCTGATTTTGCTTCTGTGGCCTTTGCACTTAGGTCAGGTTAAGAGATTTGTTTTCACGGCTCAAGCAGCCATTTGGGAAGACCTTTTAGAAAATGGGAGGAAATAGAATGGGTGAAGAATGTGAATAGATGAATAGACAATTCATGTAATCCTAGAGAATAAACATATAGAATGATGTTCAACCCCACTGATAATAATGAGATACTGATTATAATAAAAAAAATTAAAGCTGAAAGTGAATTGTGGTGAAGTCTTTGTAAAAGTGGTATGCTTAGAGATTCCTAGAGCAATGGAAATCAACCCATCTTTTTTGTAAAATAATTAAATATCCAAGCACAGAAAGAGCCATAAAAATGTTCATATGCTTTAAGCCTTATCTTCTCTCCTGGAAATCTATACCAAGAAAATAATTGAAAAGGCTGAAGTAATTTATATATCAAAATGTATTTAATAACAGAAAACAGTGGGAGCACCCTACTGTGTTCAATACTAAGTCTATACTTAAGGAAGTTAGGGGATATGAGGCAGCCATGATAAACAGGATCAAACCTTTCTTAGCATGGAAATGGTAAACACGTACTATGAAGTGAAAGACATACCTCAGAAAATAACAGGTTGACTTGAAAGGGTGTAATGATTGGAAGACCAGGCAAAGAATAGAAGTCAGTTGGTGTGGGGGGATGCCATGTGGGCTTTTATTAATAAAGAAAATACTCTCTGTGGAATTTTTCACAGATTTTTATTTTAAATCCTGGTTATAAATTATAAACTGCTTTGTCTATAACTTACTGACTAGAAAACTTGGTGAAAATTAAATTAGAGTTGTGGTCTACAAATGATTGCTTAACTTCACGTCCGCCTAACTTCATGTTCTGGTGATAAAGCGTTTTATAGGGAGGAAGGGCTGCAAGGAGATAGGTCTGGGTCCTTCTCCTTTTATGTTAATTATGGTCAGAGCTAGGCCTGAGGGGTTCATGTGACCCTACCCATCTTGGAGGATACTCTTTTCATTTGAGCAGCTTCTTTTGGTCTGAATTAATATATACCAGTTGATTGTGTGAAAATCAGTAAAGCAATCATTTTATTTTGAAGAACAAATAAGATGTAGGAATGATGTGAATTAGTAAAAAGCTATGAATGAATGTCTGAATTACAACTGCTATTTCTTAGCCAGGGGGCAAGTGCCACTGAGTATCCAGAAATAAGCTTTCAAAACGAGGTTTCTTATCAAGTTACTTGAAAATGCATAATTTATCTAATTTTGTGAATCACCCTGTTGGTGTGTGTGTACAAGTGTTTGAGACCAAAGTAGGAAAGGACACCATGGAAACAACTAGAAATTTTTAGGGACTAATTCAACAAGGAATGTCGCTGAAGAAGTGAAGAGCCAATGAAGCCCCTTTCTGCTCCGCCTCCATCTCCCACCCGGCAGCTCCCACCCACTGAAAGGTTCTCAGCTTCTACTGAATGGGGTGAGGGTACAAGAGAGGACTAACTCATTGACTCTTCTGGGTGATGGAGAGAGTCACCAACTGCTTGCCTGAGGAGAAAACAACACCCAGCGAGTGTCCTGGTGCCATTGCAGAGTCTTTGTCTTCATCTCAATATTGATTTGCTTAGAAAATTACTTCAGTGTGTCTGACTCCCGTGTGTCAGGAACAATGGTGGGAAAAAATGCTCGTGTTCCCCGAATTCAAGGACTTCACGTAAGAGGACTAGACACAGAGAATAAGTGACTATTCAGGTATGTAACTTTATATGATCTCCATGTATGAATGTATAATATGACACACGTGTGAGGTTCGTAGAAGGAGGTATGAACATTGGGACTTTAGTGCTATGAAGGAAAAGGCCGATGCTAGGAGAAGAGTGACAGAGACCACAGCCATTCAGGTGTCATGGATTAGCAGGCAGAAGCCACCCTACAGCATCCCCATTTATTTTTTATTTATTTATTTATTTTATTATGTTATGTTAATCACCATACATTACATCATTAGTTTTTGATGTAGTGTTCCATGATTCATTGTTTGCGTATAACATCCAGTGCTCCATTTAGTACGTGCCCTCTTTAATACCCATCACTAGGCTAACCCATCCCCCCGCCCCCCTCCCCTCTAGAACCCTCAGTTTGTCCCCATTTATTTTTAACTGAGGACATAAAACATTAATAGCAGCAAGGAGCTCCCCTGAGCCAAAGCAGCTGCTGTCTGGCTTTTCCGGGTCCCCTGGTTCTCCTGTGCAGTGGGCTGCCGGTGACACTCTCGATGCAAGTAAAGTCCTTCCAGAGTTGAGACAAAAGAGAACGCTTTGCCACACTGGAACTGTCCTATTAAGCATGGGGCTTACATCACCTTTCCACTTACCTCTGTCTTCTCTGAGCTTCTCTTTGAGGGATCGTTGGCAATCATCGAACCAATTCAACACCAGCAAGGCCAGGTCCTCATCAGGGGACATGGCAAAGGCACAGCCCAGGTGTTCTTGAGCAGCCTCTCTACCATGGATGCTCTTTCCCTGCAGAGACCTAATTTGATTGGGCCCTAAGGAAGGGCAGCTCTGTAGAGGTGACATCTAAATTTAGATCTGAAGGACAAGGGAAAAAATCTCCGACCTGCCAGTACTGGGGAGTCTTCTCTTGCTCCCTAATGAGAGGAAGTGAGCACCGTAAGGGTGACAAGAAGCCCAGCCTGGAGTGGGAGGGCTGAGGCGGGCTGCTTCCTAAATGGAATTTCAAACCTTGTTTGACTGCTGCCAGCTACAGAGTAGTGGCCCATGGAAATCATGTGTTTCTAAGTCACTGGAGTGAGAAGTACTTCTTAGTGTTAAATGCTATTTGTGATGGAAAAGTCTTGTAAAGAATTCGACAGTAGGAGACAGGGTGAGGCAAATCACAAATGTTATATAGTTAAATGGTTTGCAGGATTCTCCAGTATAGAGAAAATGCACAGCATCAGCAATATCTTTATCAGTGATGAATTTTCGTTCAAAGGTATAGAATTATAAAAAATTAGATATGTTAGTATATACTGATAATGTAGTTTACAAATTTTTTGCAGCACAAAAATCTTTAGTAATGATAAGAGTAATAAAATGTATACATGAGCAGTTTTCTCTTAAAGATAATATTTCCCCTCCCACCCCCAGATCTGCAGCATATTTTTTTTTTCCTATGTCAGGCCCCGGTGAGGTGCATAATTGCTTTTACATTTTAAATTCTTTTCTCTTGCAAGTACTTAGAGTGATTTTTAAAAATTATATTGTGTAACTGATGACTGTTGATGAGTAGCCCCCAGCAACCCATCAAAATAATGCCTCTTAAGGGTAAACAAATGGTCTACTTATATTCACAATATGGTCCTCCAGATTGGGTGAATGCTTTAGAAGACCAATAAACAAATCAGTAGGTTGTGAAAAACACAAGGAAGTCTAGTAGTTTTGGCTTGTAATTTTTGTGGCATTTAGTTGTAATAATTGTTGCCGTTTATGCGTTCTTGTCAATTGACTGACGTCTGTTGCACCCACCACGTGCGTTTGAAGAGTTCACATATACCTTCACAGTGAAGAATAGGAGAGAATTCAAGGTCAGCGTTAGAATCAGAGAGGAGTTTGGCTAAGACCCTGAACCCATGAACGCGTTCTTACTTATCTTAAATGGTGAGTCTCATTCTGTGTTGCACTTGAAACACGATGAACCTGACCGAGGCAAGAGCAGAATGTGTTGTTGACCCAATCTGCCCCCGAGGGGATTTCCGGGTTCTGTTCTTCAGCCTGGAAAAACCATACAGCAGAGGAGCCCAATAGGCAGTACTTATGGGTTGGATCCTACTCTCTCATCTGGATAAGAAGAAATGAAAATGTAGAGATTCGATGGGAAGGAAGGAACCCAAGGGTGGGAAGAAGTATCCTGAGTGGGGTGGGGTGGCAGATAAAAAGGAGGGTCAGGTTTCTTTTCGGACACTGTTAGAATGCAATTATTAGCAGTAATTCTGGCGATTAAGACAATGAATGAGTAAATGAGCCTTTAAAAAATAGCTTTTTTATCCCCTGGATTTCAGAGTTTTCATTACAAAATGCCAGTGGTATTATGATCTAACATGAGAATTTCAGTGCCTTTAAGGGTAGAATCTGAGATTCCTCCCTCTTAGGAACACTCATCAAACCACTGTGTGAATTTGGCTAATGAGTCTTCTTCCTATGTCTTCTTTGTACCTTCTCTGATTTAGGACTCCATTTAGTTTCCCAAGGCTGTGGATTTATAGGCAAGCTTAATTGTTTCCAAGTTTGAGTTTATGTTGGCTGCGTACGGGGCCAAGATCGGGAGCCTTGTTCTGTCTTTAATTTGTATGCCAGATGCCATTTTTCACTGGGCTCTACGTTACTGCTCCTTGCTGTGCGTCATGTGGGTACAGCCAGGAGATATTGGGCAGCATCATGCTCTGTCCCTGCTCTGGTAAGGTTTTATGATCACTGTTAATACCTTTCGTCATGTATTTCTTCACTTAGCTAATATGCATAACATTTGTATCAAATGTAGTCATAAACGTAGTTGACTGGAAAGCCAATTAAGTTTTCCCCACTACTTGTGCAAGAGTCGATTTTAATAAGGCCAAATACAGTGTTCATGAGGACTTGAGAAGGGAGAAAGATTAAATGTGATGAAGGACGCCCAAGAGACCACCTGGAAAGTCACAGAATGGGGAGATTTGTAAAGGATTAAGAAGCAAAACCTGTGCTCTAGCTGATAGTGAGCACTCCCCTTTTCTGTGGACGCAGTTTAAAATTATTCCACGGAGCCTCCCGTTGCTCCACTCAGTCTGCCGTGATGTATCCATTTATAATTTATTTATGCAAATACTTAACGCAAATCCCTGGAGACCTGTAGAAAAAGCGCTTATAAAACATTTTAGTGTTTTATCATTTGAAAAGTGATCATTTGCCTGCCCCAATGAAACTTTTTGCTATTCTAGCGAATAGTGAAAATGTTTTAGTGTCTCAGGAATATAATAAGTTGCTATTGTTCACGTCTTATATCCCCTGATCCATTATACCTCTGATTGCAAAGATTTATTAATAGTACAAATGAGGGTCTTTATAAAAGATGGACACTGTAAGCTAATCATATTCTTTTTTTTTTTTTAAGATTTTATTTATTTATTTGACAGAGAGAGACAAAGCAAGAGAAGGAACACAAGCATGGGGCAGTGGGAGAGAGAGAAGCAGGCTTCCCGCTGAGCAGGGAGCCTGATGCTGGGCTCGATCCCAGGACCCCAGGATCATGACCTGAGCCGAAGGCAGATGCTTAACGACTGAGCCACCCAGGCACCCAGCTAATCATATTCTTGCAAAACAAAAATCTTTTCTAGGTATTTTGATTGTAGTAGGAAACAGGAAATTGTGCATTAATTGGAGATATAGCTAATGAATATATCTAGTTTGCTTTCGCCTACTTTGGTTTATTTTTGTTTGTTGTTTGTTTTCCTAATCTGTTTTCCCCATGCTAACAGTCTACCTATAGTCTTCAGTGGAAAAAAACAGAATATGTTATTTGACCCATAAATTGCCCATGTAAGGATGGGCAATTTACAGATAAATCTGGGCTGTGCATAAAATAGTGAGACAACTTTTCAAAGTTGATGTTGGAGAGGTGTGGGATCATTACACGTTTAATTATTTTGATCTCTGCTAACACTAACACGTTTGCTCTAGATGTAAGTATACTATTACTTACACAAATATGTATTATGTACAATACATAGAACAAATATGAAAGGTTCTAAAATCAATGTCTTTGTGAATGAAAATCAGCTAGCTGATTTCAGGAAAGTTTATATCCCTCTTTTATATTGTATGAGTGGGTCTTTAGGTGAGTGGTAAAAGAAAATGAGGAATCATCTGGGAATTAAGTAGACCTTAGCAATATCAATTCATGCCAGACTCTTCCTAATCTGTAGCAATACATCTTATGGGGAAAGAGGACACCAGACAGAGCCTGTCATACTGCTGCATGGTGGGGGTGTGTATCTTGATGTGGTGACATCCTCATGGTTCTACTGGGATAGAGCCCCCAGCACACAGTGTCTGCTCTAGGGAAGCACTTATGGGGAGTCTTGGCACTGCAGGATCGGCAGCCTCTAATACAAATCCCAAGGTAGTTTACAGTTTTCTGTAGACTGGGACAAACCTGTGAAACCTGAGCTGTGAAACCCTCAGATTGTGTCTTTGCAGAAAGACCCTTTCCTCTACCTCGTGGCCACCTTTAGTTGTATCCTTGGCTCTCAGCAGCTTGAACTGCTAATGACTTAAGATGAGCTGCTCCTGGAGGACCTCTTACATTTAGATAGAGACCTATACTTATGGAGACTTTTGCATGCGATGCTTTCCTGGCCTAGACTATTCTTTTCCCCTCCAGGAAACACAGCCAAAGTTTTCGTGGAAGCATCTTGCTACTATGGGGACCTCATGTTAAAAGGACAACTCTGCATCTCATGTATGGAGACCCTGACAGATGCTGGAGGTTCAAACCTATCCTGGCCTATTTCAATAGAATTATTATTACTACTATTTTGTTCTAAAACGAGAAGGTCACGAATGTCAAAACCAAATGGCACCCTAGGATGATAGTTGTAAACCTGGAATCTCCTGGCCTGATCAATCACTCCATGTGGTCATATTATTTGGCCTCCAACCAGCTCACTAAAGGAGGCTCTGTTAACCATGAGCATCTTTATTTATTTATTTATTTTTAAATTCAATTAGCCAACATATAGTAGTACATCATTAGTTTCAGATGCAGAATTCAGTAATTCATCAGTTGCATATAACACCCAGTGCTCATCACATCACATGCCCTCCTTAATGCCCATCCCCCAGTTACCCCATCCCCCACCCCCACCCCTCCAGCAACCTTCAGTTTCTTTCCCATAGTTAAGAGTCTTTCATGGTTTGTCTCCCTCTCTGATTTCTTCCTATTCTGTTTTCCCTCCCTTCCCCTATGGTCCTCTGTGCTGTTTCTTATTTTCCTCATATGAGTGAAACCATATGATAATTGTCTTTCCTGAGCATCTTTATACATAATCATGACACTAATCATAGGCACAGAGCCTACTCTGTGACAAAACGTTTATGGGAAGAAGTCAGAGTTCTAAGTGAGGATGCTAATACCCATGCCTCCATATCAAGCCCTTACTTCCAGCCCTGCTCAGCAGAAGGTTCTAGTTTTCCCACCTTTACCATCTATTTACCCAGCTCAAATCACCTGGTGGTGGCTGTCATCATCTGGGGCACAGTAGGAATAGGAATGTGAGTAACTCTAGTCTCTGGAGGTCCTGCCTGGAACACTTCTTCTCTGAGATGCTCCCTGTCCCAGCTGGCTGCTTGGGCATACTCTTTCTTGACCACTCTTATGGCTGGAAGATGGCAGGGTGACCAGAGAAAGAGGAGCGTTTGGAGCCCACAGATTGGTTCAGACCCACAGATGGAATCTACCTCTTACCAGAGGATAAATTTGGTGGAGTTGATGAGCATTTCTGAGGCATTGTTTCCTCCTCTGCAAAATAGGTACACAGTACCTTCCATGTGAGGCTGTTCTGAGGGACAACAGTGATAGATAACCAGAAAGTGCCCAGGACCGGAGTGCTCAGCAAAGGGGAGTTCCTCTCCTCTACCTGTTACAGGTCAATTCACATAAGGAGGAGTGGGGCAGGCTGCCATCACCCGGCCTGAGGACATTCTAAGGAGGTGAACCTGAAGGTCAGCAGGTGCCGTCCTTCTACATAGGCCATTACGCCCAACTTTAGCTCTGTCAATGCCATTCCCTCCTTGTTTTCAATTTAAAAGAGAACTGATTTCTTGGGGTTTCTTTTGTCTTTATTGTTTTGCTGTGAGTGTGTTTGTAAGTCAATTCCAATGCAAAGTTTGCAATCTCTACAATTTCTCTGTGCATGGTGTGTCATAAATATACTAATGTATACTAATATGCCATTAAATGCTGATGTCTGATGCTGTTACTCATGCTGTCATTGTCAAACAATACTGCTCTCTTTGTCCTTGTCTGGACTAGTGCAACAGATTCCTTTTTTTTTTTTTTTTTTTTTTGCGACAGATTCTTTATTTCATTCACCAACCAGTGGTGAAATGACAAAAGGGAGAAGTAAAATGAACAATAGAAACTGGGTTGCAATCAAAGTTACTAGTTTCAAGTATTTTTTAAAAAACCTTAATTTGTAGGGCACCCGGAGGGCTCAGTTGGTTGAGTGTCTGCCTTGATTTTGGCTCAAGTCATGATCTCAGGATTGGGAGATCGAGCCTCCACGTCAGACTCTATGCTGAGTGCGGAGTCTCCCTCTCCCTCTGCCTCTCCCCCACTGGTACGCATGCACGCTCATGCTGTTTCTTTCTCTCAAAAAACCCCAAAACCCTTAATTTGTTAAAATAAAGTTTTGTTTTGTTTTGTTTTTGTTTGTTTTTTTTAACCTGGCTGTACATTAGAGTCATTTGGGGACCTTTAAAAAACAGTTGCTACCAGGGCTTCACTACAGTCTGATAAAATCAAAATATCTAGGGGAAGAACCAGGGCCTCCCATTAAAGCAGTGCAGATCCAGAACCACTACTTGAAAGTGTGAACGATTGCAGACTACTAATGCTCATTAATAAAGTAATGGGGAAACTTATATTTGTGGTTTAAATAGCTTAGCGCAATTACATAACTGGAGAGTCAGGATGGTAAAAAGTACTTTTAAAATATAATATTAGAATGTTTATTGCATTTTTAAAATGTTTCTCCTATTTTTTTATTTTTAGTTTATTTGAGAGAGAGTTAGAGAGAGAACAAGCATGAATGGGGGAGGGGCAGAGGGAGAGGGAGAAGCAGGCTCCCCGTTGAGCAGGGGGCCTGATGCCGGACTTGATCTGCACTGCTTTAATGGGAGGACAAATTGACAATTAAAAATTATATATATTTAAGGTGTAAAACTTAATGAGTTGGTATTTGTACACATTGTGAACAATCACCACAATCAAGTTAGTCAATGTATCCATCACCTCACGGAGTTAGCCTCTTTTTTGTGCCTGTGGGAAGAACTGCTATGAAAGTATACCACCTGTGTGTTTATTCTTTATTAGAAGTGCGGCATGATGCTATCAGTGTTCTTAGATTTTAAAATGCACTCAGATCACGTGGGGATCTTGTTACAAATGCAGATTACAATCAGTAGGGCTGGGATGGGGCCTGAGGCTCTGCATTTATTTATTTATTTGTTTATTTATTTATTTATTTAGAGAGCGTGTGAGTGGGGGAAAGAGCGGACAGGGAGGGAGGAGGGAGAAAGAATCTCAGGCAGACTCTGTGCTGAGCGTAGAGCTGGTCGCAGGGATCCATCTCAAGACCCTGAGATCATGACCTGAGGGAAACCAAGAGTAGGAAGCTTAACTGACTGAGCCACCCTAATGCCCCTAATTCAGTCTTCTTTTTAGTATAATCAGATAACCTCTGTCTTTTAATTGGGGTGTACCGACCATTTATATTTCATGTAATTATTGATATGATTTGATTTAAGCCTTCCATCTTACTACTTGCTTTCTACCTGTTCCATCTCTGTTCCTTTTCTTCTGCCTGCTTTTGCATTGAGTATTGTTTATGATCCCATTCGATCTCCAATATTGGCTTATTAGTTAAAGGTCTTTCGTTTTCTCTCCTGGTTTGAAGGATTTCTGGGGTGACTGATGCCCAGTTGGCCTTTCTCTTTCCTTCAGCTTAATTATACAGGCTTCTTCCTGACTCTGGGCCTCTGCACCTCCCTTTTCATAGAGCATTACTTTAGAAAACTTGTAATTATAAATCCTGTCTCTGCCCCCTTGAGATACCAGTCTTTCTCAAGGACTTGGGAGCCATCCCTTTGAAACGTGACCATCAAGAAAGGTAGGGCCTCTGTCTCCCAGTCTCTGTGGGAGGAGCCTGACTTCAGTAAGCAACAATTAGCAAACTCATGTGGCCCCAGTACATTGACGAACTGCCCTCAGTGTCCTCTGACTTTTCCATTAGCTCAACCCAGTGTTTAAAGATCCTCTGCCTTTCGTTCCAATGGAGTTGAATTCAAGCTCTTTCCCCTATTGCTGTAGTCTTGAATAAAGTCTTCCTTGCTGTTTTTAACAAGTGTATAGTGCAATTTTTTCTTTTAGAAGGGTTTACAAAATATGTCTTTGCTTACCACAGCCTGCTTTTAAATTATATTATTTGTGTATAAGAACCTTATGACCCTTTCTGCCATTATTGTTACCCAATTTACCTTTACTCGTGTTATAAGTCCCATGATACATTGTAACTAATTTTATCTTAGCTATCTTTTAGAATGATTAAAACCAGAAATATCTTTTTATATTTACCTAACTTCCATTAACCCTCTCTGATGTCTTGCCTTTTCATTCAGCAAACGATGGCTGCTGACTCACTAGAAACACAGGGAGAGCTACTTTCTGGCAGCTCTTGTAAGTCCCAGGAGTTTCTAGTGTACTCCAGGCTTCTCCATGCTGGTCAGTTACTCAGGACAGCCCTGTGGGGCTCCCTGAGAAAAGCATGTCTGGATAGTATCAATCCTAGATAAATTCTGTAGATCTGCTGAAAGGAACAGTTAGTCAATCGCTTGAGCGTTGGTTAATGAAATGACTTTTATTTTGCAGAAAATGAAAATGCCAATTAGAATCGAGACAGGAGTATAACCTTTGTCATCTGCCTCCTCATTTGCATAGATGAGAAAACAGACAAGGGGGCACTGCACACAAGGAGTGGGATTTTGTTTGTGGTCTATGCACACAGTTACGAGGGCTCTGTGGCACTTTCTGTCTCTCAGCAGCTTCGTGTTGACTGATTTAAATGAATCACTTCTCAGGAAGTGATATTAGGTGGGAGGCTTCTTGGTGACACGGGTGTTCCCTTCGCTGTCCTTTGAGCATCAGAAATGGTTTTCATTGCAGACCTCCTTCCATCGTAAATTGTGGTCACAAATTCTCCACATCATGTTTATTAGCAAAAACCTGTTCTTCAAACAAATATTCTTGAGGAATTATCAATCCTTATTTGTAAACATTTTATTTTAGACTTATTTTTTTCCTCAGGGATGACAGTAGGGAAAAAACTCTCTCTGCCAAGTTAGCTTATAGGTGTTTTACCCACAGTGTCTCATGTATGTCCAGAACAACCCTCTGAGGTTAAAAAGTATCATCGTCCTTTTACATAAGAGGAAATGGAGATGGTAAGACGTTCACTTTGCCACAGGCCAAGGTGACACAACCAGTAAATGGTAGAGTGCTCCCGGCCGCAGTGCTCGTATACATTCCCTGTGTGCTCAGGATTCAGTCCCGTATCCCCTTCATTAATCTGAGCTAGTCCTTATCAGCTTGCCCTGAAAGTCAGCTTGGACACAAACACTTTCTCTATCAGTTACTCCTTGACCTTCAGGTTCACTCAGGGTCGAAGAGCCTACACGGCTTATTTCTCAGACATGCTTTGGCCTCGCGGAGTCTCAGCCGCAGGTTGCTTGTTAACTCTAGGAAAAATAATCTTAGGATCTCTCATTCAAGAAAAAGGCTGTTTTTACATTGTGATAGAGGAAAAGAAGACAGTTGCAATGGTACCTGTCATTAAAATATAAAATCCCAGATGACGAAACTTTTTTCGATCGAAGACATTCCTGTGAGTTCAGCTCACTCATTCACATACAGTTGTTTACTGTTCACAGAGTTTTCTCAGATTTGAGATATAGAGAATCTTTATTAAAGAGTGTTTATCTTTTATACAAAAAGGGTTCACATTGAACAAAATGAGTACACAAGTTTTGGAGACATTGCTGATGATGAGAATGACAGGTTCCTCCTGGAATGGCTCGCTGCTGGGGTAGAGCTGAGGCTTTGATGTATTATGAAGTGAGCCCACAGCCAAGCAGTTTAGAATACTTTTCCACTGCTGAGAAGATTCATATTGAAAGATGGGGAAATGATCTTACAGCAGAAATCACAGTTGAAAGTTCACCTTACTCCTATTCCCCTAGGTATGCAAAAATGTGATGTGAATTAAATCACCCTGAAAGGAAAAAGAACACACACATTTATCTGAGGCAAGCAGTATGAATCTATATGCTCTGCAACTCATTGTTAAGACGTATTTGGAAGCCATGTAGCAAGTTAAGAAAATGAAACTAAGACCAAGTTCTTTTGCCATTAAGCTTTTAGTACAATTTGGGCAATAATTCTATTATCCATTTTTGAATTTATAATAAGAATTGCACCCTGGCTGGTTTTTCCGTGTCCCTGAAGATTCAGTTAAAACTAGCTTAAATCCCATATTACCTGCAGTGTGAAGCCCAATGTTTCCTGCAGTTTATCAGATGATTCTTGGCTGCTTATGGCTCAGTCAACTCTGGCTTTGATTTCTTGATCTTCTGTTTAGTACCTGTGCCCAGTGCTTTCTTCTCCATCTCCATAGTTTTTTACCTTAATTTTTCCAACACTGTTTGCAAATGGCTGCTGCATACAGTAGATTTTTGCTGAAGAGTTGGGTTATATGGTGGTAGAATAACAAAGTACAGCGTACATCAGAAATTAAAATCAAACAGATATTTCTGCTATAAAACATGTTTTAGCCACGTTTCTTCCATACCTCCTTTCCTGCCTCCCACCAGTCTTCGCACTCAGCACTTCAACCTTCTAATTCCAATCGATTTCTGACATTATTTCTTTGAATATATTTCTCCTCTCCTTCTGGTACTTCCATTATGCATATGTTGGCCTGCTTGCTGATGCCCACATTTCTCTGAGGCTCTGTTTGTTTTTCCTAATTCTTTTTTCTCTTTGTTCTTCAAATTTCACCATCTCTATTGATCTGTTTTCAAGTTTGTGGATTCTTCCATCAGAGCAATTTGCGTTTGCACTCTGTTAAAGGTTGAATTGTATGTATAAGGTCCTAAACCTCCAGTAGCACAGAATGTGACCTTATTTGGAAATAGGCTTGTTGCAGATGTTATTAATTAAGTGAAGATGAGGTCATGGTGGAATAGGGTGGGCCCTTAGCCAATTTGTGTGGTGTCCTTATAAAAAGGGGACATTTGAACACAGATGCATGCACACAGGGAGAACATCACGTGAAAGTGAAGGCAGGGATTGAGGTGATGCAGGAGAAGTCAAGGAACAGATTGCCAGCCAACCACTAGAATCTAGGAGAGAAGCATGGAGCAGAGTGCTCCCTCATGACCCTCAGAAGAAACCAACTCCATCGACACCTTGATCTCAGACTTCTAGCCTCCAGAACTGTGGGACGATCACTTCTGTTGCTTAAGCTTCTCAGTTTGTGATATCTTGTTGAGGAAGCCCTAGCAAATGAATACACACTCCTATAGTAATTATTTTTTCTCATTTTAACATTGTGCTTTTCAACTCCATAATTTCTGTTTGATTCTTTTAATAATTTCTATCTTTTTATTAATATTCTCTACTCGATGAATTTTTTATGAATTTTTATACCTTCCTTTAATTTTTTAAATAGGGTTTTCTTGATTGATTTAACATGTTTTCAGTAGCTGCTTTGAAGGCTTTGCTTGTAAAGTCCAAAATCTGGATCCCCTCAAAGGCAATTTCTATTGCTTGCTTTTTTCTTCTGGGTCGGTTAAATCTCCTATTTCTTTGCATGTCTTATAATGTTTTTCTTGAAAACTGGACAATTTTAGATAATAAATTGTGGCAAATCTTGATACTAACTCCACGCCTCCCCCACAGGGCTTGTTTTTGTTGTTTGTTTTGTCATTTGTTTATTTGTTTAGAGACTTGGCTGAATACATGCTGTGAAGTCTTTTTGCTCATGAGTGTGTAGGCTCTGAAGTCCCTGCTTAGATTTTTTTTTCTGTCCCGGTTTTTGTCTTTTAGTGTAGTTACCTAGGGTAGTTCCTGAGCGAGCTCCTGAGTCATTGGACAAAAGGCTGTGCTTGAGCTTCCCAGCCAGATAGTACTTCCTGATTGTATATATGTAAGGCTTTATCATTGTATATATGTAAGGCTTGGAGACTGCTTTCACAGTTTAGGGATTTTATGGTTTTGTTCCACATTCAGTCAGTGTCTAAACATTTGCAACTTCCCTTTCTAGTCACCTCTGAGAGGGTGCAGTCTTGAGCATGCACACAGTTTTCCAGATCACCAGGAATGAATGCCATTTAATTTTAATTTAAGCTTCCTAGAAGTTGTCTCTGGGTCAGAATAGCTTATTTTTTAATCAGTATTTGGTCAGATGTAGAACCTTGTAAGCCTCTTGAGCCAAAAAGGCTTCTGCCCTTTACTGATGCTTCTCTGTGTGACTTAGGGAATACTTTCAAGTTTATCCCACATCCTGCTCTGATTGCTCCTGAGTGGTTGTAGTTTGTTCTTTGCACACCGTCATTCCAATACCCAGAGTTGAGGCCCTTGCATTTTCCTTCACTGTCTCTTTCCTTGGCTTCTTTGTTAACCTTCTGTGCTCTTCCATTTTATTTGTTGCACTATCATGGAATTTAATTACTTTTCGCCAATATCTGCATTGCTTTTCACACTTTGGTATGCAATTCTTCATGCTCTGTTCCAAATAAATAGCTTAACTGTGTGTGTGTGTGTGTGTGTGTATTAGCTCATGTAATCCTTAAGCAACCACATGATATTGGTATTTTAGCTTTTCCATTTTATACATGGGTCACTGAGACTTGTTCAAGGTCATGTGGATGGCAAATGGAATACCATGAGTCTGGCTGCCATACTGCCTCTCATGATGGATGACTGGACTCAAACCATCTTGAAAGAACCCCCCACCCCCCAAGACAGCAGCTTCCTGGGATGAGGGAACTGTAGGCTGTGAGGGAGAAGAGCTGAGTAGGGCTATCTCAGAGGTCAGGAAGGAGGGCATTGCCTAATGAATAGAGGAGAAGAAAAGAGTGAAAGAATGAACCACACTCTTGCCCACTGGAGGCATGTGGATAATGGGTTAAGTCTGAGTAAAGGAAGAGGAGAAGTTTTTAATTCAATATAGTATTAGACCCTAACTCTAATGACTGAATCACTGGGATTCAAGAAGGCAACATTTAATTTCTCTCTTCCTTGTCTGATTTCTGTTTGAATCAACTGATGGATTGATTCAAAAGTTGGACAGAGGGAAATTTAAAATACATCATTGCTTTAACTTTTTACAAATAAAGCTGGTTGGAGAATGAGGGTTCTCTTTTGCACCACATAGCTTTGCCAAACATTATTCCAGAATTAACTTGCCCACCTAGTCACAGGCAGTATTGGGCAACTGCTATTCAAGAAGTAATGAGGGAGGCAGAAGAGACAATTGAGGGCTTCCTTCAGTGGATGTTCTTCCACCTGGACATATGAAGAGTGCAGAATAAGTGCCCTTAATAGTTACTTGAATGAAGTTGTTACAACAAAATGACTAGAAAATGATGGATTCTTCCTCAAATACTGGCAAAAGGCAGGGACAAGAATGTGGACAGAGTATCTTTGAGAACAGTGGTTGGTTAGTGTAAAATAAAGCATTCTCTGAAAATCAGGAGCTCAGCCCATTCCACATATCAGGGATATTTGCACACGAGATCCTTTGTACTCTTCTCTCATATGAAGGGAGAACACACAGCACTAACTTGTTTCTATAGTCTCTTCTCATTTATATTTCACTTCATTATTTATTTATGCTATTTATGCTTTCCCCCATCCCAGTTCTCCTACTGATTGCAATGCTATTCAAGTTAATCTTCATAAATAAATTATTCCAACAATGGATTAAGTAGAAATTAGTTGACATAATTGTGCATCTGTTTTGGTAACTACAGAATATGATGTTAAGTATTTTATGCTAACATAAGCTCTCAGTTTCTCTGATCATTAAAATTCTCTAAATAATAATAAATCACAACCTCCACATTATCCTTAAGGTTCCCTTAAAGTCCATGAATTTCAACAGAGAGTTATGAAGGGAAAGGAAGAGAGTTCTTAGCTAGACTCCTGTATTGGATACAACAGAATGGAAAACACACACATTCAGCTTCCTTTCTTAATGAAAGTATTTTTCACTCCCATCAGTGGGCCATTTTTCTGCCTTAATTTTGAGGGATTTCCCAATACAGCAAGATTGGATATAGCCATTTAAAGCAATTCAACCCTTGAAAATAGGTAATTCCCTTCCGTTCCATAATTCAAAATAATTTTTGGGTTCAAATACCATCCCAAGGCTAAAACAATTTATTTCAAAGATGCGTAGCATAGGGAGAATTCTTGATCATTGCCTTTCCCTTTTCCTTTCTCATCTTTCATTTCCTTCCTCATCTTTCCTACTGTCTACCTTTCCCCCTTGAACTCTTCTCCCCTCCCCCTCTCCCTTCACCCCTTTAGCAGAGTCAGACTTACTAGATCTTTAGTTCCTAAGACCCTGAGGAGGGAGTCTATTCCCCAAGATTTCCAACAAAGTCTTTGGAAGACTTTGCCTGGGCTGGCTTAGGTTACATGCCCATGAATGTTAAGTGGTGTGAAGGATGTGGCTCTGATGGGCCAGGTTTGGTTTTGATCTAGAACTGGAAGGTAGGGTGATGAGTCATGGGCACTGAGCAATAGGAAGGAATGGTTCCTGAAAGCATTAGAAGTTTTCTCTTACTAAAAAAGGAAGGAAGGATCACTGACAAGAAAGAACAATAGAATACCTCTACAGTTTGTGTGTGTGTGTGTGTGTGTGTATCCCCATACCTCTTTACCTAAGTGATATGCTAAGAAAGCTTTTTCATGATACAAATGTATAATATTTTTTATGTTTTTACAATTATATTTAATGTGATAAGAACTTGTTTTTGGTGTGAAATAGAGCTATCTTTTGAACCTATTTCCCAGAAACTATTGAATAATTTATCATTCCTCAACTGATTTTAATGGATATTGTTTTTGAAATCTAAACTGCCATTTGTACACACAGAGCAAATAGAGGACAGATCACTCCACTATTTGCTACAATGCACTCCATATCATGAGAGCTCTACAGCTTCTCTAGGTAGCCCCCAGGATTGGCTCTCACAGCCCCTTAAAGTATTGGTCTGTGGATCCTAGTAGCTAAGAGCTCAACTTGAAATCTCCTGTCCCAGCAGACCAGTGTCATGGCAACATTTGGATAGCCAAGGACATTTTGTTTTTTATACGTTCATTTCTTTATCCATGGGTTATTAAAAATATATGTATATAATTGTGCAGCACACACTCATATTCTTCAACTTAAAATAGACATATGTATAAGCTTTTTGACCAATTCCAGAAAATCATATCTGTTGGGAGCAAAGATTATTTCTTTTAGATATTTTAAGACATAAGAAATTAATTTAAAATACAAATATTAGGTAGATATTTTATGATGGAAATAGCACTAGGTATAAAATCAGAACACTCCTACTCACTATCTACTTGACCTTGGGCTGGTTACCTAATTTCTAAGCATGGGTTTCCTCATCTATAAAGTAAGGGTAATACTGTGACTTACAAGGTTATTTGGAGATTAAATGAGACTTATTGAATATCCATTACCAATCTGGCAGTATGCTAACATGGCTAACTCAATGCTTAATTAGCTCTAACTCATCTTTAGAGCCTGCAAAATTGCCCTCACATATTGCTATAGCCAAACTCTCTCAAAATAGGAAACAACTGCACATTGCTTAGTTGCATTAATAAAACATTCGGTACATCTGTTTAGTGCTATCTATGGTGCTAGTCAAATCCAAGTCCATGAATTCCAAGATTTAATGGAGGACAAATAAGTTGACAAAATTGTAACTGCCTGGCTCGTAGTAGAAGCTTCTCAAGTGTATGTTATTTTATTTTATTTATTTATTTTTAAATTTTATTTATTTATTTGACAGAGGGAGAGAGAAAGGCAGGCAAAGGGAGAGGGAGAAGCAGGCTCCCCGCTGAGCAGAGAACCCATCGTGGGGCTTGATCCCAGGACCCCGGGATCATGACCTGAGCCGAAGGCAGACGCTTAACCAACTGAGCCACCCAGGAGCCCCTCAAATGTATGTTGTTTTAAAATGCAATCAAGACAATTGAAATAGGTGTTGAAAAATGTGGTATACTATCAGCAATACGTATTTGGCTGTACTTCCTATGGAAGAATTAGTTTTAAAACTCAAAACAGTCATGTGTCTGTAGGGTTCATGCAAATAGATTTGTTTTATTTTGTTCTTTTTTTTCCCTCCTATTTTGTAGCTGTTTTGAAACAAGCTTTCCTCTGCCACAACTATCATCTGTTCCTGAAGAGCATTCACAACCTCATTTTCATGACAGGAATATTCCTGTGGCTTTTGATGGTTACTGGCCAGTGGTCCCTTTACTCTGGGACCCTTCACTGGAGCTGTTTCATTTGTGGAAGATACCAGCAGCACTACTTAGGTGTTATTTTATATTAAATTAAATATACACACACATTCTCAAGGCAAAATTATACATATAGGTGCTTTTATAATTTTAAATGCAAGTTGGATATGAATGTGAGTTTGGTATTTTTAGATCTCTTTTTGTGGGGTAAAGATTCTAGGGTGGCCCCCAAGATCCCTGCCTCCTGGTGTTCTCTTGTATATGGGTGGGGCACATTATTTGATTCCAACCAATGGAATGTAGCAAAGGAGATGGGATGTTTGCGATCAGATGTACATGGTTCTGTGGTGGTCTTAATAAAACTGTAGCACTTTCTTGTGGAGCCTTGTTGGCTTTGAAGAAACAAGCCATGGAGTGAGCTACCTTGTTAGGGAAACACACATGACGAGGAACTCCAGGAAGTCATTAGGAGCTGAGAGCAGTCTCTGTCCTATAAAACAAGAAAATGAGGCCTTTGGTTCTACAGCTACAAGGAAATGAACTTTACCAACAACCTGAGAGAGTGTGGAAGCAGATCCTTCCCCAGTTGAACTCTGCTGAGAGCACAGCCAGCCAACATCTGGATTTTAGCCTCAGCAGATCCTGAGTCAGAAGACCTAGCTAAGTTGGGCTTTGACTCCTGACCTCAGAAACTATCTATAGAAACTATAAACAATTAGTAGGTGTTGTTTTAAGCTACAAAATTTGTGGTTATTGATTATGCATCAATACCTTTTCCCCCACATTTGTCACCAGATCATATGCTCCATTGTTAGCATCTAATAAATCAATGAGTTGAAGTAAGGAATGATATTAATCCATAATATAATGCAAATCATTGCTATCATAGGATAAATAGTAAACCCACATTTAAGGGCCAGGGATAGAGTAGATACTGCATGAAGCACTGGCCTGGGATTCAGGTTCTGGGTTCTAGGCACAACTCTGATATTTCTTGTAATTCCAGTTCCTGGATCCTCCCTCCACTATCTATACAACTAAAAAATTAAATGTTTAAACTAAATAAATTTTAAGTTCCATTGTGGCTATACATTTACTAACAGCTTTAAAATTATAGCTCTAGGAATTATAGCTTTATTACCTCTAGTTAACTATTAAATAAAACTCTTGTTTGCTTTGGAATTCCCAATGCTCACAAATGCTTGTTTGGAATTAAAAAGGCCTTATTAAATGACTTAAGAGAGCACATTAACTTCTCATTGGAAACCAGCTGATTAATTTACAAAATATTTTTTCATCTCATCTGTTTTTGTTAACCTGGAAGATCTATCAGCAGGAATATGACGATTTAGATATAGCTTGTTAAGTACAGATTTTCTCAATTCATTATTGTATTAAAGAAAAGTGATACCATTTCTTTCCAACCTGAAAAGCTGGAAATGTTTGACCTTTATACATTCCCTACCAAAAGAAAAGAGAAAGAAAGAAAGAATGAAAGAAGAAAGAAAGAAAGAAAGAAAGAAAAAGAGAAAGGAAAAGGAATAAAAAGTTAATTTGGATTTACACAAGGAGTTTAAAAATTAATTAATCCCATCCATTTTATTCTTTGAAAAAATAGTTCATGTATCACAATTAGAATATGGAATCTTTATTGCCTTATTTGTGTTATATGTTTATGTAAGAGATCCTGTCCAGTAGGTGTCAGCAAAGTAATCTTAAAAATAATCATGGGGGTTTCTGATATTATCTTCATAACTACTTTTAGGTAAGTTGTAAGAACTTTTCTTGGTGCAGAGCAAGGTGTTATTTCAGTGTATCTACAACTATAAAGAAAAGAAAAAGAAGAAAGAAAGAAGGAAACTTCTGATTTTTTAAAAAAGCTACTCTTTCCTCCCCCATGTAATAAAAAGCCCTTTCTGAAATATCAAATAAAAAAATAATGGAAATTTTCTGAAATAAACAGCACAACCCTATATCAACATCATTTTGAAATATATAGACTATGAGAGAAAAAGAGACCCAACATGTAGAAGGCTAACCTAAAGTGAGCCACAGTAAGGGGCTGTGGGAAAATCCAGCACACCCAAAGGGGTGTCCTGTGGGAAGGAGGAGGTGGGGTGTAGGAGAGGAAAGGGGAGCTGCTTTCTCAGGGGAGATGTGTTGACTCAGAGGGCAGCCACATTCTGGAGGAGGGTTTGGGTAAAAGCCAGCGTGTCCACCAGTTCACAGGGCTAGAAGGTGGAGCAGTGCAGTGGGGAGGTGGACCACAAATCAGGAAGATGAAGAGAAGAGAGGCAGAGTAGGAATGGGAAATTCGTGGCTTTTTGCTTTTTGTGAGTTTATATTAAAATATAATATAGGTCAAGAAAGTGTATGTGTCATAACTGAGGAAGTCAATGAATATATATGCAAATATTAATATATAGCAATAAAAATAAAATTTGCCCTGCTGGCAGCTAGACTGTGAAGGGAGTATTGAGAATTGAAAGAGAAAAATCAGTTTTCTCAAAAGGTGTTGCACTATAACTTGCAAAAATAGATAAATTGAACCAAACCAAGTCAAGCCAAACTCTGAGCTCCATCATAGACCAAATTCAAATTCCTTCATCCAATTCATTGAAATCTTTGTGTTCCAAGATAAGACTGGTTGAACAGTAACTCCAGAGGGACTCCTGTGATCTACAGATGAGATGCCTGGCTGATCCAGCAATTCCTGTCTTAGTGATTCTGTCAGGGTTTAGAGGTATCTGCTTGTGGATTTACTTTGCATTTCCCTGATGATCAATGATGTTGAGCACCACTGCACACATTTATTACCCTATTGGATATCTTTTTTTTTTTTTTTTTGTACATTATTCCATGTGTTGTCTATATTTTCCTAATAGGTTTGTGGGAGGGATTTGAGATCTAGCTTTCATGTTAGATCTACACTTGAATCCTAGCTTTGTTACTTGCAAGCTGTATGGTATTAGACTGGGTAGACCATCAGTCTACCAGAGGGGAGCTTAAGAGAACACATGTTTTAAACAGTCTTATGTGCCATTTCAATGTTGATATAAAACATTCTTTGTTATGAACAAAGCAAGTTCCGAAAAATATCTATCTGGCAGAGCTCCATTAGATTTTTCTTTACTGAATCCTGAACACATTTGGTTCTGAATATTTGCTCCCTAACAATCTGTGGAAAGTTCTGATGCTCTGTGGGGTTGCTCTATCTCCTGTCCCTCTACCTCAGGTCTATCTTCTTCCTAACTTCCGCTGATCAAGATATGGAGATTAAGAGATGTGGGGCAATTTGTCTGAGGTCCACCACTACTAATAAGTGGTCGAATAACCCAGGCCTGCTGAGTCCAAAGGCAGCAGACTGGACATATGCTAAACCATGCTGCCTCTTGATAGAGTCTTAAGGTTTGAGTTAGAAAAGGATGTTGTTGAGCTACTGCTCAGTTTGAGACACATTGAGGCCTTGAAATAACATGCTGTGGCCTCTAGTCCTTATGCCAAGTCTTCTTTCCTAAAATTTGCATATATAAATACTAAAAATCACCTGCTGTATCTAACTACATGTGTACTGATCGACTATGATGGGCGTGATGGATACAGTGATGAGTAAGATAGACACAAGTCCTGCCTGCATAGAGTTCACTATACACAGCTATTGCAAAGGAGGTTGACAAGGCCTGTAGAGAGGTGATACGATAGATGTATACCTGTGATTTTGGGGGGCATGAATACAAAACCAAGGACTGATGAGCTTAGGTTCCTATCCCTTCTTACCTCTTTAGTGACCTTACTCAATTGATTGTTCCAAATAATTCTTTCCTATCTACTGGCTCCTTCTCATCAGAATTTAAATACCCAAGCCTTTTGTCTCTTTAAATGAACATGGTACCAAGAGAAAAGCTCCTTCCATGACCTGCGTCCTCCCTCAGCTCCCAATCAAATCACTTCCCCTAAAGAGCACACCTTCCTCCCCCTTCCTCATCTTCACCCCCTTTTCAACACACTCACCCTGCTGTTGCTACTGGTTTCCTAAAACAATGGTGGTGGTGCTGCCTTTAAAGAATGCTTCTCAGGTTTCAGCATTCTCATTTCTTAGCATCACAAGGTAGCTGCCTCTATTTTTCTTGATGATTTTCCTTCCCCCGTTCTTCCCATGATTTCTGAGTCTCCCTGGGGGTACTTTGTCTTCCGGTTGTCTCCCAGAGAATTTCCCTGGAGGTCCTCTCTCAATATACTCTCCCTAGGCATCTCACTCCACGATGACACCACCTGAGTCTATCTCCAGCATAGATGACTCACAACTGAAATCCAGATCCACATATCCAACTGCTCATTTGACATCTCTGTGTAGACAGCTGCCTGGGCATCTCAGATTCCACATTTCTCAAGTTAAGTTAATTATCCTCACCCTGTTCTGCTTCTCTGTTCCCAAACCAATGAGCAGCCCCCACATCCAAGAAACTGAGTTATCCTGAATCCTCCTCCTTCATCTCCCACATCCGACCAGTCACAAATTTTACCTCCTCCACCTCTCACATCTCTCCATCCCTTGTTATTTCTTGCCTTCTTTACAGATATTGACGCCTAAATGGTCTTCTGGCCACCAATACTGTTCCCATCCAAACTGATTTTCCTCAGAGTGGTTGAAGTTATCTTTCTGAAGGGCAAGTTGATCACCTCCCTGTTCTGTTTAGAACAGAGTTCTAAAGAGTTCAATAGCTGCCCATAATCCTCAGGAGCAGTTGCAGGCCCTTCAACCTGACTTGTGAAATCATTTGTCTGCCCCTGACTTACCTCTCCCTCTCAACCCTCACCACTCTGCTCCTTTGGACTCTGCACTGCACCCATAGTAACCTGATTTCTGCTTCCCAGCCCTACGCTTCTTTCTCTTGCCCTTGGGTTTTTCTCTCTTGTCACACTCATCTCTTCTCCCACGCATTATCATCTTGCTGACTCCTGTTCACTCCAGTTCTCGACTCAACTCCCACTTCCCCTGGAAGTACTCCGCCTGTTCCCGAGCCAGCTTGAGTTAAGTGACTCATCTATGTGTCTTCATAGCTCCTGAACCACTTTTATCCATAGCTACCTTGCTGTGAACTACACCTGTGTGATTAGCCATGGGGACATGAAGAGACTCTTGTGTCAGACCCACCACTTCCCTCCCAGCATCTAGCACAATGTAGAAAGCATGCAGAAGAATCATAGTTACATTAAAACTGGTCAAATATTTCCATTAAAACTTTTCTTGAGTCAAAGATAAGTGTTCCTTAGCTGGGAGGAAATGCTTCTGTATAGTGATGTTGCCCGGACATGACTGCTTTCTGGCTCCTGCCATCCCACCCCTTTGGGGCTCCTCTTTACCTTTGTCTTTTCCAACTCTTTCACAACTAGAAATACATGTGACAAATTATAGCACAAACAAACAAGTCAATGTGTTTTTACATTCTCTACCAGAAGCAAAATGGGAGGGAGACGGTATTCTCTACACAATTTCACATGAGCAGCATGGAAGTGCCAGCCATCAGCAGAATCCCAACTGCATTTCATCTCTCTCCCATGCTGGGGATTTGGAAGCTCTTTGGTTTCTCCTTCGAGAAATGTCATGCCATAAAGGATGACATACCAAAAATGTCATAGGATCTGGTCTCTGATGGTGACACCAAGGTTTGTGTTGTGGACAAGTTCTGTGTGCATGTGCGCATGCACATAGGTGGAGTCACATAATGCACTTGCACTTCAATCTCCAAGAATTTGATCTTTAACATAGGAACAAGATCTCTCTCCTTAACTTTAACTTCCCTGTAATTGCTAGTCATGACTGTTCACATTTTTCCTCAGATCAGAACTTCCCAAAGATTTTTCTATGGAAACTAGTCCCTTAATAGTAGACTGATAGGCTAGATAAGTCCCTTCATCTAGACCCCATGTGGAGATGAAGGTCCTGTATTTAATAAGCTTGGGGGCTTCATGTTTTCTTTCCTCTTGGACAGTCACAACCCACATCCGCCTAACACAGGCTCTGTGATGTTCATGGACATCTGTTTAACTCAGCATTTCCTGTTCATATTAACCACAGAAGCATTTTTCCTTGAATTTATTAATTTTCTGCAGAGTGCAGTTTGAGGAATATTGATTGGATCCCTTTGGTCTTTTAATTTCTGATGTGCAGTGCCTCTTGCCCTAACCAGATCTCTATATTTATTAGAAATTATATAAAACAATGATAGTAATAATAGCTAACACTTACTGAATGTTACTATATCCCAGGCATTATTCTAAGTGTTTATAGATCTTAGCTCACTAATATTTCCACAAATTTTATGACAGATATTATAGTTCTCCATACCATATAGGTAGAACTCAGGCACAGAGAAGTAAAGTATCTTGTCCAAGGTCACACAGCTGGTGAGTAGTGGGAATGGGATTTGAACCCAGACAGTTAGGTTCTCAAGAGTCTGGGATCAGTACCATTATTGGTGGCTTCCCTACTTTACCTTTTACTGAATCTCCTGAGCCTGGCCCATGAACAGTACCTGGCAAAAGATAGGCTTTTAGGAATGCGTGATGCTACATGAACCATCTAGCATTCTGTATTTGATAAGCAGGCCAACTTTTGTCTCATCTATATCATTCCTAACAATGTAGCTGCCTAGAATGGGCTGAAACAGTGACCCCCCCACACCCCCCCTGCCCCTCCACTCTCCAAGGGCCAACTCTGCTGGCTTGTTAAGGAAGCAGAGCAGGAATTATACTGTAGTGCGAAGCAGCACATGGTGGGCATCTTCAAACAATGTGCCAGAACACAGCTTGAAAAACATGCTATAGTCCTGGGTCACAAAACAAACACAGACATCACAAAACAGACTGCCAGAGGATGACAAACATTTGAATATAAATTAAAAGAAGCTTTGCAGACACAGCATAACAAAAAGCCCAATTAACAAAACCAACCATATGCTACTACCAGAATGGTTGGACACAGTGTAAAACACACACGCACATTAAATGCAAAGAAATCTCAGATGAAACAGCTTCATCAGACAGACTGGAACCAGTGCCAACCGTAGATGCTGCAGTGATAAAAGAGATTCTCCGGAGTCAGTCTAAATGTCCCCCAATAAAATAGCTATTGAAAGTATACACACCCCGGAGCACTGAACAAATAGTCGTAGAAACCAAAGCAAAACAATACACTTTTGGATCTGTGTTATTTTTTTCTTCCACATTGAATTACTTCAGACCTTGATTTATTTAGCAACATTTTTAAGGGTATTATAAAGTCGTGGTGAGGAGCATGAACTTTAGAATCAGACAGACTGGGTTTAAATCCTGGCCGTGCAAAATGCTAAAGGTGTGAATTTTGCAGGATAGTTTCGTATCATTTACAGCATATGGAAATGGGGATAGGAATACTCCCTTCTTCATACTTTTGTCAAACTCAAAACTGATGATGTATGTAACAAGTATAGCACAGTGTTTGGCACAGAGTGAACATATACTCCACAAATAAGAGCCATTATTACTTATTTAAAATTATACATATGCCAGGATGTGAAATTGGAATCTACAATTTAACTTGTGTATTATCAGCTTTAGCAAATAGAAGAGAATTCTATCTTGGACCATTCTGTTCTAGTCATTATATTACTGCAATCACAGTGACAGTGATGGGTCATAAAACATTCATTTGTTCCTTTGCTCGTTCATTTGTTTATTCTTTTATTCCTTCATTCAACAGTCCCTGAACGTCCTTTAGGCTCAGGTGAACGGTCCTAGGTGCTAAAGATATAAATCTGATTGAGAAACGACATCTACCTTTAAGACACTCCTAGACTGGTGGGGGAGACAGCCAGAAAGGGAAATAATTGTATTAAATAGGGTATGTACTAAAATAGATGCCTGTTTTGAACATTATGAGAGGGCTATTGATTTTGTCTGGGGAGTTCACTAGAGAGTCATTTGAACTTAGGTATTGAAGGATCAATAGTGATTTTAGGAGGAAATAGGGATTTGGAGATGTATTAATCTGCTTATTCCACTTACTGAAACTATATTGGGAGAATGATAGACAATTGTTCTGTAGGACTATTCATCTAACTTCTAATTGCTCTACACAGGAAGGAAGACGTTTCCAATTTTCTTTGGTTTATTCCTCCCCTTACCCCCCAGGCTACACAGAGCACAGTTTTAAAAATGCAGATATTTAAGAAAGAATATGACCCTTGGGGTTTTCTAGACCTGAGTATGAATTTCCCCGATCCTTTCTAGATGTGGGACTTAAAAGGAAGTCCTTTAACTTCTTTGAGCTTCAATTTTCCTTGGTAAATTTGGAAATTATGCATACCTCATTAGGTATCAGGCAGTATGTGGCTATGATTATGTAAGCCTCAAGAAACTGGGAAGTGAGGTGATAAAATTGTTCTTGGAGAGTTAGGAAACTAATACATAACATTTTGGAATAGCATCCCATTTAAAAACCAAAGCAGAGATGTTCGAGAGGGAGGAGTCCCACTCAGGACACATTTCAGAACTGTATGGTGGTTGTGGTGGTGAAAATTTCTGAGCGAAGGAAAGAATGTGTCCATTGGTTAGGGGAGGTGGTCAGTCACGGATTCACAGAAACAATGGGAGTCATTAGATAAAAGATGAGCAGTGCTTCCCTAGACCTGTTCAGAAGTGCTCCCCATATTTATATGAAAATCCAGTCTGCTTTACTGTGACATTCACTACAGTGAATTAATATGTTCTTGTTATTATGTTCCTCTCTTATGAGGGAGCGGACCCAGTTTGATGAGCAGTGGGGCGCTGAGCCAATCCCATTTCAGAACTATCAAGATGGAAGGTGAGGAAGCCACACCATGGATAATTCACCCAGGCAGGTGCCACATGCTGATTTCTGCCTGGACAATCATGCAGTCTTCCCATGTCACCTGCAATTTGCACATGCTTTCTCTGACATCTCCACAGGGATATCAAATAGACATATCAAATAGAGTATGTCTGAAAGCAAACTCTTGATTCTCCACTCCTGCGACAAACCTTCAATCCTGTCTTTTCTGTTTTAGTACATGAAAGCTCCCAGTCTTCCTGTGGCTTGGGCAAAAAATCTGAAGTCATCCAGGCCTCCTCTTTTTCTCCTACACTTTCTGGGGGGTGGGCATATCCTGGGGTGTCCCCCATGATTTCTGCACCTTAGTATGCGTACCTTGTGCACTCTCCTGCCCTCGTGAGTGGTGCCGATGACGTGCTTCTACGCTACAGAAGAAGGGATAGTGTATGGGATACAATTTCTGTGATCATGTTACGTTATATGGTAAAAGTAAAAAGATGAGATCCCCAATAAGTTCACTTTACATTAGTCAAAGGGGGAGTTTATCCTGGGTGGCCCTGACCCTGTCAGGTGGGCCTGTTATTAAAGGACCTCCACATTTCCTGAAGTCAGAGAATTTAAACAGCTGAGATTCTATGTCTGCTGCTGCCTTTGGAGAAGCAGGCTGTGGTGAATTCTGCGGCTGCAAGGAAAGTAATTCTGCTGACAACCCGCGGAGGCTTTCACGTGGGTCCTTCCTTTGTTGAGCCCTCAGATGGGAGTGCAGCCTACCCGACATCTTGATTTCCGCTTTGTGCAGCCCTGAAGACAGGGCTCCTTGGAGCCATGCCTGGTCTCCCGATGCACAGAAACTGTCAGACAACAAATGGCTTTTGTTTTAAGCTGCTAACTGCGTGGTCATTTGTTGTGCAGCGATAGAAGACGAACTCACGTGTCACGTCCAGTCCATCAACAAATCCTGGCAGCCACCTCCTAGACGTACCGAGAATCTCATGCCTTCTCTACCCTCTTACCCGCTTCCTCTCAAATTGGAGCTGCCAGCATTTATTGCTTGGATAATTATAACAGATGCTGGTTGGTCTTTTTTTTTACCATCACATTCCAACGGTTTTTTTTCTTTCTGCAAACAACAGTCAGGGTTATCCTTCTAAAACACAGATCGTGTTAGGCCCTTCCCCATTCATATCTTGCAAATTATGGCCACCCTGCTGGCCTTACCAAGCTCCTCACCGTATCCTACAAGGCTTTATACGATCTGGCCCCCAGCGACCACTCTGACCTTACTTCCTCTTGCTCTCTTGTTTCTGTCTCTAACACCACACTGAGCCCCTGTTCCCTAACCATATCCAGCTTGCTTGTATTGGGCCCAAGTGTGGTTCTTTACAAATCTGCTTCAGGAAATAATCTCTTTGTATTGACTCTGGCTTCCAAGGGAAAAATATTTAAGGACACATGCATGTGAAAATATATTAAGGAGTTTTCGTCAGAAAAGGCTTTTTTTTTTTTTTTAAAGATTTTATTTATTTGACAGAGACACGGCGAGAGAGGGAACACAAGCAGGGGGAGTGGGAGAGGGAGAGAAGCAGGCTTCCTGCCAAGCAGTGAGCTGGATGCAGGGCTCGATCCCAGGACTCCGGGATCATGACCTGAGCCGAAGGCAGACGCTTAATGACTGAGCCACCCAGGCGCCCCAGGCTTTTTTTTTTAAAAAGGCTTTTTTAAAAAGGCTTCAAGAAACTGATACACATGTTCCGTGTTATTTCAACATATATGTTAAGCTGGGTATTCAGATTTTATTGTAATGATATAGGGAGAAGCAAATCAAACGTAAACAGCCATACCTACAAACCTCAGGGGATTGATGTTGAATGAATTACTTAGATCACTGTCCTTCAGTTTCTTCATCTAGAAAATGGAGATTATTACATTACCAGCTGATTGAGCTGTTGCGGGGAATGAAATGGTTTAATTCATGTGGAGTGCTCAGACCAGTGTCTGGTAGAAGAAGAACACTCAACCTCCCCCTGCTATTGGCTTATTAAATGATTATTAATTAGGATTAGAAGTAGAATCAAGAAAACAGCACCTCTGAGAATACTATGGGGATGAGGTGCTGGCCACAGCAGAGCTCACACAGATGTAGGAAGAGCCGAGGAAGGAAAGGTCTGGAAGAGGGGAGTCAAAGAATGAGAGAGTTGGTGAAGTAGTATAAAGGGTTAACTTGCCTGCCTTTTCCAGGTAGTTTTGGGAGGAGTAAAAACAAGTAGCTTTTCCTGCTGATTCTGGCAAAGTCCCCATGGGGGACAAAACAGGCAGCTCAGCTTTACATGCAGGTGTCTGCTCTTTGGCGTCAGCTACCTGCATGGGGGCCCCGGGGGACCGAGGACTGCAAAAAGCGGCTGCTCACAGCCCTCCTGCCCTGTAGAAGTTGACCTGGTTTCTGAGCAATTTGGGCCAACTGCTGCCAGAAGTACCCTCTCGGCCCTTACCCAGACGCAGACAGAAGGGACCCAGCCGAGAGAACGGCACAGACCGCTGGCTCTAGGGACCAGGATATCTCGTGGCCCCCTGGGCCATAGGCGCGTATCTTGTCCTGCGTTCACTGTGTTGACTCGCGCTTTCCCTGTCCGCGTCTCTCCTACCAGGTCTGCTGCTACAGACCGTCTCCTTGCCTCTTGTTCCTGCTTACTTGTGCGTTCTGTTGCTTCTTGTCCCTTTACTGCATTTCCCCACGTATGTGTCGAATTGCTTCTGCCCCAGACATCACTGGATTCCCTTCACATGTCTCATTCTTCTTGTCCCAGAGGATTGTTTTTTTTTCTTGGTTCAGTTAATTACAGTCATATCTGTAGAGCAAAGATTTTGCAGTAGGCTACCTTGTGGGTCTCTCATCAGCCTATGGATCAATGTCCTTGTACTAGGCTCCCTGTTCTGGTCAAATCCACCTTGGCCTGGGTTCAAATCATGACATCCATGGGAAAATGACCCTTCAGAAGGGGCCTGGGTGAGTGGTAGCTGTTAAGCTTCCCATAGGACAAGTGTGGTCGGCATTGTCTATATAATACGTACCTATAGGAAACATGGGAAGTGCCAGGTACTGTACAAAGTACCTAATATGCATCATTTAATGCGAGACTCAACAGAACCTTGTGATTTAGATTTTATTAAAATGTGCATTTTTTTGAGGAAGAACTGAGAGTTATAGAGGTTAAGGTCACATATCTGGCATGTGCTGGAACTGGAATATGATACATTGCAGTTGACCTCTGTACTACGTACAGTCTGCTACGCTGGGCGTCCATCTTAGAAGCATGATCGGGATTGTCTTTTATATCTCGTGTCATGAAACATCTGAGATGGCTGTGTTGTGTTGGAGCAGCTGAAAGCAAGCCAGGGAAAATCACACCTTTAATAAAGTCCTTCACTGGGGCAAATAAAACACTCAGGGCTATCGATTATTCTAGCCTGCAATCCATGAACTCAAAAAAAAGTAAGCTAAAATTGAACCACAGCTTCCCTTGCACAACTAAGTAAGTATCTTTACTTCTTATTCTTAATTCTAATTTGAAAGTCTGAAATAAAGGCAGTGTAACCTCTCAGAAACCTCTTGCCTTAGGTAATTTTAAAAACAGCTAAATTTCTCCTTCACAGTAAATGGCTATTGTATTATAAATATGAAACGACTGAATGGAAATCATATGTGCTGGTCCCACTGCATGTCACAGGGCTTACCTCCAGAGGGCAGCACAGCACGGCAGCTCTGATCTGGGTTAGGGAGTGTTGGGGGGCTGGGGGGGAAGGGTGTTGCTAATGACAAAAAAGACAATGTTGTACTATTTACTATGCATGTAAATCCCATTTGTTTTCTTTTCCCTCTTAAAAAAAAATATTTTCCTTGGCTTTTCTTCCACTAGCTCACAGTCCTTTGGGCTGTCACTTGTTATACATGACTTGAATTATTTTACTGAAGAGGGAATGCTTTATCACTTTTGGAAAACTAAATGTTAGAAAAGACCTTCTTTCATTGCTATTTGGATGTACTTATCATTCAATAATTAGCCACCCTTCCAGACAAGGAATTCAAAATGGGAGTTATGATTTGCCTGGGCATCTCACAGTTCCAGCCATTAGTGTTCACCCAGCTGAAACTAGGAGACTAAAAATAATCCAATTAAATAACAACAGTGTATTTTGAATCAGTGCTGAACAGATGGTAAAGTATCCTCCATTCATCATTAATTAATGTTCATTTAGTGCCCACAGAGAATGACTCTGGGTTTACTGCTTCCTGAAGACAGAAATGAAACTTCCCCTGCGTTGGAAGGTTGTAGCGTTGGAAGGTTGTATGGTCTTAGAGAAAACCACATTACAGGATCTGGAATAGTTTTATAAAAATAAATTAACCTGGAAATGGGAGCAACAAGAGCTTCAGTGGATTTTATGACCTCAACGAGGATTTCAGGAATAAAGAGCCTAGAAAGGATGAGTTTTCTGATTAAGGAAGAACTTAAAATTGCAAATCTCTCTTTCCTTCCTCTACTCAACATGCCAGCAGAGGTACTGAATGACTTTCTCTTACTATTGCCTCTACATTTTAATTTTGTGAATACTTAGTTTACCTCTTGTATCTATTTTTTCCTCTTGAGCTTTGTTTGATATCACCACACAAATATCTAACATTTAAGTTGGCAAAATGATGTTCAAGCATAATAATCTCTCCTGAGGATTTCTGGATACCAGTGTTTCAGAGGATATCAGTTTGGTCCACATTTTGTGGAATGGTTTCCCCATAACTAAAATATATTTCTCTGCCATAATAAGCATAGAGTAGATCCATGCCTTCTCGAGTGCCTCTTAGCTCATAATTATCTTTGAGAGTCATGTTTTCAGTTGTATTCCCATACCAAAATAAAAGAGCTTTCCAAGTTCCCTTAGTATGTTTCCACTGGTGAAATACTCATTGAAATAGTTTCAAAAATTGGTTTCCTTTCTTATTTTAAATAGTATTTTTGTTATATACCTTTATTTGGTGGATAAAGTAACTGCCAAATTCAGAATTCCACTTTTAAATTTATCCAGATCCTTCATTTTCTGATTGAAAGCTACAAAAATGTTAACTACCTAGGGAAGCCAGTTGTCCACTCAATCCCCATTGTCCTCTCTCCCTTAATGAGCTCTTAATTTGGGGAGATGGCAATGTATTCAGCTAAAATTCAACACTTCCTAACCTCTGTTATAAAGCAGGGATGGCCAACGATAGGTCAGAACATGTCTTTGGGAGGTTTCTGAGAATGCCTTTTAAAAGGGCTTATGCGGTTGGCCCTTGCCTGGCATTGGCTGGAATTCCAGCGTTCATTCTTGTGACCATGAGGTGATCTTGAAGATGGAAGTCACAAGCTAATGAAACCAGAACACAGACACAAAAGCTTGGGTTCCTATGACTGTGACAGTCCTGAACTGCATAATGTTGTATATGAGAAAACTAACCCACAATTTTGCAAAGGCACTCTTTTCTTGGGTCAGTTCTCCATGCCAACGGAAACAGACTTTCGGAGCCAAAGTGGGTCCTTACAGTGACCTATAAGGGCACTATTTGATGTGGTTTCCCCCCTTCCCCTCCTATATCTTCCTGACCTTATCTCCTACCATTCTCTACTGCATATACTATATTCCAGCCCCATGGCCTCTTCATTATGCACATCAGGTACACTCCAACCTCCACGGCTTTGCACTTGCTGCTCCCCTACCTGGAGCACCACTGCCTTACAAATTTGCCTAGCAAGTTCTTTCCCATCCTCCAAGCTCTTACTCAAAATCCCCTTCCCAGTGCTTCTTCCCTAGTCTCCCCTTCACTTCAGCCTCCTATCCCCTGACATTTTAGATCTCCTTTTCCTTAAACAGCAGGAAATGGCTTCATTTGAAAGTTTAAGTCAAGAGGGAGACAACACATATTTCCAAGAGCGAAGGGATAAAGAATAAAGTAGGGAAATGTAGAAAGATGATAGGCAAAGAGCTCAATTAGAGGCTACTGCAGTCAAAGGGATGGATGTGCTTTTCTTGAGAGCAGGAATGAAAACACCTAGAGATTGAATGCCAGAGAGATTTTGTGGTGGCTAGGATGGAAGTAGAGGGGACTCAATTTGGACAGCCCTAACCTTCTAAGAATAGGATGCAGGCAATCTGCTGAGTGTGGAGGAGGAAGTAGAGGGGGAAGGATGGAGTGAGGGGGGAATGTTCTCTGACACCTGCCACTATAGGAAAGGGAAATAATGAAGAACTGAATGAAAACTGGTAGTGAACATTTCTGAAAGCCCAAGTTGAAGTAGATATGGGAATGAGACTAATTAAGCCAACTGCCATGGCTTTATTTTGTTTCTCATAATTCCTGGAAGCTCAGAAGTAGGAGTGGGAAATAAACAAGAACAGGTGGTCAGCTTTCCCCAGGGTCCGCAAATGGTAAGGTGGGCACGGTGGAAAGATGATGTGGTCATGTTTGAGTAGGTTGTAAAGTGACTGAAAATGGCATTCAAGTTGGAGAAGGCAAGTGGAGCTAGAAGGAAGATAGTAGTTGGGTTGTGAAGGCAGGACATGCCCTAAAATCCCAGGGTGTTCCCTGACCATAGACTCCACCTTTTCATTCCACTTCTGCCTGTATCATACATAAAGTTTATGTTCAAGGACTCAGAGCATTTTTTAACCCATGTACCATTTGGCCTGATATATAAATATGACCCAGCAGAAAACCTCTAGGTCAAGGTTTATGGTGCCCACTCTCAGGTACTCATTTCAGGAAAGATGATGACAGGTCATCAGTGTGAACTTTAGTGTGTGGCTGGAGGAGAAATGCTGCTTGTTTCTGCTCAGTTCTAAGTGTGTGACCTTCACTTTAGCTCTTGTTGCTCCCACCTCTTCTTTTTGTTCATGTGCTTCATACAATACCAAGACAGAGAGGTTGGGAGTTGGGGGTTTGGGATCTGGAGTCTGTCATCTGGTATCCAATTCAGTTCCAGCACTACCTAGCCGTGTGATCTAGAGCAAGGAACTTTTCCTCTCTCCAAACTGATGTTTTCATCTGTGAAATGGGGTTGAAGTGAGCACACACCACGTAGGATTGTTATGAGGACTGGTGAATTATCTGTAAAGTATCTAGAATGGAGCCTGGCACATAAAACACGATTAATTAGCTATGATGATGATGATGGTGCTGATTAATTCAATAACTATAAGAAGTCAATCAAAGTGCATAAGGAACACACCCATCATTTTCTAGAGGTGGAGTGGGACTTTTGTCCCCTGAGCATGAGCAGGGTATAGTTAGTTATTAAAATTATAAACTATACAAGTTTTTAATGAGTAGTACATCAATAAATGTCTGGCGTAAGGCTTTAAACATGGTACCTTCCCATGAAACAAACATAAGCTTCTAAGAGACATCTAAATTGTCCAATGGCCTTTAAAAAATTTCAGATAAAAAATATTGATTCTCAATTTGAATCATGGTAGTTTCATTGTAGAAAACATGGGAAATAAATAAAGCAAAAATATGAAAATAAGACCTGTAATTCCACTATCCACATATAATCATGAATAGCTACAAGTAACCAAGGATGCCTTGACCTTTGTGAGCCCTTTTCCATGTGTATACACCTCTGTCTTCCAATTTAAAGGAATTTATTGCAAATATTAAAATGCCTAGAAATCCAAGCCAGGGCAACTAAAGAGAAACAAATGCTGTTGCTTGTACTCATTAAGAATTTGCACATGGAGGGAAAAAATATCAGAGATTCTTAAAAAATGCTGAATCCAGAATGAACAGGAGAAGGATGTTCAGCCCGCACATAAATTTCCTTTATCGTTCTTTTTTCCTTTGTCATGTCTGAAGATTTCTCAGCTTTCACGTGTAGTTTATATGGTTTAAGGCAGACTTTTAGGATGGATGTAAGGTAACTTGGTGTTCAAACAAAGAAATTATAAAGAGCCTGGGTGTACTGGGCTCTGGTTTTCTCTCAAGCCTGTAATATAAATATCAACCCATCCAACTTGAATGGATAAATATCATGACCTTTTAAATAGGGATGAGAGAAATCTACTGTAGTATATTATTCATATTATATATAAGTCACTATAACCAGAGCTGTTAAATTCTGCATCTACAAATGATTTGCTGGAGCATCTACTTAGTTTTCTTTTTTAAAAGATTTTATTTATTTATTTGAGAGAGAGAGGGTGAGAGAGCACAAGCTGGGGGGAGATGCAGAGGGAGAAGCAGACTCCCCACTGAGCAGTCTCAGGACCCTGAGATCATGACCTGAGCCAAAGGCAGATGCTTAACTGACTGAGCCACCTACAAGCCTCTCTACTTAGTTTTCTAAATATGACATCATGTGGTTCCGATTCTATGAGAGCTATGTTACAACTATATAAATTGCAGGTAACTGGAAGCAATGTGATAGAATTCTTGTCTGTACACATGTAAATGAATTCTAATATTAACTCCTGAAACTGGTTGTGACACATCTCCAGCTTCCTCATTAATGAGTTAAAAAAAATCTGTAACATTCAATTTTACACCTGTATGAGAGCCACAATTTTTTCTTTTCTGAAAAATTATCCTTTGACCAGGTGATTTCTATCTGCAGGAACAATCCAGGATAGATGTTTTTCTTTGGTGGTCTCTCTTCCTGAGTTGGCCAGTGGTGGAAGAGGTTGACACTGTTCCTTACCAATAATCTCATTTTAACTGCATTATTTAAAAGTTATAGCTCCTTGGGCGCCTGGGTGGCTCAGTTGGTTAAGCGACTGCCTTCGGCTCAGGTCATGATCCTGGAGTCCCAGGATCGAGTCCCGCATCGGGCTCCCTGCTCAGCGGGGAGTCTGCTTCTCCCTCTGACCCTCCTCCCTCTCATGCTCTCTGTCTCTCATTCTCTCTCAAATAAATAAATAAATAAATCTTTAAAAAAAAAATTAAAATAAAAGTTATAGCTCCTTGACATTTGCAATGTGCAGGTAAAATGCCTCCTGACTTTTCCACAATGGTATACAATTTTCTCAAACGCTTTCTCTTGGTTGGCTTACTTCTGCAGAAAATTAGGTTGGTTGAGTGTCTTAGCTTGGGTTACCAACTGGTATGGTAACAAAATACCACAGACTGGGTGGCTTAAACAATACATACTTATTTCTCATGGTTTTGGAGGCTGGGAATGAGTGATCAGGGTGGCAGCATGGTCAGATTCTGGTGAGGGCCCTCTTCCTGGCTTGGAGACAGCTCACCCTCTCACGGTGTTCACATAAAGCCAAGAGAGGACGCTGGTCTCTTCATCTCTAATATGGGCACCAATCCCATCATGAGGTCCCATCCCTAAGACTTCTTCCAAATTCAGTTACCTCTCATAGGCCCCACCTCCAAATACTGCCACACTAGGGGGTCACATTCAGTGTGAAGCCAAATACATCCATCTGGTATATATCACATTCTCAAAGATCTCTATAGTTAGAGATGTAAATTTCCTCTTTGACTTAGGAGTAGTTTAGAAGATTTTTGGTTGTATTATAATCACTTACCTTTATTATTTTCGTCTTTTGCGTTTTCATATATATTTGTTCTTACATTACTAAAATTAATGCATTGTGAGTTAGAAAAAGTTCTGCTGATGGGAATGTATTGTGAATTTCTTTACAATCACAAATATGATCATTTTAAGCCAGGTGAAAATAAATATGCCATCCATAGGTTATAAAATATATTGTTACATATTTTAAGCATCTAAATATTTCTCAAATGCCCCTATCTCTACCTTACCAAATTAACCATTCCACATAATTCAGAGTTCTACTCTTTCTTTCTTCTCTTTGAAGATTGATTGATTGATATATACTTTACAGAACTGGCTTATATGATTGCAGAGTTGGCAAGTTCAAAATCTAGAGGGAAGACAGGTAGGCTGGAAATTCAGGTTATGTTGTAGTCTTACATCCAAAATCTGCAAGGCCGGTTAGGAGTTTGGGAACTCAAGCAGGGTTTCCTTCCTTCCTTCCTTCCTTCCTACCTACCTACCTTCCTTCCTTCCTTCCTCCCTTCCTCCCTTCCTTTCTCCCTCTTTTTTAAGATTTTATTTATTTATTTGAGAGAGAGAGTGAGCAAGAAAGAGAGAGAAAGAGCACTCACAAGCTGGAGAAGAGGCAGAGGGAGAGGGAGAAGCAGACTCCCTGCCTGATGAGGGGCTTGATCCTAGGACCCTGGGATCATGACCTGAGCCGAAGGCAGACGCTTCACTGACTGAGCCACCCAGGCGCCCCTCAAGCAGGGTTTCTACGTTACAGGTTTGAGTCAGAATTCCTTCTTCTTGGGAAACTTGAGTTTTTGCACTTATGGCCTTCAATTGATTGGATGGGGCTCACTGCTTTACTTAACATCAACCGACTATAAGTGAAAATCATAGCTACAAAATACGTTCACAGCAACATCTAGACTGTTTGACCAAAGAACTGGGCGCCATAATATTGCCAAGTTGATGCATAAAACATCATACTCCCTCAACTAGGACAGAACCCCTAGGAAATGTTTTCTGGCTACTTCCAAACATTAAGAGTCATTAAAACATTAAAACATAATGAAAATTGCTTTAATTTTTTAAATATGTATTGCACGTTTCTTTCTTTATGAACATTAAACTATGGTATTTTATGTGGGTATAGCTTGTCTCTGCCTCTTTGGCTGCTATTCTGTGACATTAGTAAGTGACTTGTGGTTCCCTTGGAGCCTATATATTTCTTCTCTCTCCTATGCTTCACTATGTCCATCGCTGGGGGCTCACAGCAATCCAGGCAAGAAGGAAAATCAAGACCTTGTTAGGCTTCAGCCTGAGCTGTGTGGGCTCTTGTCCAGCGTCACCAGGAATTTTGTTTTGGAAGTGTTTTAGGCAGTGGCTAATATTAATAAAATGCCTTTCATTTCCACTTTTCCTATTAATCATTGCTAGCCTTAGTGAAAAAGCCAAATAGGAGGATTCTTAGCTTCCTGGAATAAAATATCATCGAACATCACCAGATTGAACCCAGATTCCTAATGACCCATTTCATTTCCTAACTCTACATAAGTCATTTGTATTTGCAACTCAATCGATTTTCTTTATTTCTAACTACAATGTGCCTAAAGCCTTTAGTAAGTACTTAAAGCATAGTTACCACTTAGTCAATTTTTTATAATTATCACTTCATCCTTAAATACAATAAATATTAGAATATCATTTAGCTCTTGAAAAAATTATTATATATTATAGCCCCTCAAATAATTACTGTAGTGCTGGAATTTGGGCTCTGCAGTTTCTTAGACGTTTCTAGTTTACCTGAGGGTCACCCACAAATGAAGTGAAATTACTTAGACAAGAACCCCCATGAAGAGGATTTACAATTATGCACCTTTAGTGGACTTTCAGTGTTGCCACATTGCATTGTTTGCCCTTTTGATTGTATACCATTAGACATTCCACAACTTGCCACACAAACTTCTTGCTTGTTAAACTAAGACTCAACAAAGTTCGAGTTACTTTGATGACTTTAAGCAGGTTACAGCAAAAGAAAATAAAATGTCTAAAATATGACACAGTGTAAAGAAAAAGATTTTGAAGTCCATGAATGCATGTTTCATGGATGTCAAACTGTTTACAAGTTTGAAAGTAATGATAACTATGATGCTTTACATTGATAACAATTTCTAACATTTATTTTGTTTTGTGACTTTAATATATCCATATAACTATTTAAATGTATCATACATTTCTATTTTTATGAATGTTATTCGATGATATTTTAGGTGGGTGTGGCTCATCTCTGCCACAATTACAGGTAAATGATGAAAAACAATTGGAAATACCTTTTAAAGTATTGAAGTTAGAAAGAATAGTAATAAAAGTATAAATTTGTGGTTGCTATGTTTCTTTATTGATAGAATAAACCTAAATTCAAGATTGAACAATTAGTTTTGATCATTGCAGCACACAGGTTTTTCAAATGAATTAGAAAAAATTGATTTCAAATTTCTCAGGCAGTGACAGATAATATACTAGTTACTTATATCTGACCTAAAATATGAAGTGAGTTAAAATAAAAATTTTATAGCCTGAGTCAATATAATCTCACCCACAAAATAGGTTAGTGTTTTCATGTATGATTTAATCAGAACACCAAAGGCATAAGGTATCACATATTATCAAGGTTTTATTTTACTCAGGGTGAGACAAAATGTCAGTAATAATATTTTAAGGTACTGTGAAACATGCAAAGTCTGTCTTTTTTTCTCCCCTCCCATTTGACATCTCAAATCAGGTAACTTTTATTTTATTATTATTATTATTATTATTATTTTGAGAGAGAGAGAGAGAGAGAGGGAGAGCATGTGAGCAGGGAGGGGCAGAGGGAGAAGGAGAGAGAAAATCTTAAACAGGCTCCATGCTCAGTGTGGAGCCCAATGCAGGGCCTGATCTCATGACCCTGAGGTCAGGACCTGAGCCAAAATCAAGAGTCAGATGCTTGGGGCACCTGAGTGGCTAAGTCATTAAGCGTCTATCTTCGGCTCAGGTCATGATCCCAGGGTCCTGGGATTGAGCCCTGCATCGGGCTCCCTGCTCAACGGGGAGCCTGCTTCTCCCTCTCACTCTCCCCATGCTTGTGTTCCCTCTCTCTCTCTCTCTCTCTCTCTCTCTGTCAAATAAATAAAATCTTAAAAAAAAAAGATGCTTAACAGACTGAGTCACCCAGGTGCCTCTCAAATCAGGCAACTTAAGAGTGAAGGTCTTGGGTTAATGTCATTCGTAATAGCCTTGGATATTCATTTCATCACTCACTTAAATGAAAATGATAACTTACTTCTGCATAATCCTTTAAAAGGTAATAAATGCTTCATGTAATTTGTCTGGTTTGGTCTACAGAAGGATCCTAGGACAGTGCAGCATGGTGATCAATGGCACAACTGGTGCTGAAGTCCCTGGACTTGAACCTTCACTTGTCTTCTCCCTTCCCTATGTGACCATGGGCAAGTAGCTCAACTGCAGTTTCCTTACCTGTAACTGGAGGGGGGCCGCCTCAAAGAAGTGAGGACTGAGTTGATGGCTGTGAGTTGCTTGGAGCGCCCCCCGGCTGTAGCAGGCACCACCCCAGCCTCTGCGGCCCTTGTTCTGCACAGGAGGAGCTCCAGGCTCAGAGAAATTACGTGCTTTTTTCAAAGTGCTTTTTCCTTTCCTTTTTGGAAAGGTAGCTCTTCGTTGTGAAACAAAGAGAAAAGAGCTGATGAGTGCAACAAAGAACAATGAATAATTAAGGAATTGTGCTGAAGTTCAAGTCATTTTCAAGAATCATTTGTATAAGAAAAGCCTTCTGTCTTATTTACTTCTGGAATAATTTGACTTCTTACATAGCCTTGGGAGGCATACAATTACAAAAGAGCTAATACTTAAATGCACCAGCAAAAAAGAAAGTACATTTCTATTTTCTATCTATGATATCAAAAGACTTTCCTTAATGATGGATTATTTCTGTGATAAGGGTATTTAATACACATAGATATATTTCTAATGTTTTATTCTTAATTTGGTGACTATAGCTGATGTTTATTATATAAACTACTCAGATACATTTTTTTCCCATTTCAATTCAGGTATATAATGTTTGTGTTCCCTCCAAATTCATATATTGAAATCCTAACCTCCAAGGTGGCTGGGACTATGGGAGGTGATTAGGTTATAAGGGTGGAGCCCTCATGATGGGATTAGTGTCTTTGTAAAAGAGAGGCTGCCAGCTCTCTAGGCCCTTCCACTTTTGAGAACATAGGGGCCCTTGCATCTGGGAATCAGGAATCAGGCTCTCACCAGACATCGAACCTGCTGGTGCCATGATCTGGGATTTCCAACCTCCAGAACTGTGAGAAATAAATGATAAGCCACCCTGTCTACGGTAGTTTGTTATAGCAGCCTGAATGGACTGATGCACAGAAATGAGACTTTCCCCTTCTTTTTGAGGGTTACTTTAAAATGGATGGAATAGTTGGGTATTAGAAAATTTGAACTGCTAGTCAACTTTTCTATAAGCCTTCAAACTGACTTCAGTCATAGGGCAGTTTATGGTCATAATAAGAGCTTCTTTTTTGAAATATAATGACAACAGGTGGGGAAGATTGGAAGGCAGCAAGAAGAAGGGGTGTGTGGGGGGAGTTGTCCAGTTTTATTTAAACTCTTATCTTCTCAATTTCTAAATTCCCTAAAGTTTGGCTCACCTCCTTACCTGTTCTCAGTCTATGAGTCTGTCTTGGCTAAAATTTTTAGTATTTTTGCGTCTTACGTACTAATTAATAAATAATATATGTATATTACACACATATACATATGTATATACCTATATGCATATATACATAGACAGACCCACCCTGTGATGTGGGCTTCAGTCACTACCTTGACTGGCCCTCCGACCTGAGTGACTTCACAACTACTCTGTTTCACAGCACCCCTAGTCATGCCAGGATCTGTCTTCCTTCTACGCCGGTATTTGCTTTGGTATACCGGTATCCCGGCTTTTCGAAAGTTTGCCTACCCCACTTGCATTTTACAGAAAGCCTGCGTTAGTCATCTCCCCTTATCCGCGGGTTCGCTGTCGGCGGTTTCAGATACTCGCGCTCAGCCGTGGCCCGGAAGCAGATGATCCCCTTCTGACGCAGCGTCGGAAGGTCAGTAGTAACGTCACGCTGCGTGGCAGCGCCTGCGTCATTTTCCTCACTTCCTCTCGTGGCTTGGGCGTGGTAGCACCTCACGTCACCAGAAGAAGGGTGAGTACAGTACGTTAATCTTCTACGGCTGTTCATCTACTGTGCTTAACTTATAAGTAAAACTTTGGGGAAAAAACACAGTATATAAAGGTTTCGGTCCTCCCTGTGGTTTCAGGCATTAACTGGGGCCTTTGAATGTATTCCCCGCAGATAAGGGGGGACTGTTGTGCTCGTTTTTGCCGACTGCAAGAAATCCGAGGAGGCTTATCCCTTCGACGGTAAGAGGTGGAGAGCGCCGACAGCGTGCAGCCTTGGTTGGTTTTGCCGCGAGCCTTGCAGAGCAGTGGGCATGCGAGCAAGTGGCTCCTTCCCCGGGAACCACGCTCAGCGTCCTAGCCTCCAGCCTCGGAGCCTTGAACTGTGACCGTGAGCATCTGGGCTTTGTCTCCGTTTATTTTGTGCGTCCGTTAGCAAGATGTGTCCGCAGGTATCAGAAAAACCTGAAGGAGGTTATTTTTGGCGTCTGAGAATGCTCAAAAGTTTTTCTATAGAAATTACCGGTAATTGCGTCTTTCCTTATGCCATTTTGGGTTAGGAAAGGTTCATTGGAACACTGTACTGGGGAAACCTCTAGTTGTTCCCTCTTCGGAATGCTTTTTCTCTCCGTGTCCTCCTCCTTTCCTAACCCTGTGCACGGGGCTCCTGATCTTCTCCTTTGGACTCCTCTATCAGTCCCTGCCTCGGATCTCATTTTGGGTTTGAATTATACAGGGCTTTCTACTTAACCATTCCAAACATATCCATCTTTCGCCTTCACTCACACTAAAGCCTAGGTCAGTGAAGACCACAAATGTACTACCACTATGTTAAATACTTAGTGATTATTACCTGAAAGAATAAATTTCATCCAGGCCATTTCAAATGATGATGCAAAGGAAACAACTTTGAATCAGGATAATTTTAGCCTTGTAATCTATTAACTACAACCTATCTTTTGACTTAAACCATCCAACCACCCACCTATCTATCTTTTCTCCTATGTGTCTGAAAGGCACTGAAACCTCTCATTTGACACCCTATGTAAAATACTGCGTCCAGATGTGCTCACATTTATAACTACTTTTTTTGATATAATTCTTTACTTACTATCTAATTGTCTCATTGGACTGTAGTGCCATGAAGGCAGAGATAATGGGTATTTTATTCACTATTGTGTTCCTCATATCTACCAGAACAAAGGAAAGAAGGAAGACAGGAAGGAAGGCAAGCAAGCAGAAAGAAAAGAATGAGAAATCTCCAGTCTACTGCTAAAGCTTCAAAGGCCGTTATCCCCTTAGCTGTATGATTTGATTTTTCTTTGTAGACTGCACTAATATTTCCAAACAAAATTGCTTTTAAAATTTAACACCAAGAGCAATTTCCATTTCAAAATTGTGCCAGTTATTGGAAATGTCTTCAGTGGTGTTACAAATGGTCTTGAAGCTTCCCCGAATGTGCTAGGCATTTAGTAATGGGTGTCTGTGACTGTTTTCTAAAAATTGCTTATCTAGTTACCTCGAAACAAAAAAAGGAAGGGAAAAAAAAAGGCCTGGAGAAGTAATCATCATTCTGAGTGTAAAATAAGTGCAGCAGATAGCTCTATAAAATAATATTTTTCAAAGAGTCTTTTTGTTTTGTTTAATATTCCAGAACCTTCCAACTGAGAATTAAAAGAAACTGCCATAGTGAGGAAAGTTGGGTAAAATTATTTCAGGACCAAACCACAAATGCAGGAAAAAGAAATGGAGGAGATCCATAGATGTATACATCCTAAACAAGGAAGTATGCATAGATATCAAACTCTTATTCTGGTCTATAATGAGACAGGTTCCTCCCAAGGCAGTCGTCAAACAGAAGGCTTACCCAGGTCTGCTGGAAACAACTTTCCATTATTACTGTCCAGAGTATCCAGAAACATTTATTGTGAAATGTTTCTTCTAATTCTTGTGATCTGTGAAATCAGACAGATTTCCTCACTTCTGTTAAAGAAGTTTCCCTCTACTCCTGGATGCTGGGAGATGATTCAGCTATGCTAGTGTTTGTTCTACCCATGAGGTCTTGCAGGTAACCCTTTCAGCGGGGCCTCTCAACTTTGAGTGGGGAGCTCTTTAAAAATCAGAGTCAAAGCTTCACCCCCTAGACAGTCTGTTTCAATAATTCTAGAGTGGGGGGTCCAGGAATTTGTTTTTATTTTGTTTTATTTTTAAGGTTCCATAAGTGATTCAGTTGGATCACCCCAGGTAAACCTTATATGGACATAGCACTATGGTCCTTAGCCCTTGAGAGAAGCTGTATATACCTAGGCGTTATTGGTCCAATTATATCAGCAGAGACTTAAACTATTTAGCGTACTTGCTGTTTCTTCTTGGAGTAAAAAAAAAATACCTCCCTCCTTCCCTATTTTCTAGTGTAGTCTTTCCTTCTTTCTCCTCTTCCCCAGAGCCCTGTGTCCCTTCCGCCTCACAGATCTCAGATATTTTAACTTTACTAAGCAGTCTGATCACCCCAGTTCCTCTGATTTTGTTCAGTACATTTCCCTATGCATCTCATCTTGACATCTTTTCCCTTTCTAATAGCTCTCAACCTCCCATAAGTTCCCCTTCTTCCTCAACTAATTTGCCTTCAGGACCATCAGCCTTCATTGTCTGAGAGCCCGGACTTCACAGTGTTTCTGTCCTTCATGGCATTGTGTTTCCTTGAATCCATGTTTTCCTGCTTTTAAATCCATTTACATTTTCTCATTAGGGAGGACACTGTGAACTCTCTATCACTTTGAGTTGGGTAGGGGAGTATGATAATGAAGGCTGATAGAGATCAATATTTCTCTCTGTCTTTGCCAATAATCTTCCTAAAACTGTGCTTCCTGCATCTGGTTATGATGGTTTCTCTGTGATGGTCTAATCAGAGGACAGAAATCACTCTAGATGGTTAAACAGAAGAAGTTTAATTTAGGGAATTTGTTCTTGGGTAGTGGAAGATCTGAGAAGCCACTTAAGTGGGGATGGTTGATGCATCAAAAAGATTAGCGACAGCAGGGATCTGTGCTCACTCATAAGGCTGGAGAGATAGTGGGAGGCAGTGGTATGACCAGAACTTGGGACCCAGGCTCACCTTCAGGGAGTGAGAACCATGGCCGGGACATGGTGAATCTGGAGTGACAGGGAAGACACAGCCATGCTGAAGGTGCTGCATGAAGCCGAGCGAGAGAGGGAGAATTCCTGAGTTCTCTCCTCCTGCCCTCCAGTCTTTGGCCAGTGCCTCTCCCTGGCTGCAGTTACGTGGAATCCAGATGCCAAGGGAATCTTGGGAGTGAAATTCCTTAGAAAAAGAATGGAAAATGGATTTTACAGCAAGAGACATACAACTGGCATAGTTTCTGTAGAGGATGATCTCATACAATGTATGAAGTCTCTCTTCTCTATCCAAGAAAGAGTTTTCATATCAAGGTACTTGATTCTATGCCAGTAGATAATAAATGAGGGACTAGAGAATAACAAAACTGAAAAGTAACTGAAATGACACCAAAGAATAGAGACCTGTAGCTAAGTTCTTACTTCTTCCTCTGTGGTGCCGGACACAGGCCTATGTCTGTCCCTCTTACAGCTGTCAGGGGCCCTGTCATTACCCTGCAGTAAGGGGAGCAGGCCTGGGGCTGTGGGGAGGGAGAGTGTGGTGGTCACCACAAGTTTTTAACTTCCAGAGGGGGCAGCACCTGGAGGGCAACTCGAGGCAAAGCAGGAAGCAGCAAACTCTCTTGGGAAACTGGAGGCAGACTGTGAGTCCCTGTTCCCTGTTCTCCAGCCCAGTTCTCCTGCTTCAAGCCTATGAAAAGGGAGCTGAGTGTGTAAATCCCAGCTAGCCACAGAAGCCAGAATGGTCCCCTAAAGATATTTATGTGGGAACTGACAAAGGGCACCCAAGAGCACTAGACTGCAGAAGGGACCAGACCCACTGAGATGATGCAGACCCCAGGAGGAGCGAAGACAAGCTGTCTCTCTCTCTCTCTCTCTCTCTCTCTCTCTCTCTCACACACACACACACACACACACACACAGCAACTGTGTTTGATGCAGTTTACTTTTTCGACCCAATGTAATAATGCAGTATCACTGTTTCACGCTAGTGACTCATCACCTTTTCTACTTTCTTGCCTTCCTTTCTATTTTCAGCCCTTTCCAACTTGGCTTTGGTCAATCCTGCCTCTGAAAAAGTCCTCTCAGCATGACCAGCTCACTGCCAAATCCAGTGGTAACTTTTCTCTGGTCAGTTATTTCGGTTGACTGTTGAGCAGCGTTGAAACTGCTGAACATTCGTCATCTTTGAAACTTTCCAACTTTCATTTGAGATAATGTGTGCTTTTTTTTCTCCTAAGTTTTGACTACTCTTCTCTGTTTTCTTTCTCTAATTCCCTGTTCATCCTAAATAGCTGTGTTCCCGGGGATTCCAAAATTGGGCTCCAGCCTCCTCCCAATCCACCCCTCTCTTCTCTTGATATGTGCTCCCTGGATGTTCTCACGTATGCATTTAACTCCAGTCCGTATCCTCCCGACTCACATCTCCTTCTTTAGACTAGAAGTATTTCCTGAACGTCAGGCCTGATTTTCCATTTGTCTACACCTGGATGTTGTACCTCAAAGGCAGCACATCCTAAACCAAACCTCTTATTTTCCTTCCTCGAGCAAATTCATGCCTCAAAAAAGTTAACAGTAGCATGTTAACTAGAACATCTACTGGTATCTCTGACTTCCTCCAAGTTGGATTAGCAACTGCCCTCTGTGCTACTGTAACATGAAATGTATTACTTTCAATACTTACTGCAGTGAATTCTGAATTCTGATTTGTCTCTTACCTTCTTTTATCAGACTCTAAATTTATCAGAAGCAGGGACTGTTTATTATTCATCTCTGAATCCCCAGGGCCCAACTCACTGCACAGCTGATTCTCATCATCCCCTTCCTTCTCAAATATCCTGATCACCCTCCAAAAGAAAATTACACGATTTGTACAATTTGTACAAAGAGTCACTTGTTTGGAGGATTCATGTTATTTTTCATCTTCTTAACTGTGTTTAGACCAGTTGTTTATGTTCGCTAATTCATTTTAGAGCGTTAGAGAGTTTGGACATAGCTATTTTATTTCCAGCTGCCTGAGGATATGAATTCCAGCCACTTAAGAAATGTGCAGGTTTTGAGCCCCAAGACATCAATTTGTCGAGACTATAAAGTTCATTGTAATGGGGATTGTACATGTCACCTATACTATATATTATAATGTTGATGTAGAGGAGGAGTAATAACCTTTGACAATTTTTTGGTTGTTTACCCCAGAGTTTCAGAGATAGATCTTTGATTTTAGCTTTGTTGATTTTTTGAGAGTAAATTTTTATTAACACTTTTTGGAGTGCTTGAAGGAGGATAGTTAATTACAAAAATTTCTTAATTTAAAATTGGTGAGTTTGTGTGTATATATATATATATATCTCAATATTTCCCCAAGGACTTGACACACTTAATTTGAATTTACTCTTAATTATATTTTAAGTGTAAAATTTGGATGAATGAAATAACTGAAAAATTAAGTTTAGGTGAAACTTCATAGATTGAGTTTTAGCCTTGGTTTCTTAGAAAATAAATCTGAGGCAAGGATTTAAAGTATTCATGTATTACTTGGGAGGTGCAACACTAAGGCAGTGAGAGTGAGGGAAAAGTAAGCAAAGATGTGACGGGGTGCATTACCAGACCAGCTGCTGCATCATGAAATGCTGTGAAAAGACACAGCTCGCCCTATAGGTACATTTCCTCAGCTCCAGAAGACAAAGAAGCCTATGTGAACACTTGGGAGAAAGGAAATCACGCTAGAAAGTTTCATCCAAAGAGCATGGTGTCCATGATGGGGTAGGGTAGGGTTTTGTTCCCTCCTGTTTCCTTTGGACCATTGCTCAAAGTTCACTCCACAGAGAGTTAATTTCCCTGTACTTTGGGTTGCATTATTCAACTCTGACTGTGGCCATTAAGGATGTCAAAGTCTATCCTGTGAGATGGCATTCCTTTTATTTTCCTGTTCTGTACAAGTTATATATACATCACCAGTGTCCTCATCTAAGCCATGTTGTTTGAATTCCGGAAGCGGGCAGGAGGCACACACTTCAGCCAAGGCTGATGGGCCAAGCTGCTGGTGGTAATAAAAGGCAAAGGACTGGTTGGCCCGAAGGAGAGTCCGGGAGGCAGGAGATGCACACATAACTTGAGGAAGTGGCTAAAATTAGTGTCTAATAGAACTGCTGACTCAAAACTCTCCCCTTCCAAGTTTGTAGAAAGGGAAGGGGAGCAGAATACTTCAATACAGAAGTTGCATCAATCATGGACAAGTTGTCAGGAATAAGTCATCACAGATTTTTTTAATTGAGATATGATTGACGTATGATGTATTAGTTTCCGAACAACATAATGATTTGTTATATGTATATATATAGTGAAATGATCATCACAATAAGTCTTGTTAACATCCATCAGCACAGAGTTACAGTTTGTGTGTGTGTGTAATGAGAACTTTTAAGATTTACTCTCATCAATTTCAAAGATATAATACAACATTATTAACTATAGTCACCATCCTCACAGATATTTTGACCTGGGGTAAAAAGCAGTGAAAGCTACAGTGTCCTCATACCCCACCACTTCCTCCCCCCTCTTTTTTTTTTAAACTCTGGGTATTATGCTTGGAGAAGTCTGGGCTATCCTTTGACAGGAGGTGACTCCATGGAATACCTCCCTGACTCTTTGGATGAAACTTTCTAGTGTGATTTCCTTTCCCCAAAGTGTTTTAAGAGAATCTAGGTATCTTGCCACTGGCTTCTACTCTAATAAATATAGGAAACTGGAAAAATTATCAAAGTATAGTTTTTCAGTCATAAGAGTCATGCATAGGAGAGCATTATTCTGAGGACTTCTGATTCTGCTACTTTGCTGAGCTTGAAGTATTGTTTTTAGAGAAATATATGTTCTGGCCCTGAGTGAATTTCAGATTTTCTATTTGTCTTTGGTTGGAAAACAGAACCAATAGGAGGTTTTATTTTCATTGGACATTTTGGGAACAGCGTCACCATGGGTAGCTCTCCAAGGAGTCACACATAGTCAGCTGGTTCATATGGTGCATTCAAGAATAAGCAATCAAAACTTTGGCTAGAACCACTCGTCCAGCCCAGTTCTCCATGTTTGGACTTTGGACACTGACTCCAAGCCTGACTAAGCCTGAGTCAAGGTGTTGGTACTCCTGACAACACCCTTCTTCTGTGGGTAACGTTGGACCACTGGAAGGTATTTTTGAGACTCTTTCCACAAGGTCCAGGAATCCTCTTCCTCTTAACTTTGATCTCTAAACCATTATAATAATCATCTTCTAATAGTTTATTACCTTTGAATTTTCCTCTCTGAATTGCACTTCTATTCTTTGACTGAAAGAAGTGGTATCTAACCTGAGTCTAAAACTGGGCCGGGAGTGCTCCATACTGTGGGGTAGCTTATGTCCCTCAGGTAACTCAGCAACTCGCTGTCAGTTCCCACAGTGTTGCTGCCTTTCAGCACCTGCCTTTGGGAATCTCTCCTCTGGAATTCCAAATGATCATTTGTGAACAAGAACAGCTGCGTGGAGTTGGTTGATGGACTTCCTGTGGCATTCCACTCTGCTTAGAAATAGCCAATAAGTGAGAGTTCTTTTTATTTCCCTGTTTGTACAGGCTGTATCACTAGTGGCTTCAGCCATATGGCTTGAATCCTGAGATGTACATCTCACCATTTTTAAAGTCAATGCAGAGTAATATTTTCCCAATATCTTGCTGACAAGGGGCAAGGTTTGATACAACAGCTTTCTTACCTTTCTTCCTGAAAAGATAGACTAGTGCTACAAATTCTTGTCCAGCTTGACAGAAATCAATGAAATTCATTACTAGATATTCACATTTTACCCAACAATGTGAAAAAGCAAATAAATAAAAGTCTATTCAATTTTGTAAGTGCTTTGCAAACTCTGTCTTGAAAGAAAGATAAAAAGAGGATCGCTTTGATGATTTAAAATTCATTAGGATGTTTCAATCCAGGTTAGTTCATGGTTTATCATGGAGATTTCAGTTACCTTTACAGTGAATAGCTGAAAATTTTACCATACTCTTAGCCTTTGTAAAAGAGTGAATAGTTTGGTTTTATTGGACATTCCTCTAATAATAATTTTCTGGCAAGTGTTTTGCTAAGTATTGTGGGGGATAGAAGGACTTGCTATCTGCCTTATAGGGATAATATTCAGTGTGAGAGAGAAAGGATGGATGATATAAAGATGATAATGTGCCATTAGGGATGATTAGGCTTGGACACCATAGCAATTATGAATGGACATGGCTTTGCCCTCATTTATTGTTTTCAGCTTATTGAGATATAATTGACTTATAGCATTGTGTAAGTTTAAGGTATACAGTGTGTTGATTTGATACTTATATTTTGTGACATAATTACCACCATAGTGCTAGCTAACATGTTCATCACATCACGTAATTATTATTTCTTTTTTTGTAGTGAGAACCTTGAAGATCTACTCTCTTAGCACCTTTCAAGTATATAATACAATATTATTAACTATAATCACCATGTTGTACATCAAATCCCTAGAACTTACTCATTTTATAATTAGAAGTTTGTACCTTTTGACCACAATCTTCCCTTTACCTTCATTCCCCAGCCCCTGTAACCACCATTTTACTGTGTTTTTATGAGTTCTCCTTTCTTAGGCTCTACATATAAGTGATATCATACAGTATTTGTCTTTCTCTGTCAGATTTATTTCACTCAGCATAATGCCCTCAAGTTTCATCCATGTTGTTGCAAATGGCAGGATTTCCTTCTCATGGCTGAGTAATATTTCTCTGTCTGTGTATGTGTGTATATATATAATATGTATATATATACATGTATTATATATTTCTTTCTATATATTACAGAATATATATATTACAGAATTGTCTCTCTATGTAGTACATGTTCTTTATCCCTTCATCTGTTGACAGACACTTAAATTGTTTCCATATCTTGGCTATTGTGAATAATGCAATAAAGATGAAAGTGCAGATATCTATTCCAGATCCTGTTTTCATTTCCTTTGGATATGTAAGCAGGAGTGGGATTGCTGGATCATGCATTGGCCTAATTTATTTATTTATTTATTTTCATTTTCTAGAGTTTTTATTTAAATTCCAGTTAGTTAACATACAGTGTAATGTTAGTTTCAGGAGTACAATATAGTGATTCAACCCTTCCGAACAACACCCAGTGCTCATTGCATTGCCCTAAGTTTAGATCTTGAAGGATTCTCCACTGATTGTCTCATTTGGCTAAAGTCGTACAGTAAAATAGTAAACCATTGTCTTAATTAAAAGATAAGTGCTCTCGGAGCTGTCTCATAAAGTAGTCATGTACTTGAAAACACAGAAATTACAATGAGTGAATAAATGACTAAGTCAATGAATAATTCATACTTTTCTATTAAGATCATGGCTTCTAAACCTTATCTAGATGTTTGAATGTTGAAAGATCTTCTTTAGGTCAATTCTTTTTCTATTCCTGCAAAATGCACTCATGTTTTCACAAGCAAACTTTAGAGTGTAGTTTTTGCTATTGATTTAGTTTTATTAGCTTTCCCCCCCCCCCCATGGGAAGTGTAGGGTCTGTGGGGGATTATTTAGGGTCTTCTATCAGCACACAATATTTAAAGTACAGTTGGACTTTCATCGGGTCATTTCCAGTTCATCCTTATTCATCCTTGTTATCTTTTACTTAGCTTCTATTCTTGACTCTACTGTCAGTTCCCCACTTCATTTTTCACTGTTTTTGGTTCTTGGATCTATGGTAGAATGCCTTCTGTCTATCTCTAGTACAGAAACAAATCCTGAGGTTTCCCCCTCCTCTCCAAAGAGTCTTTGCTACTAGGAACTACATTGAAATATTTAAAGGCAACAATTACTAATTAAGTGAAAATTTAAAATTTCCTAGAGATAAAGCAGCTGCAGGGGCACCCCAGAGCTGGTTCATGAATTGGCACCACCCAGCCTGCTCTCCTGCCAGCCTTATATACTGGGAGTGTATGGAGAGGAATCAGAATGACTTGGTGCTTCCAAGAATAACATGAAATTACAGATTCAAGATGAAGCAAGAAGATAATTTTTAGATTTAGTGGACTAAATTGTTGCTGGTGTTCATCGAATATAAATGGCTGGGGCTCCAGGTGAAACAATTTTTTTTTTTTTGGTAGAAATGATTATTGGGATTTTTAAGACACCTTTGGGTATACATAGTAGATGCTTATGAGTGGCTGGCATTATGGGTGTTCTTTTTTTTTTTTTCTTTTTGTTAATCTGAATATTCTGGAATGAAATGCATTGTTTTTATAATAAGAGAAAGTAACACTTTAAATTACAAAACAAAAGCAGTAGGTAAGTTTAAAATATAAATTTTATCAGATATGTCTGCTCTATTCAGCAAAGTTTGTATAATTTTTTTAATTGTGCAAATTGGAGGATAATTAATGTTGTCAACCACTAGTTTGTGTTGATTTTTCTATGACCTTTGTTTAAACTGTTTGTCCATCTTTCCATGTTGCGTATTACAATTTTTTAAAATTAAGGTATTTCTAATAAAAATTTCAGAGAGAAGGAATAAAAAGTGACTAGAAGTTGAAAAAGAGGAGTAGGAAATAATGCTATGAAATGACATGAAGGGAAAAAAAAAAGAAATGACAGGAAGCATTGCAGAACTTCCCTATGATGCCCTAAAAATTTAGCAGTTTATGGAAAACAAGTTCTCAGGGAATGTACGTTTTCTATAAAGCCATCATTTTAAACTATTCTTTTGATCTATTTAATTTGTCCAACTCTTTTTTAGGGCTTTATATGTATTTTTTTAAAATTTGAGTATAGTTGACACACAATTTTAAAATAGATTCAGGTGTACAACTTAGTGATTTGACAAGTTTATACATTGTGCTCTGGTCACCACAAGTACAGCCACCATCTGTCCCATTACACAGTTATTACAGTATCAGTGACTATTCCTTATACTCTGCTTTTTATTCCCGTGACTTACTCATTCCATAACTGGAGACCTGACTCTCCCTCTCCCTTTCATCCATTTTGCTCAACGCCCCACCCTTCTCCCCTCTGGCAACCATCAGTTTGTCTCTGTATTTATAATTCTGATTCTGCTTTTTGTTCGTTTATTCATTTTTTTTAAAGATTCTATTTATGAGTGGAAGCATATGGTATTTATCTTTCTCAGTATAACTTATTTCACTTAGCATAATATCTTCTAGGTCCATTCATGTTGTTGCAAATGGCACGATCTCATCCTTTTTTATGGCCATGCAATATTCCATTTTGTGTGTGTATGTATGATATGTGTGTGTGTGTATATATGTATATGTATATATATATCTGTTTGTCTATTGGTGGACACTTAATCTGCTTCCATGTCTTGGCTCTTGTAAATAATGTTGCAGTAAACATAGGCGTGCATATCTTTTCATCTTAGTGTTTTCCCTGGTAAATACCCAATAGTGGTATTATTGGATCATACAGTATGTCTATTTTTAATTTTTTTGAGGAACTCTTACTGTTTCCCACAGTGGCTGTACCAGATTACATTCCCACCAACAGTGCAAGAGGGTTCCTTTTTCTCCACAACCTCACCAACACTTATTGTTTCTTGACTTGATTTTAGTCATTCTAATGGGTGTGAGGTGATATCTCATTCTGGTTTTGATTTGCATTTCCTTGATGGTTAGTGATGTTGAGCATCTTTTCATGTATCTGTTGGCCTTCTGTACGTCTTCTTTGGAAAAATGTCTATTCAGGTCCTCTGCCCGTTTTTTAATCAGATTGCTTGTGTTTTTGGTGTTGAGTTGTACAAGTTCTTTATACATTTTGGATATTAACCCTTTATTGGATATATCATTTGCAAATATCTTCTCTGATTCATTAGGTTGTCTTTTTGTTTTTTTGATGGTTTCCTTTGCTGTGCAAAAACTTTTTGTTTTGATGTGGTCCAGTAGTTTATTTTTGCTTTTGTTTCCCTTGCCTTAGGGGATTTATCTTGAAAAATGTTGCTACAGCTGATATCAGAGAAATTACTGCCTGTGTTCTCTTCTAGGGTTTTTATAGCATCAGGTTTCACATTTAGGTCTTTAATCCATTTTGAATTTATTTTTGTATATGGTGTTAGAAAGTAGTGCAGTTCCATTCTTTTACATGTAGCTGTCCAGTATTCTGAGCACCACTACTGAAAAGACTGTCTTTTCCCCATGGTATATTCTTGCCTTCTTTGTCATAGATTAATGGATCATATGAATATGAGTTTATTTCTGGGCTCTCTAATCTGTTCTATTGATCTGTGTCTATTTTTGTGCCATTATCATATTGTTTTGATTACTACAGCTTTGTATTATATCTTGAAATCTGGAATTGTGATACCTCTAGGTTTGTTCTTCTTTTTCAGGATTGCTTTGGCTATTCTGGGTCTTCTGTGGTTCCATACAAATTTTAGTATTATTTGTTGTAATTTTGTGTTATTATCTGTATTATCCATTGGTATTTTGATAGGGATTGCATTGAATCTGTAGATTGCTTTGGGTAATATGGACATTTTGACAATATAAGTTCTTCCGGTCCATGAGCATGGAATATCTTTCCATTTGTTTGTGTCATTTTCAATTTATTTCATCAGTGTTTTATAGTTTTCAGAGTACAGGTCTTACACCTCTTTGGTTAAGTGTATTCCTAGGTATTTTATTCTTCTTGGTGCAGTTGTAAATTTTATTGTTTTTAAAAGTTTCTCTTTCTGCGACTTTGCTGTTAGTGAATAGAAATGCTACCAATTTGGGGGTATCAATTTTTTATCCTGCCACTTTACTGGATTCATTTATTACTTCTAGTAGTTTTTTGGTGGAATCTTTGGATTTTCTGTGTATAGTATTATGTCATCTGTGAATAGTAGTGACTGTTTAACTTCTTCTTTACCAATATGGATACCGCTTATATCTTTTTCTTGTCTGATTGCTGTGGCTATAACTTCTAGTACTATGTTGAATAAAAGTGGTGAGAGTGGACATCCTTGTCTTGGTCCTGAAGTTAGATGGAAAGCTCTCAGTTTTTCACCATTGAGGATGATGTTAGCTGTGGGTTTTCCATATGTGGCCTTTATTATGTTGAAGTATACTCTCTCTAATCCCGTTTTATTGAGAGTTTTTATTGTACATGGATGTTGTATTTTGTCATATTCTTTTTCTGCATCCATTGAGATGATCATATGATTTTTATTCTTCATTTTGATGTGGTTATGACATTGATTGATTTGCAAATATGAACCATCCTTCCATCCCAGGAATAAATACCACCTGATCATGTTGAATGATCTTTTTAATGTTTTGTTCTATGCAGTTTGCTAATATTTATTGAGGATTTTTGTGTCTATGTTCATCAGGGATATTGGTCTGTAGTTCTCTTCTTTGTGGTATCTTTGTCTAGTTTTGGTATCAGGGTAATTCTGACTTTGTACGATGTATTTGGAAGCTTTTCTTCCTTTTCTATTTTTTTGGAATTGTTTGAGAAAAATAGGTATTTACTCTTCCTTAAATGTCTGCTAGAATTCATAGTGAATCCATCTGGTCCTGGACTTTTTTTTTTTTTTTTTTTGGTAGTTTTTTGATTACTGATTCAATTTCATTACTTGTAATTGGTCTGTTCAGATTTTCTATTACTTCTTGGTTCAGTTTTGGAAGATTGTATGTGTCTAGAAATGTATCCATTTCCTCAAGGTTGCCCAGTTTGTTGGCATATAATTTTTCGTAGTATGCTCTTATAATCCTTTGTATTTCCGTGGTGTCAGTTGTTACTTCTCTCTTGTTTCTGACTTTATTTATTTGGGTCCTTTCTCTTTTTTTCTTGATGAATCTGGCTAAAGGTTTGTCAATTTTCTTTATTTTTTCAAAGAACCAACTCTTGGTTTCATTGTTTTTTTTTTTAAATTTTTTAAAGTCTCTACATTATTTATTTTTGCTCTGATCTTTATTATTTTCTTTCTTCTATTCACCTTGGGCTTTGTGTGTTCTTTTTCTAGTTTCTTTAGGTGTAAGTTTTGATTATTTATTTGAGTTTTTCCTTGTTTCTTGAGGTATTGTTGTATACTTCCCTCTTAGAACTCTTTTCACTGTGTCCCAGAGATTTTGGGCCATTGTGTTTACATTTTCATTTGTCTCCATGGATTTTTAAATTTTTTCTTTGATTTCTTTATTGACCCATTGGTTGTTTAGTAACATGTTGTTTAGTTACCACATGTTTATGTTTTTCCCATTTTTTTGTGTGATTTATTTCTAGTTCCATACCATTGTGGTTAGAAAAGTTGCATGGTATGATTTCAGTCTTCTTAAATTCATTGAGCCTTGTTCTATGTCCTAATCTGTGATTAATTCGGGAGAATATTCCATGCATACTTGAAAAGAATATATGCTCTGTTGTTTTCGGGTGGAATGTTCTGTATATATTTGTTCTGTCCATCCAATTCAATATATTATTCAAAGATATTGTTTCCTTATTGACTTTCTGTTTGGATAATCTGTCCATTGATGTAAGTGGAGAGTTAAAGTCCCCTACTGTTATTGTGTTACCATCAATTTCTATCTTTATGCCCATTAATATCTGCCTTATGTATTTAGATGCTCCAGTTTTGGGTGCATAGATATTTACAGTTGTTATATCTTCTTGTTGGATTGATTCCTTTATCATTATGCAGTGCCCTTTATTTCTTATTACAGTCTTTACTTTGAAGTCTATTTTGTCTGATATAAATTATTGCTACCGCAGCTTTTTTTTTTTTGCTTTCATTTACATGGTGAATGTTTTTCCATCCCTTCACTTTCAGTCTGTATGCATCTTTAGGTCTGAGGTGAGACTCTTGTAGGCAGCATGTAGATGGGTCTTGTTTTTTTTATCCATTCCACCACTGTATGTCCTTTGATTGGAGTATTTAGGCTATTTACATTTAAAGTAATTATTGATATGTATGTATTTATTGCCATTTTTAAAATTTGTTTTTTGGTTGTTTTTGTAGTTCTTCTTTGTTCCTTTCTTCTCCACTTGCTCTCTTTCTTTGTGATCGATGAGTATCTATAGTGTTTTATTTGGCTTTCTTTCTCTTTGTGTGTATCTATCATAGGTTTTGGGTTTGTGGTTACCATGAGGTTCATATATAACATCGTAAGTAAATAGCAGTCCATATTAATGTGATGGTCATTTAAGTTTAAACATAAAAGAAAAAACCAGAAAAAGAAAAAAATCTTTCCTTTGTCCCCTTCTCTTCCCTTTTTACTCCCTTCTCTGCATTTTATGTATATGTTGTCATATTTTGCATCTTTTTTTTAAAAAGAAGATTTATTTATGAGGGAGAGAGAGAAGGGGGGGGAAGGACAGAGGGAAAGAATCTCAAGCAGACTCCCTGTTGAGCCTGCAGCACAACACAGGGTCTGCGCCTGACCTTGAGATCAAGCCCCAAGCTGAAACCAAGAGTTGGATGCTCAGCTGAGTGAGCCACTCAGGTGCCCTATATTTTACATCTTTTTATTCATATTTTTCCACTTAATGAAATCTCTTTAACATTTCCTATAAGGCTGATTTAGTGGTGATAAACTCCTTTATCTTTTGTTTGAGAAACTATTTATCTTTCCTTCAAATCTGAATTATAACCTTGCAGGGTAGAATATTCTTCGTTGTAGGTTTTTTTCCTTTCAGTGCTTTGAATATATCATGCCATTCTCTTCTGGGCTGTAAAGTTTCTGCTGAAAAATGAGTTGATAGTCTTACAGGTTTGCACTTGTAGGTAACTTTTGTTTCTTGCTGCTTTTAAGATTCCCTCTTTATCTTTAAACTTTGACATTTTAATTATGTGCCATGATGTGGATCTCCTTCATCTTGTTTGGAGCTCTCTGTGCTTTTTGGATTTGGATGTCTATTTCCCTCCCTGGGTTAGGGAAGTTTTCAGTTATTATGTCTTCAAATATGTGTTATACACCTTTCCCTCTCTCTTCTTCTTCTCAGAACCCCATAATGAAAATGTTTGTTCGCTTGATGTCCAAGAGATCTCTTAATCTATTTTTATTTTTTCAAATTCTTTTCTCTTTTTGCTGTTCGGCTTGTGTGCTTTCCATTACCCAGTCTTCCAGATCACCAATATGTTCTTCTGCATCCTCTAATCTACTGTCAATTCCTTATAGTGTGTGTGTTTTTTAATTTCAGTTATTGTATTCTTCAGCTCTGATTGGTTCTTTTTAATATTTTCTATCTCTTTATAGAGGGTCTCACTGCATTCTTCCATTCTTTTCTCTAACCCAGTGAGTATCTTTATGATCATTACTTTAATTTTTTTATCAGGCATATTGCTTATCTCTGTTTCCTTTAGTTCTTTTTCTGAGTTTTTGTTGTTGTTGTTATTCTTTCTTTTGGAGCATATTCCTCTGTCTCCCCATTTTGCTTGACTTTCTGTTTTTCTCTTTTGGCCAAATTAAATGCTACCAGTGGAGCTAGTTCCAATTTTTGTTTACTCCAGGAGGTACTAACAATCCATGTTTTATTCTTACACTAAAGGAAAAACCAAGCTCTATTAACCCTTGTGCGTCTCTTTTAATCAAGGGTCTGGTGCAGTGGCATCATTCTTTCTCTGGTAAGGAAATATCAATTCCAGGATCTACTTCCTGCTTCCTTCCCTTCTCTTCCCTTCCCTTCCCTCCTACCCCGAGTCCTGCTGTTCTTTCCCCTTCTCTCCTCCTTTCTCCTCTCCTGGCTCTACAGCTCTATTATCATCTTTTCCTTGTCTTTTTCCTTTCTGTCCTTGCGTTTTCCTCTGCTTTTTTCTCTCCTTTCTCCTCTCCCCCACTTCTCTACCCTCCTCTCTTGTCTCCCCTTCTCTTCCATCTATTTCTAAAAAATAGAGGTGGAATTAAAAGAAAAGAAATGAAAAGAAATACAAGTACTAATTATAGGCTTTTTCTGTTACCTGTGAATGAATGGGAAGATTCAGTTACATCCTGATGGAAACTTTTAACCACTTAACTCTATTCTAAACTTCATCCCTGTGACAGAGATTAACTATCCCCAAGATGCTTATTGTCACATTGTCCTATTTGACCAGGTCATGAGTTAATTGAACATTATGTTAAAAAGTCAATATATGGTTTTAGTTTTATTTAATCATATGTTAATGATTAATGAACTTTTGTATCATATAAGTTAAAAAGTTCATAGCTTCATAGTTCTCACAACACAATGGGATAAATATCAGGGTGATGAGGTTAATATAGGGTAATTAATATAGGTCAGGCTTGCTCTGGTTTGCTTTAATTCAGAAATTACCTTAAAATGATTGAATTTGTACAATAGTACTTATTTTTTGTTTCAGTCACCATTATAAGCTCTCACTTCCCACACCATCTGTCACTGCAAGAATCCTTTTTTCTCACTACTCTGTACACCCCTGAATCTGGCCCTAGCTCATACTCCTCTCCACTTCCCCAAAATCCCCCACCGTGCGCTCTTGCATAGCCTCTTTCCTGATAATTTCTTTCATCATTTCCCTCCTGACTGAAAACTGGCTATTCTCCAAGGACACCTCTCTGAGAAGGCTATGATTTCTTTGAGCACCTTAGGTACCTCAGGATCTGGTGGAGGGATCACTGTCCTCCTTGCTCTCTTTTGCTGCTTTAAATTTTTTTCTTTTTCTCCTTTAGAAATTTCAGTTCCTTAAAGTGTGGTATATAGGGCTTTCCACTCATTTCACATTTTTGTCCCTTTCATCTGCTGGCCTCATTCATTGATGACTTCAGTACCTGGCTTATTGTCTTCTCCTCTGACCATTCCTTCATCTTTCCTCAGGACTTTTCCCAACTGTATGGATGATCCATCCAGGTTTTCTCAGTCCACATATATTGTACCTAACTCTCTCTAAACACCAAAAGTGGTGCTTGCCCCAGGCTTGCCCCTGACAGCTGTGTAATGTTCAGAGAAATCTCACAGCTGGGCATTTCAGACTTCAGACTTCAAATTCACACTCTCTGAGAAAACTACCTCGTGTTTTCTCTCTCTCAATTAATTCTAACACCCCCATCCCCTAACCTTTCAGCTGATATGTTCTCATTCTTCACAAAGGAAATGGATTTAGTTGGACAAGAACAATGTTAACTTTCCATTCCTAATTTACTAGCCCACATGGTTTGTAAATACCAGTTCTTCACTTCCTTTTGTAATGAAGTGACCTGCAGGTATGCTGGCTTCTGCCTGAGATCAAACTTGTCCTGTGCTCTGGATCATGTCAACTCTTGATTTCTCAAGAACTTTGTTACCCTCTCACATCTGCCCTCTTCTGTCTCTCCTACTCTCTTTCCAGACCTCTTTTTCTCATCAGTTATTCCTTTTTTACTGGCTCATTGCCCTTATTTTGCAGATATGCCTGTCTTCATTAAAACGTTCTTGTCACCACATTTTCCTCCACCTCTTCACTTCTCTGCTCCCTTAACAGTAATGAATTGCTGTCTGTATGTTCTCATCTCTTCTTGTATCTTCAACCCACTCCCATCAGTTTTTCAACACTACCATTCCACTGAAGTCATTATTACATGCCCTCCATCTTTCCAGATCCACGGTCAGTTTTCTGTCCTGTGTACAACCACGTATACAACTGCTTAGCAGCATTTGACACTGTTAACTATTTCTTCCTTCTGTAAACTCTTTTTTTTTTTTTTCTCAGCAATACTACCAGACAAAATGCTAGGATTTTATCCTAGGTTCTTCTTTTCTATTTGTATTATACATCTAATCTATCAAGATATTTGTTCAGCTCCAAAAATGTATATTTTATCCTGTCCTATGCTGTTCTATCCATGCTAGCCTAGCCTATCCCCCATATCTTATCTCTTCTTGCTATTTTCCACTACTTCTCCTATTTATTTTATAGAAGTAGCAGGTAACCTTCTTATGTGTTTTCCTATTTCCCTTTAGTCCCTTAGAGCCCACTTTCTATACAGCAACCAGAATGATCTTTTAAGATGCAGCTTACATCATATAACTTGTTGGCTTAATACCCCTAACCCCATGATTTCAGTCTGGCCTCTAACCCCAGGCCATGGATGGTAGTGATACTGACACCAGATGGGTTTGGAAAACCCAGGAACAGAGGAGAACCTATTTCCCTGTTTTCAAGGGGAGCTTGGGGAGGTGGCAACATCCCAGAATCTCAGGAATCTCCTGGTGCTGGGACAAAAGCCTAGAAATGGTTGTGTGGTCTTGGGACAAAAGAACCTTAGAAGCTTAAATCAGTTTCTCAGAGAGACGTGGAAGGCTAATATTTTCCTTATAAAAGAGAGGGACCTGCAAACAGCTGAGAGGCAGTTTGACGGGGAGAGTTCTTGCAGTTAGGAGGAGAAGAATAACCAGTGACCAGCTTGGGCCAGCAACCAGAACAATGATGTTTTAATCCACATTGATATGGGTAGATAACAAATACCAAACAAGGGCCACAACCCTGCACTGTACACACACACACACACTCATGTTTGGCATCGTGAAAGCTCTTACAGAACACAGATGCTACTCTGGGGACTTGGGGACACGGGCAAGTTCTTGAATTGGCTGCGATTTAGTTTATACCATCTGGTAGAGTGGGGGATCTAAAATAGAAATTAAATACAGTGTAGAATTAAAGTTAAAAATTTACATTCCATGGGTACATGTATTAGTGGGTTGTTATCTGTACTTGATGTTTTATAAAATTCAGTGATAATATGTATCAATGAAGGTTGAGGGAGAAGACTCTAGTTTTGACTATATCTGTGTGTACTTGGTCTGGCTTTTCTAATACCTTTAAGTTTCATTTTCCTTATCTGCAAAATAAAGACATTGGGCTAAATATATGGTTCCCCTAGATCCCTCTCCCCCTTATCTAATCAATTACTATCAATGATTTGTTTTAGAAGAGTTATTTCACACCTACTAAGCATAGTATGTATATCTAGATCTAGCCCATTATCCCATTCATGGTGAGAAACTCTCCTCTAATTACAAAGTTTTATTACTTTCTGATTCTTATTTAAGGGATGTTGATTATATACATGTGCGTGTGCACGTACGTGTGTTTGTGTGTGTGTGTGTAATTGTTAATTCCCTGACCCTTTTTATTGTGGCCACTTTAATCATCAAGGAAATGAGAAATCAAATGAGTTTGGCTTCAGGGTAGTAAGTATTCCAGCATATGCAATGGAAATGACACCTGTATCTAAATAATCCTTTGAAAACACATATTTTGGCCCACCTGTATGTTTTAGTCTAGCTTTCAGAATAGATTGCCTCATCAGAAAATGTCAATGTTAACTAGACAAATATTTCACAGATTGGAGACAAATATGTAAATGAGGCCCAAAATATAAAATCTGCAATAAAGTCTTATTTTTTAACTAAGCACAGTGCAATATTAGTGTGTCATGCTGAGCATAAATGATACTTTGGATCATTCAGCTTCATTTTTCAGCACACCTAGGGAAATTATCTTTATAGACAAATGCAGTTGTTTGGGATGCTTTTGCATAAAAATGGAGAGATGACATATGAATGAAATCTAACAAGTATTACCTCTTTACCTCTGGTCTTTTTTTGTACCCTGGTCTTAGGAAGGCAGCATTAATATTAATAATGCAAAACTCAGTGGAAATACAGATGATATTTTAGAATTTCACTGAGCCTCATTACTGCAAATGTGACTTCTCAAAACATATCTACAATCACTTGATTTTTTTTCTTGTTTTTAAATAGCTGGGAAACCACACCAAATGTCAAGTGAAAGATGAAGCTATTGATTAAGTATGCTGAGTCCTGGATCTTAGTTCTGGTTCTATCACATGCTAGTTGGGCCTGTCACTCACTCCCCTGGGCCTTAGTTTTCTCACTATAAGATGAAGGTGCTGACAGATGGTCTCTAATGGATATTCCAATTCTGATAATTCATGAAATGACATAACCAAAATTGCTGAACTCCTGTAGGTTAGCCCATTGATGGTTATATTAGATGAGGCTGTGTTTAGTATATTTACTACCAAGAATATTGGTTGTCTTGCTGTCTTACGGTCATTGACACTTCCCTAAAGATTATTAACCTCCTACGTCTACCAAAAATTCGTATTTCTTAAAATGTCAACCTTGTTTTGGCCTTTGTATCTAAAATACCTTGAACATTTGTCTGTCAATAAACAGGCTGTGCTGGCAAATCTTGTGCCAGTTATAAGGCGTCTTTGTGGTCTCATCAGTGACAGTGTAGTTCCCAGGATCATTATGATCCTACAGGAAAGAGGACAGATTTGGAGTTTCCAGGCCTCGGTTTGAATCCTGGCTTCAGTCTTTTGCCCATGTCATAGGTTTATTCTACTAAGTGAAGCTTCAAGAGATACTGGAAAAAGGTTCCAAAGGGAATTTCTAGATAGGAAGATTTTCAGTGGAAACCAGAGTTGCAAATCCCCAAACTTATCACCTGTACGGAGGATATGAAAAGATTAAAAAAAAAAAAATGAGAGAACAGTTGAGAGAAGGATGCCTTTCAAGAAAGTTCTTAGAGTTCCGTGAGTCTCAGCCCCCACTCCACAAGCTATTAATAAGATTATTTGAGACTTTACCATGACCACTTGAATAGCATGAAGTTCTTCTGAGGTTGGGCACAGTGGCCTGAGATTGTCTCCTGCTTGAAAGATCTCTTGCCCCAGAGAGAGTGGCTGGTGAAGTGTTCTGAGGGCTGCATTGATGGAAGAGGGGCTATCATGGGTCTTTCTGTGGTCCCAGTGTGAATCATTTTACATTTTTCCTGAGAGGACCTCTTTGAAGAATAATGGGACTACAGTGGACAGAGCATTTCTATAGAGTGAACCAGCAGAAATCGAGGGTGGAGGGCCAAGAAACACCAAGAGGAAAGTGTGCATCTCCTGGGTCTTGGGAGTTGTCAGGGAGTCTATGAATGTGCGTGCTGGAGATGGACTCAGCTTTCTCATGTGCCAGGTCCCTAGCAGGCAGTCGGCATAGGACAGGGCCAGCAGGTAGGAAGTTTATGTGCCCTTCCCCTCCTCCCTCCCTATTCCTGGTCAAGAGGTATCCACAGTGCAGGTAGATAGGTCACGTGGTAGACAAGAAGAAGGGGAAAGAGCAGCCAGGAGAGGAGAGGATCGAGGTTTTTCTTCTGTGCTTCTTGCTTAGGGAAGCAATCAGATATGATTACCAAATTGTGACTGTCAACTGGCTATAAGACTTTAATTTCCTTAGAGTGACCAACAAAGTCTTGAGTCTGCCTGACTTTTCATCCATTTTAAAGGGCTATTTTAAAGGGGCAAGGGGATACAAGAATAAAGTTGCATTTTTTATATTTCACAGGTGAGATTGTTCTGTGCCCCAGTTACTCTTAGATGGTGCCATCTAAGGTGATTTAGTTGACCCGGTAATCTGTTTCCTTATGTCTAAATTAGTGATAATAATACTATTTCTGTTCAGGATAAGATAATGACAGTAAAGTGTTTTACTCTTGGTAGGAGTTTGATCAATGCTATCTTCTTTCAAACCTTCTTACTTGATTCTAAATTATTTCATAAAATAATAATTTTGATTAGAACCTTCTAGGAAAAGGAAGAAATTTAGGGTAAAAAGCATATTGAAATGCCTCAATTTTATTTTGATGAAAGGGTTTCTTCACTTATATTCACAGCACTTTTCAGTCTTCAACAACGGCAGGCAGGTAGTGTGCCACATTTCCCCTTTTGTTCGGACAGCCCAATGGGAGCCAAAGGATTTCCATCTTTCTTTCTCAAAAGAGATGGGAGCATGGAACTAGCTCATCTCCTATGAGAGCACCTGACAAAAAAGAGGTCTATTTTTAATACCCATGGAAGCTGTAAGTTTTCTCAGGATTCTTAAGAACAAGGGAAAGAGAATTTGTGCTGTAGCAGGGTCTTAGAAACCGTCACCTCCTCCCCTGCTGGCTCTCAGGGTGACAGTAAACAAACAGGTGACCACAAAAGCAGACCTTCAACAGAGGCTGTAATTAGATGCCAGAAAGACTCAAGTATCCCCACCCCTCTCCTCCATCTCCTCACATAGTACAGAACCGTAGCAAGTCAAATGCAGTACAGCTGTTCATACTGAAGAATAGTTCCTGTAGATTTCTTACCGTTTAACTATGAGAAGGAGTATATATGTAGTTCTGTTTTGAGTTTGCACCTGTGTTGGGTGCAGATATATAAGTAGTCTCCATATTAGAATTTCCAGGGGCTATAGAACTGTTTTTCATTTTGCTGTGTAAAGGAGACCTCTGTGAGTCCTCAGTGGTTATGAATGAAAATTCAGCACAAGATGATTTAGAGAATGTAGCTGATATTTCTGCTGTTGTCACGCTATGCTGGGCAGAGCCCTGTCACCATGGGTCAAAGTAAAAATGACACAGAGGCCATTTGTATCAGAATCTGGAACGATAGAACCTGGGGCCTCATTTAGAGTAGAGGAAAAGCCCCTGCTTTCATTCTCAGCAGGGACTAATTTCTGTGGCATAAATGTTCAGGAACTAAGGCAGAGAAGCCAGGTTCTGTATGTGTCAACTGTTTCTGGATAGTTTTAGTCCAAAATTAAAACCTTAGTTTCATCAGAAATTCAGTAGAATTGACTGTTGAAAAGCCCATTTTGGTGATACCATAGCAAATTTATCTGTCAGTTTTTCTCTTTTTTCATTGAAAACATTTGTTGTTGTAATATGAGTATACAGATTAATAAGTCGAATAGTACTGGAGGAGATTTAATGAAAAACAGCTGTCCCTGCCCTCCCCTTCTCACCCCTAAGTTCCACTTCAGAGGGCTAACCATTTCTAAACCAATAGTCCTTTATTCTCTCTGGCATTTATTTCTGTGTTTCTAAAGAAAATGCATATGCTTGCTGTTCTCATGTTCACCCATTTTAGACATTATCTATTATCTTGTTATCATAGAAGAAAAAAAATTGAGAGGTATCTTTTTTCCCCTGAGAACTAACATAAGATGTCTTTTTAAATGATTTCACAGTTTAGGAGCTGTCTGGATCTAAAATTCTGGATTGGAAATCATGTTGATTTGAAATTTTAGGTCTGTTGCTCGATTTCCTTCTGGTTTCCATGTGATTTCTAATTTTTTGATTGCAATAATTTCTCCAACTCCCTAACCCTCAGAAACTTATAGGGTCTTTGTCCTTGGTTTCTGGGCCTTCATGGTGATAAGTCTTGGTGTGGGTCTTTTCTCTTTCATTGGGCTGGCACTTGTCATGCCCTTTCAATTGGGAAATTATATTTTATAATTTATTTGATAACCTCTATTTTCTTAAGTATTGTAACTTGGGCAGATGTTGTTCCCACTCTTTTTTTTCCCTCTGGTGATGTTTTCTTGGCACTTTTTCCTTCTACTTTTTCTAGTATGTAATTCTATTTTTGTATGATTGTTAATTTCTAAGAGTGAAATGATATATATGATATTTTATATATGATATTTTTCAATATCTCATCTTTCTGGAGATGTTCATGATTTTTATGAATATTTAAGAATATTTTTATTATTTAAATCTTTAATGAATATTTCTTCTGTATCTCATGTTATATCTGTTTCTTCTCAGTTTTTTTTTTTTTTTTTACATGAATAGAAATATTTTTTTTTATTTATTTATTTTTTGTATTTATTTATTTATTTTAATTTTTATTGTTATGTTAATCCCCATACATTGCATCATTAGTTTTAGATATAGCGTTCCATGATTCATTGTTTGTGCATAACACCCAGTGCTCCATGCAGAACGTGCCCTCCTCAATACCCATCACCAGGCTAACCCATCCTCCCACCCCCCTCCCCTCTAGAACCCTCAGTTTGTTTTTCAGAGTCCATCGTCTCTCATGGTTCTTCTCCCCCTCCAATTTCCCCCCCTTCATTCTTCCCCTCCTGCTATATTCTTCTTCTTCTTTTTTTCTTTCTTAACATATATTGCATTATTTGTTTCAGAGGTACAGATCTGAGATTCAACAGTCTTGCACAATTCACAGCACTTACTAGAACACATACCCTCCCCAGTGTCCATCACCCAGTCACCCCATCCCTCCTACCCCACCCCCCACTCCAGCAACCCTCAGTTTGTTTCCTGAGATTAAGAATTCCTCATATCAGTGAGGTCATATGATACATGTCTTTCTCTGTTTGACTTATTTCGCTCAGCATAATACCCTCCAGTTCCATCCACGTCGTTGCAAATGGCAAGATCTCATTCCTTTTGATGGCTGCATAATATTCCATTGTATATATATACCACATCTTCTTTACCCATTCATCTGTTGATGGACATCTTGGCTCTTTCCACAGTTTGGCTATTGTGGACATTGCTGCTATAAACATCGGGGTGCACGTAGCCTTTTGGGTCCCTACTTTTGTATCTTTGGGGTAAATACCCAGTAGTGCAATTGCTGGATCATATGGTAGCTCTATTTTCAACTTTTTGAGGAACCTCCATACTGTTTTCCAGAGTGGCTGCACCAGCTTGCATTCCCACCAACAGTGTAGGAGGGTTCCCCTTTCTCCGCATCCCCGCCAACATCTGTCATTTCCTGACTTGTTAATTTTAGCCATTCTGACTGGTGTGAGGTGGTATCTCATTGAGGTTTTGATTTGGATTTCCCTGATGCCGAGCGATATTGAACACTTTTTCATGTGTCTGTTGGCCATTTGGATGTCTTCTTTGGAAAAATGTCTGTTCATGTCTTCTGCCCATTTCTTGATTGGATTCTTTGTTCTTTTGGTGTTGAGTTTGATGAGTTCTTTATAGATTTTGGATACTAGCCCTTTATCTGATATGTCATTTGCAAATATCTTCTCCCATTCTGTCAGTTGTCTTTTGGTTTTGTTGACTGTTTCCTTTGCTTTGCAAAAGCTTTTTATCTTGATGAAGTCCCAATAGTTCATTTTTGCCCTTGCTTCCCTTGCCTTTGGTGATGTTTCTAGGAAGAAGTTGCTGCGGCTGAGGTCGAAGAGGTTGCTGCCTGTGTTCTCCTTTAGGATTTTGATGGACTCCTGTCTCACATTGAGGTCTTTCAACCATTTGGAGTCTATTTTTGTGTGTGGTGTAAGGAAATGGTCCAGTTTCATTCTTCTGCATGTGACTGTCCAATTTTCCCAACACCATTTGTTGAAGAGACTGTCTTTTTTCCATTGGACATTCTTTCCTGCTTTGTCAAAGATGAGTTGGCCATAGAGTTGAGGGTCCATTTCTGGGCTCTCTATTCTGTTCCATTGATCTATGTGTCTGTTTTTGTGCCAGTACCATACTGTCTTGATGATGACAGCTTTGTAGTAGAGCTGGAAGTCTGGAATTGTGATGCCGCCAGCTTTGCTTTTCTTTTTCAACATTCCTCTGGCTATGCGGGGTCTTTTCTGGTTCCATACAAATTTTAGGATTATTTGTTCTATTTCTTTGAAGAAAGTGGATGGTATTTTGATGGGGATTGCATTGAATGTGTAGATTGCTCTAGGTAGGATTGACATCTTCACAATATTTGTTCTTCCAATCCATGAGCATGGAACGTTTTTCCATTTCTTTGTGTCTTCCTCAATTTCTTTCATGAGTATTTTATAGTTTTCTGAGTACAGATCCTTTGCCTCTTTGGTTAGATTTATTCCTAGGTATCTTATGGTTTTGGGTGCAATTGTAAATGGGATCGACCCCTTAATTTCTCTTTCTTCTGACTTGTTGTTGGTGTATAGGAATGCCACTGACTTCTGTGCATTGATTTTATATCCTGCCACTTTACTGAATTCCTGTATGAGTTCTAGCAGTTTTGGGGTGGAGTCTTTGGGATTTTCCACATAAAGTATCATATCATCTGCAAAGAGTGAGAGTTTGACTTCTTCTTTGCCAATTTGGATGCCTTTGATTTCTTTTTGTTGTCTGATTGCTGTGGCTAGGACTTCCAATACTATGTTGAATAGCAGTGGTGATAGTGGACATCCCTGCCGCGTTCCTGACCTTAGGGGGAAAGCTCTCAGTTTTTCCCCATTGAGAATGATATTCGCTGTAGGTTTTTCATAGATGGCTTTTATGATATTGAGGTATGTACCCTCTATCCCTATACTCTGAAGAGTTTTGATCAAGAAAGGATGCTGTACTTTGTCAAATGCTTTTTCTGCATCTATTGAGAGGATCATATGATTCTTGTTCTTTCTTTTGTTAATGTATTGTATCACGTTGATTGATTTGCGGATGTTGAACCAACCTTGTAGCCCAGGGATAAATCCCACTTGGTCGTGGTGAATAATCCTTTTAATGTACTGTTGGATCCTATTGGCTAGTATTTTGGTGAGAATTTTTGCATCCATGTTCATCAGGGATATTGGTCTGTAATTCTCCTTTTTGATGGGGTCTTTGTCTGGTTTTGGGATCAAAGTAATGCTGGCCTCATAAAATGAGTTTGGAAGTTTTCCTTCCATTTCTATTTTTTGGAACAGTTTCAGAAGGATAGGTATTAATTCTTCTTGAAATGTTTGGTAGAATTCCCCTGGGAAGCCATCTGGCCCTGGGCTTTTGTGTTTTGGGAGATTTTTGATGACTGCTTCTATTTCCTTAGTGGTTATAGGTCTGTTCAGGTTTTCTATTTCTTCCTGGTTCAGTTTTGGTAGTTGATACATCTCTAGGAATGCATCCATTACTTCCAGGTTATCTAATTTGCTGGCATAGAGTTGCTCATAATATGTTCTTATAATTGTTTGTATTTCTTTGGTGTTGGTTGTGATCTCTCCTCTTTCATTCATGATTTTGTTGATTTGGGTCATTTCTCTTTTCTTTTTGATAAGTCTGGCCAGGGGCTTATCAATCTTGTTAATTCTTTCAAAGAACCAGCTCCTAGTTTCGTTGATCTGTTCTACTGTTCTTTTGGTTTCTATTTCATTGATTTCTGCTCTGATCTTTATTATTTCTCTTCTCCTGCTGGGTTTAGGCTTTATTTGCTGTTCTTTCTCCAGCTCCTTTAGGTGTAGGGTTAGGTTGTGTACTTGAGACCTTTCTTGTTTCTTGAGAAAGGCTTGTATTGCTATATACTTTCCTCTTAGGACTGCCTTTGCTGTATCCCAAAGATTTTGAATAGTTGTGTTTTCATTTTCATTGGTTTCCATGAATTTTTTTAATTCTTCTTTAATTTCCTGGTTGACCCATTCATTCTTCAGTAGGATGCTCTTTAGCCTCCATGTATTTGAGTTCTTTCCGACTTTCCTCTTGTGATTGAGTTCTAGTTTCAAAGCATTGTGGTCTGAAAATATGCAGGGGATGATCCCAATCTTCTGGTACCGGTTGAGACCTGATTTATGACCTAGGATGTGATCTATTCTGGAGAATGTTCCATGGGCACTAGAGAAGAATGTGTATTCCGTTGCTTTGGGATGGAATGTTCTGAATATGTCTGTGAAGTCCATTTGGTCCAGTGTGTCATTTAAAGCCTTTATTTCCTTGTTGATCTTTTGCTTAGACGATCTGTCCATTTCAGTGAGGGGGGTGTTAAAGTCCCCCACTATTATTGTATTGTTGTCAATGTGTTTCTTTGCTTTTGTTATTAATTGCCTTATATAAGTGGCTGCTCCCATGTTAGGGGCATAGATATTTACAGTTGTTAGATCTTCTTGTTGGATAGACCCTTTAAGTATGATATAGTGTCCTTCCTCATCTCTTATTACAGTCTTTGGTTTAAAATCTAATTTGTCTGATATAAGGATTGCCACCCCAGCTTTCTTTTGGTGTCCATTAGCATGGTAAATGGTTTTCCACCCCCTCACTTTCAATCTGGGGGTGTCTTTGGGTCTAAAATGAGTCTCTTGCAGACAGCATATCGATGGGTCTTGTTTTTTAATCCAATCTGATAGCCTGTGTCTTTTGATTGGGGCATTTAGCCCATTTACATTCAGGGTAACTATTGAAAGATAGGAGTTCAGTGCCATTGTATTGCCTGTAAAGTGACTGTTACTGTATATTGTTTGTGTTCCTTTCTGGTCTATGCTGCTTTTAGGCTCTCTCTTTGCTTAGAGGACCCCTTTCAATATTTGTTGTAGGGCTGGTTTCATGTTTGCAAATTCCTTTAGTTTTTGTTTGTCCTGGAAGCTTTTTATCTCTCCTTCAATTTTCAATGACAGCCTAGCTGGATATAGTATTCTTGGCTGCATATTTTTCTCATTTAGTGCTCTGAATATGTCCTGTCAGTCCTTTCTGGCCTGCCAGGTCTCTGTGGATAAGTCTGTTGCCAATCTAATGTTTTTACCTTTGTAGGTTACATATCTCTTCTCCCGAGCTGCTTTTAGGATTTTCTCTTTGTCTCTGAGACTCGTAAGTTTTACTATTAGATGTCGGGGTGTTGACCTATTTTTATTGATTTTGAGAGGGGTTCTCTGTGCTTCCTGGATTTTGATGCCTGTTTCCTTCCCCAAATTAGGGAAGTTCTCTGCTATAATTTGCTCCATTATACCTTCTGCCCCTCTCTCTCTTTCTTCTTCTTCTGGGATCCCAATTATTCTAATGTTGTTTCGTCTTATGGTATCGTTTATCTCTCGAATTCTGCCCTCGTGATCCAGTAGTTGTTTTTCTTTTTCTCAGCTTCATTATTTTCCATCATTTGGTCTTCTATCTCACTGATTCTTTCTTCTGCCTCATTTATCCTAGCGGTTAGCGCCCCCATATTTGATTGCACCTCATTGATAGCCTTTTTGATTTCTACTTGGTTCGATTTTAGTTCTTTTACTTCTCCAGAAAGGGTTTCTCTAATAACTTCCATGTTTTTTTCAAGCCCAGCTAGTATCTTTAAAGTGATGATTCTGAACTCTAGATCTGACATCGTACTAATGTCCGTATTGAGTAGGTCCCTGGCAGTCGGTACTACCTCTTGTTCTTTTTGTTGAGGTGATTTTTTCCGTCTTGTCATTTTGTGCAGAGGAGAATAGATTAATGAGAGAACAAAATGCTAGCAGGGTAACAACGTCCCCAGAAAATATACTCTAAACAAATCAGAAAAGACCTGAAGCAGCGGGAAAAGAAAGGGAATGAGAGAAAAAAGAAAAGGAAAGAAAAAAAGAAAAAAGAAAAAGATAAAGATAAAAACAAACAAAAGCAGAACAAAACAAAACAAAACAAAAACAGAATGTGATCAAATATGATCAGGCTGGATTATAGATCAGTGCCACACACTAGATTTTGGGTGTATTTTCGTCTGTTAAAAGAAAGTCCCTCCCAAAATTTTAAAGAAAGAAAAACTTATATATGTACAAAAATAAGGGTTGATATGATGAAGGGATGGAATATGACTGTAACGATGGAAAGTATAAAAAATTTTAAAAAAGGATTTGATAAGTTGTTTGAAAAAAGAAAGAAGAGGATTAAAAAAAAAAAGAAAGAAAGAAAAAAGGGAGAGAATGTGATCAGGCAGGGGAGTAGAAAAAAACCATACACTAGAGATTTAGAGTATATTTTGATCTGTTAAAAGAAACTATCTCAAGATTTTAAAGAGAGAACAACTTATATATATATATGCCAAAAATACGGGTAACTACTATGAAGGGATAGAATATGACTTTAAAAATGAAAAATAAAAATGTTTTTTTTTTTAAAAAAGGGATTGATAGGATGTTGGTTGAAAAAGGGAAAAAGAAAAATTCAAAAAAAAAGAAAAAAGGAAAAAAGAAAAGACAGTTAAAAAAAATAATTAACTTTGGGAAAGGCTAAAGAATCATGGTAAAAAAGCCATGAATTCTATGTGCAGTATTCCCCTAGCGCTGGAGTTCTGCCGTTCTCACTGATCGGTAAACTTGTCTTGGCTGGCTGTTTTCGCTGATCTTCTGGGGGAGGGGCCTGTTGCCGTGGTTCCCAAATGTCTTTGCCGGAGGCAAAATTGCCCCGCCCTTGCCGGTCCGGGCTGAGTAATCTGCTCGGGTTTGCTCTCCGGAGCTTTTGTTCCCTGCAAGCTTTCCGTACAGCTTTGGAGGCGGAGAGTGAAAATGGCGGCCTCCCAGTCTCCGCCCCGGGGGAGCCGAGAACTCGGGGTCCCGCTCCTCAGCGAGCCCCCAGAGAAAAGCCGTCAGTCACTCCCGTCTCCCCGGTCTCCGGCCACACTCTGCGCTCACCCGGCCTGTGACCGCGCGCTTCTATCTCTGGCACCCGACCCCGGGTGGAGTCTCCAAACCCAGCAGATCCCCGCGGTGCGCTCCCGCACCTCTCCTCCCGGGGGAAGAAGGTGAGTCTCCCCGGATCTGCCGCTTGTTGGGTCGCTGCTGGAGGAGCAGTGGCCCGACTGTGCCGCGGATCACGGTCTATGACAACCCCGAGCTGAGAGCCCGCGCCTTGTCTCCGTCTCTGCAGCCGGCTTCCCTGCTCCGATACCTGGGAGCTCTGCCGCACTCAGGCACCCCCGGTCTTTCTGTGACCCCGAGGGTCCTGAGACCACACTGTCCCGCGAGGGTTCCACCCCCCACTTCGCCACCAGAGTGACGTCCCTCAGCGGAGCAGACTCTAAAAGTTCCGATTTTGTGCTCCGCGGCTCTATCACTTGCCAGAAGCGGCCGACGGAGGCCCCTCCCCCGCCGTCTATCCTCCCGAATATCGCCTCGGATTCACTTCTCCGCACGTCCTACCTTCCAGAAAGTGGTCGCTTTTCTGTTCAGAGAGTTGTTGCTCTTCTTTTCTTCGATCTCCTGTTGAGTTAGTAGGTGTTCAGAATGGTTTGATCCCCATCCAGCTGAATTCCTGAGAGGAGACGAAATCCAGGTCTCCTACTCCTCCGCCATCTTGCTCCGCCCCTGTTTCTTCTCAGTTTTTATGTTGATTTGTGTTGGTCGCAGTCATGTCCCTCACTTGTCTGGTGGCCTGACTTGTCTGTTTATAGGTAAGATTGAGGCACTCACTAAAAATCCAGTTTGAAGCTCTATGGATGTGAGTGAGTCATGTTGATTGGAGGATTTTCTGGCTCTTAGTCAGTACTTGTTGGACTTTTCAGTAGACAGTCCTGAGCTGGCTACCATCTCTGGGAGCCAAGTGGGAGAAAGTGCCTGGAGATCTCCCTTTATATTACTCCCTTAACTTGTGCTTCTGTTTTTGGTAAGGCACTTCTCTCCTGGTGTTTTTTCAGTCTAAAGCCCCATCTGGTTCAGTATTCCCACAGAATAACTATTCCCTCCTGTTAGGCTGGAGGAGGGTAGTCATAGTGGGAGGATGTGCTGGAATAGGGCAGTATGTGAGTCTCCTTACATAGACATTCCATTAATTCATTTGCTTTGAGCCTCTTACACTACCCTCATCCCCTGTGTAGCTGACAGCTCCAATACTTGAGCCTTTCCTGGGTTCTGAGTCTCAAACTGACTTTCTTATCTTTGGTTTCCTCCTCTGCCAGTTCTTAGAAATCAGCTTTTATAAATCTATCAGGTCCTATATAATTCCATGTTCTAAAATGTGTTGCTCTTTCCCTGTGTCTTTGTCCTTTTCTTTTAATTTCTGTATATCTATGTAGGTTTTAATTACCCTTTTGGCAATTTCTCTGTATTATTTTAGGGAGTTGGGGAAGGAATAATGATAAAAGCATTATTAATCACCCACGTTTTGCCTCCTCCTTATCTAAGATTTCTTTACCATGGAGTCATTCTGGCCTGAGACTTAGTCCTGCTCTGTCACTGTCTATCTGTTCTGTCACTTAATATTCCCATCTTTAGTGTAGATACAATAATGCTTATTTCATTAAATTTGTGGAAACCCCACCTAGCATAATATCTGGAACAATGTCTAACCACAGTAGTATGAACATTAATAAGTACTTTGGTTTTGACTAGTTCTCCACTCTGTTTCTACTCACAAGTCACTCTCACAACGAGATGAGATCCAGTGGCTCTACTCCCTCCCTATGCATGTGGCAGACATTTCTTACCCTGATGCGGGCACTGTCCTTGCAAATAAAGTCTCCTCCTCCAGGACTTACATTCTAGGCAGGGAGGAAGACAAACAAATTTGATGGAAAACTAACAGTATGTCAGATGGTAACAAGTGCTATGGGCAAAAGTAAAGGAAGGTCAGTGCTGAGGTGTGTGTGGAGGGAAGCTCTTGTTTAATGTAGAGTGGGCAGGGAGAACCCCATTGAGAATGTGATCTTTAATGGAAACCTGGATTAAAGAGGCAGTCCACACAGGCCTCTGGCAGAAGAACCTTCCAAGCAGAGGGATCACACCATATGAAACCCATGGTGAGAGGGGCACCTGGATGGCTCAGACAGTAAAGCAGGCGACTCTTGATCTCAGAGTTGTGAGTTTAGGCCCCATGTTGGGTGTAGAACTTACTTAAAAAAACAAAAACAAAAACAAAAATGGAAACAAAGAACAAAGCCCAAGGTGGGAGCATGATTGTCCAGTTTAAAGAGTAGCAAAGGGGCCAGTGTGGCCCAAGTGAGCTCAAGGAAATGAGCTCAAACCTTGTAGGACCTTAGGTCCTTTTGATAATAACACTTTGGTTTTTACCTGAGTGGAGTTGTGAGCTATTGGAGGGCTTTGATCAGAGGAGTTACATAACCCCTTATGGATGGTTGGACCCCCTTTCACTACAGTGTATAATTTTTATACAGTAATCAGTGGCATCATGTTGGCATCATATCTGTTGGGTCTCCACTTACTCATGCTGGCATTGGGTGTGACTTAATGTCCCGAGACAAGGCTCTTTACCTTGTTGATTTTGCAGGCTTAACCAGGGTCAGTTCTAGTCTTCTTTATGCCCAAGCTTTCCTACTTCTACTTCAACAAATTTCATTCAATAATGTTTCAGTGTTTTGCCTAAACTTATAGTGCCATTTTTGCTTGAGGGTAATGAGACTTTACACTTGCTTTCTTCTCCTGTCTCCTGTTTGCTATAAAGTTTCTGCCCACAGATTCCCTAACTTAATGAAACCTGTTATTTGATTATATTATGTCTGACAATTCACATTAAGCCAGTCACTAAGATGAGGTTGTGCTTTGGGATGGAACCAAATAGTTTCAGTTCTAAGCAGAATACAAAACAATATGCTCTTACCTGAAATGGTTCTACAAAGACTATATGGATGCTTGGGAACACTGCTTGGCTACTTAACATAGAAAAGCAGATGTGTTTGGTGAGATATGCTGCCTATCCAGTCTCGTGTTAGACAGCTTTAATGCTTTCAGTGTCAAAATCAGTGTGGACCACCAGGCATTTCTTCGAGCCAAGGCTTTTATGCACAGAGAAGCTACATGGAGGGGTAGAATGGCAGAGGTCATGTGACGGTTTCCCTTTGGGAAAGCAATGTCATGCTTCACAAAGGTACCATTCATGGAAAAGCACTCTTGTTTGTAGTTTGGGAACCACTCCATTTTCTTGTGTTCTTCAGTGGTCACCCCTTTACTCTTAGTTTAATATGAATAATAATGCCATTAATTAGCCTTAAGTTTTCTGCTGGAGTCAGTGCTCCTGGTGGAGGGTCCAGGAACAGCCATGGTAGATATTTCAGATATAGGTAGGCAGTAATTTTTTTTCCTTATCTTAATCATAACCACAAAGCCTTGAAAGAGACTGCAATACTGCACCTATAGGATAGTAATTTAGGGCTCAGGTAATCACCAGGGTCCACGCTTTGGACCTATATATCAGTGCCTCCTTTGGTATTATGCTGACTTCTGGGCACATAATGCTGAACAAAGCACAGTCTTATGCTCAGGAAGTTTACACCCTGAAGGTAGAAACAGACCAGTAAACGCAGGAAGCTTACACTCTGGAGGTAGGCATAGACGAGTAAACGGGTGGAAGACATGCACAGGTCTGCACCAGAGATCAGTGTTTTCTCCTGTAAGTATAGAGTTGCTGCTGGGAAGTGTGTTCTTGGCCTGAGACTACATTACCCAGCCCGCTTGAATATAGTTGACCACATGGCATGTTCTCCTCAGTGGAATATGATTGGATGTGATATATGTGTTATTTCTACAGTCTCTCACCTGTTTGCCTTTTCTATGGTCTCTCTCCCCATCTCCTGTGTGCCTCATGGTTTAAGTAACTTTGAAAGCCACATATTATCAATGGTGGGGTCTCTCTCAATCTGAATCCCACAGGACTGTATGGATCAGAAACTTATCATCTTCTGCTTAACAGGTCACCAGCATCAGCTGTTACTGTTATTTTAGTAAGCACTACATTTACATTTTTTCCCTGATAGCAGGTGGAGTTGCTCTAAATAATGCCATTGGTAATTTTGGGAACACATAGGAACTAACCCAGGCTTGGAGGGTGAGGAAAATCTTTTAAAATGGCAATTATGCTGAATGCTGTTGAGTCAGTGCTTTGATTTAATGGTTTGGAATGCAAGGGATTGATCTGGTCTAGGGGTATATGTTTGGGGGTTTTCAGGATTTTTAGCTTCTTGACTCCTGAGAGGGGAATGAAGTCTTTGGCAATGTTCATATCATTTCATTTGGTAGATACTTTATCTCTGAATAGTGAGTCCTTGGAATTTCAGAGTCATTTGACAGTTTTTGGCTAAGCACAGCTCAGATTCTTTTAGGTGAAGCATCAGATGTAATAAATAATCGTTAATGTTCATTGTAATGTAAGTTTTAAGTCTATGTATCTGATGGAATTTTCATTGTTTTAAATACCATTCAATTATCTGCCTCCTTAGCATCCCCATTTGAATGTCTAATGGCATTTCAAATGTGTAATGGCCAAATAGAAATTTTAGATTTTGCCACCCTTCAAAATCTCTGTTCCCCATATCAGAAAACCTCAAGAACATCTATCCAGTTGCTCAACCACAACACCTATGGGTTGTTCTTTAGGGCATTCTTTATTCATTTTTATGTTTAATCCCTCAGCAAGAACTTTAAGCTCTACTTCCAAAATAAATCCCTCTTCTTTTTTTAAAAAATTATTATGTTATGTTAATCACCATACATTACATCATTAGTTTTTGATGTAGTGTTCCATGATTCACTGTTTGCGTATAACACCCAGTGCTCCATGCAGAATGTGCCCTCTTTAATACCCATCACCAGGCTAACCCATCCCCCC
>NW_022589720.1:10636722-10741750 GCF_004348235.1 Phoca vitulina | reverse complement strand
CCCCCTCCCCTCTAGAACCCTCAGTTTGTTTCTCAGAGTCCATAGTCTCTCATGGTTCGTTTCCCCCTCTGATTTAAAATAAATCCCTCTTCTGTCCACCACTTTGTTCTCCACTGGTATCACCTAGTCCAGGCCACCATCCTCACTTGCCTAGACCACTGCAATAAACTGTAATCTGTCTCCCTGAAAAGTTTGCTGCCCTCCTATCCTCCATTTTTCACTCAGCATCAGCATAGCCTTTTACAACTTAAGTCAGATTATTTCCATTACTTTCCTTTTGCATTCTGTACCCAGTCTACAAGGCCCTGCACTTTTGGATTCTATCATTTGCCTACTAGGACCCAGTTATACTGGTCTGCTCTGTTTCTCAAAACACCAAGCTCATCACCACTTTGGGCGTTTGCACTAACCCTTCAATCTGCCTGTAGTGCTTTCTCTCCATACCTTTTCATACTGGCTCCTCTGTGTTGTTCAGATCTCAGCTTAAAAGCCACCTCTGCCTCTTTAGGGATAACTTCCTCACCACATTCTGTGTGACCTAATGCCTCTACAGTATTTATCTCTATTTGAATTATCTTGTTCATTGATTTCTTTGCTTGTATTTGATTTATCTAACTTAGGGCTTCTCAACCTCAGTACTATTTACATTTACAATCAACATAGATGATTCTTTGTTGGAGGGGGTTCTCCTGTGCACTGGAACGTGTTTAGTAGCATCCCTGGCCTCAGCCCACTAGCTGCCGTTAGCATCCTCCCACCCCCACTCCAGTTATGACAAGCAAAAATGAACATCTCCAATCATTTTCAAATGTCTCCTAGAGAAAATTCCATCTTTCTCTTTTATTGAGAACCACTTGTGTAACCCATGGGCCAACTAGATTTACAGTAAAGCTGCTCTTTCCCAAGGCCCTGGGAGGGATCCCACAGTGTGTCCATAAGGGGAGTGTCTGTAAAGTTGTTCAAAGTAAGATACTTTAACTATAATCAGTTAAGGATAGAGTCTCTTTCCACCTTACATTTTCCTCCATTTCCTCATGTGATATGTTGTGTTGGAGTGTCTATATGCATGTTGGAGATTCAGCTAAATTGGTTTAGTTGAGTTTAAAGGGATGTGTGAGTTTGGTAACTTCCCTGAGTATGAAGTTATTTCTAGTTGTCCAGGTGTAGGAGAGGCTTCCACTAGTAACTCCGTAGCCCATTGTGCTGGCTTAGCTGGCATAGGCACCCAAAGGTTTAGGGTCAGATATCATACCCTGATATAAACATGTCCTGTGGCACCCGGTATGAAGATTTGAAATGTATGAAGAAAGAGGAAAGAGGCTAGTTTGTAGAAAATTATGCCGATTATCAGACATTAAAAATTCTAAAAGGAAGATTTGCTTCTTATCAACTTTCAAAATGAGTATTCTCCCCTGTCAGGACTATGGCCAGTGATAAACTGTATAATTTCTTCTTTTTGATGGTACTCACACAATATGGAAATTTTCAGAATTCCTTCTGTTCATAATGCACAACATCTGTAGCAGAATTATCTCTAACAGCTCATATGTGAAAGAAGCTTGATAAAGGTTTTCCCCAAATGGACAAAAATACTAAAAATGTCATTCCCAATATTAAGTTGTGAAGCTGAAATAAACTTTGGCTGGACTATCAAAAACAAACACAAATATTTTCAACCACACTAGAGGAAAGACTAGGTTATCTTCCTATTCTATTTACAGGAAAGGATATTTAAAAGTCATATGAAAAAATAAAGACTATGCAGTCAAAATATAAGGAAAAAATACTCATAATGCATTAAGTAGGTAATTAATTAAATTGTTTTATTATTTTTCAAAAAATATATATTTTTCAATATTTGTGGTGTTTGCTAGGTTTTAAAAGTTGCAGATTTATTTCATTCTAAATTAATATTCTCGACCTAATTTTATATTAATAACCTTTGGTACTCTTATTTTAAAAAGATCCCCCCAAATTGGATAAGCTAGAGGCCCACATCTGGACGAAGCCTTGGCCTAACCCTTCCAGAAAGCAGATTACTTGGGAATAGGGACTTTTCTTGCCTCGTTTCCTAATGTATTCCTGGTGCTTAGGAAGGCTACATTGCTCATAGCACACTCTGAGCACACAAGTGTATGATTGCTGTTAGGTATTATGTGCAGAAACCTGGGAGCCTCCTAACTCGCATGTATGTTAGGTTTTCTACACCCTGAGCTGAGTGGGGTAAAGTCTGGCAGCTTTCATGGGGTTTGTCAGGAGTAATACTGGGAACACCAATTCTGCATTTGTTCTCCTTCTCCTCTTTATTTTTTCTTAAATGCATAGCTTTCATAGATTTCCTCCTTTATATTTTTGTGAGTTGGTCTATTGTCTGATCATATTCGTTCAACTGAAATCCAAAAAAACAATCTTGGATAAACTATATGGCCTCTCTAAGCCATGGTTTCCTCAATGGGGAAGTATGGATTTAAAAGTGTCTACTCTATGGGATTTTTGAGGAGGTTAAATGGGATAAAGTATGAAAGCCCTCAGTACAGTGGCTGATATATAGTAAAAGTGGTGATTAAATCTTAGCTACTATTATTCTGATGTTATTCATGGAGCACTGGTCTCTATAAAGTCATAGTAACTGGTGGCATTGGTGCAAAGTCTATTTTTATATTTCCACGTGCTCATAAAAGCCCTACTATGAGGTTAATCACAGGTGGAGGGATTCATGTTAAGGTTCCACAGACACTGAGGAACGTAATCGCAGTTTCTATTTAAGGTCTCCAAGCTAGCGTGAGAGACTCTAAGCATCCTGAGTCTTCTGAAGCAGGCATACTGACATGTGACTCATTAGTATCTTCAAGAGCAGTGCTTAGAACTCTAAATTAGCTAGAATTGCATCATATATATCAAAATAAATTGTAGCACTTGAGAATAGATTTAACATATTGTCCAACTTTCTTTTTATTGGGCCCCATTTTTGTCAGAATATTTTGTACTGGGCAATTACACAAACAGACAATGAGATTCTTTCAAAAACAATTGTTTATTGAATCCAAAGTCACAAGGTGAAATCCGCCTCACATTCCTACAACAAAGAATGACAGAACCTAAAATAGAATAGAAACACTTAAAATCAAATGCTGGTATTTCCTCGTTTTAAAAATAAACACCCCCCAAAATTTCCTTTCAGGTTTAATACTTGAGAATTGACCTTGAAAACTACAGTATACATTAGATCAACACTGCCATGAAGATGAAGTAATGAAAACACAGTAATTTGTTAGAAATTAAGGAACTAAAGCTTTGATGTTACAGCTTTGATTTTTTTTTTTCCAGCAAGATATTGAACATCAAACAGTGTATCATTCCAGAACGTCAAGTTTCTACTTTTTACTTTTTTGGTGGAAATTTGAGTCTTCAGACTCTCACATGGAAAGGCAATGTGGCAGAAAGTTGGCCTTCCTGAATTTTGCTCTTAATTAAGTTAAATAGAATTTAATCCTGTATTGCTGCTGATGCCCTAAAATAAGGAGATATTTTGCAATTTAATATGAAATTCATTAATTAACTCCACAAATGTTTATTGTACCCCTAGCTAATGCCAGATACTGTGCTGGGTGCTACAGATTCCACTGCAAAACCCAATTCATCCTTTAAGGAGCCCACCATCTAGAAGAGACTAGAGTGTATGAGCAGGTCTTTGCAGCCCTGTTAGTTGGAGTAACAGGATCACTGGGTGTAAACAACAGAGTGGTTAGTAAAGGCATGGAAGGGAGATGTTTAAGGTGAGGCTTGATGGGGATTTGGTGTTTTTCAGGTGTCTGTGGAATGATATGGGCGGAATAGGAGGGGCTTGGAGAAGCAGAAATTAAGAGGTGAAGCAAGATCATGGAGGTATCTGCTATCCATCTGGTGCCATTTTCAAGTACCAGAGACATATGATGGTATTTGTAATGCAGAAAGATACTGTGGCCATGGGGTGAGAGCAGGAGAAAGCAGCAAGGACAACCAAGTTGGAATGTTGAGCTCCAGCTGGCTCATGGAATCAGTGTTTGTACAAACGTTCATCATCTGAAAACGGAAACACACAAACCAGTGATGAAAAATGAACCTCTATAAATTAAAATTGAGTGATAATTTACATTTCAAAGCTGTAACTCTCTTGATTTAATTCAAGAATGACTTTTCAGTACCTGAAAGAGAATTTGATCACTTCACTCACATTTTTAAAACCTGTTTCTCTTTCTCTCTCTTTTTTGTAAGTCAGGTACATCTAGGTTAATAAACTATAAGCAAGGATTTTAGAAGGAACCCTGAGGGAAAAATCTAGGAAGGGTTCTTTGGGATGACTACATTTATTTCTGTTGTTCTGCAATTATTCTACTTTAACCTTCAGGGTAATCATTGATTGCTTTCCCCATTAAGCAGTTCCGCTGCTCATACTCTCCAGGGAAAGCACCCAACTCAGACCAGCTCTTCTACTTATATATTGCACTTTACTCAAGTTTTACTCAAGTTTTCCATTTCCCTTGTTTCTTGGCCTTTCTGACATACTCCTGATAAGGCAAAGACAAGAGACAGGGAAGTCGAAAGCCACCAGGTATGTTATCATCCATCTGCACCATGGCCATGTCCTCCAGTTGGTCCATTTCTCCTGGGAGATACAGTGAGGATAGGAGAGAATGAAAGAGATTCAGGCTTATATGAAGTACAGATTTGAATGGCAAGCGAAACAAATTTACTCTCTGTGTGGTAACTACAATCCCAGAGGGGCCAATCCATCAAAAAACTGCTTGTTAGGGAGGTGAAGGCCACTAGGCAATTTCCCTGGGAGATGGAACTATGAGTCTGGGGAGAAAGCTTTGCAGTGGAAGCAGAATGTACCGGGCTTGGAACTGAAATGGCAGACCTTCACTCTCGTGGACCGTGCACACTGCCGGCAGCACCTGGCTGTCTTTGCAAAGCCTGCCACCCTCTGTGGCTCTATGCCCTCTCTGGCTCTTGATGCCATTTTGTGTGACATGGCTCTCCTCTGGGATCACTAAGGCTGCACCGAGAAGAAGGGAAGCAGCAGAATTTTCCCTCTGCTCCTCCTCTCTTCTCTACCATCTTCCAGGTCCATCCCTACAGGCCTCTGGCTAAAGGCCTCTTGATAGATCCTTAACTGGTCATGTCCCCCCTTGCCGTGGGCATACCTCTCCATTCTCCTTCCATCTAAACTTACCCCTGTGTCTTGAGTCAGGGCTCCTAGAAGCAGAGCCAGGGACTCAGATGCATGCCATGTACTGAGGGCTCATGGCATGTACTGAGCTCGCAGGAGAAGGAGAGTGACAAGCAGGACAAGGTGTGGGAAAATGCTGTTGGATGTGGTCTTGGCTTGGATGCTCTGGAGCATGACCTGCATCATAGGCACACTTCACCTTGAGGTATGGGAGCCAGCCGTTTGTACCGTGTATCAGTCAGTGATTGGCTATGGGATACCCCAGCTGGTGTGAGGGCTGCCTAACCTTTCAGGCAAGGCTGCTGCCATTAGACTGAGGGCTATCTGCAGGCAGCCATTGGCAGCCAACACTCAAAGCATCTGCAGGATAGGTTCACCTGGAGGATAGGTTAGCTGGGTGCACTGCCTGATACAGGGGTCAGGGCAGAACACCAACTGTACCAGCTACCTTGCTCTCTGCTTTTAGGCCGAGGTTTTATACTAACCTCCAGGATATGGTGAATGCCTATCACCTTTTCTCCCCCAGGAGTGTTTGTATTGTGTCCTAGGCTGGAGGAAAGACCATGATGGTCAGCCACAGGCATTGTGCATGACTGGTGTGGAGAATGTTTTAGGGAGTGGTTGGGACTGTTCTGGTATCTTCTTTTTTGTCATATTCACATTAACATAACTGGGGGCCCAGCTGCGAGTCTGGTGGCTCTGTCAACTGCAAATATTTCCTGGTAAACATCAGGGCAGCGTGATTTGATCTGTGCTTTGTATGTGTCTTGAGAGAGCTGCTCCTCCAACCCTCCAGTAAGCACAAATCCATTACTGACATGCTGAGTTACATCAAATATGGGTTCCCTGAAGCTAGTCCCTGTGATCCTCTAGCAGAGATGGCTGCCAAGGATTCATGCAATTCCTTCCATGCTGGAAGTGCAGATGTGATTTTATATTCCCCACCTTGGAGCAAACACTAGTGAGGCAGCAGAACTTAATGAAGCCTTTCACTGAGTTTTTGTTATGCTTACAAGCATCGATGTGATGCAGGTTGATACATGATCAAGCCTGGTCATTTTTGTTGATGATGTTGTAAAACAATTCTGACTTTGCAAAGTAGCTCAGAAAAGGTAAAAGAGAATGTTGATCACCTCTGAAATAGATGCTGCAGGAATTGGCAATTCACTGTGTAGATATGATGCCTCAAGCTTCATATCTATACTTCTTTTGTGTTTTTAGAACGTTTGCAAGTTCTCTTCAAAATTCTCAAGAGATTACATTGTATGATGTAATTCCTAGTTATTATTTATCCATGGAGAGATATTAAATGAAGTCTTGAAATAATAATGTTACTTTTCCCCAGTTACAGACTAGGATTTCTCATCATTTGGATTGAGTTGGTTGGCCTGACTTATTTACCAAGATAAAAGGGAAACATTTTAATAACGTATTTGAGAAAATGCATCATAGCTTCAAAATATCACTGGAACAATTACTTGTCTCCTCTGTGCCTTATGAAACCAAATTAGGAGAGAGGAAATGGGTTTCTTATATTAAAATCTATTTCAAAATCACTGCTGAAGGCAACTATTAGAGATGCTGCACTGAGAGGAAATGGTGTTTCAAGAAGAAAGCTCTATTTTTTTTGAAATTCTTACATCATTTCTTTATTTTGGACTTTGGATGCTAAGCATTCACTCACACAATTTTCTCCTCAAATGACATAAATAGACTAAATATTGGCAAAGTATTGTCAGAACACTTAGAAACGAAGAATTTTTTCTCCTTTTTTGGTTTAAAATCTATAAAAGACGTGTGTTTGCTTATTGAAAAAATGCAAGCAAAACTGCACTAATATAGTAAAAAGTAGAAGTTCTCCCTTCATTCTCTGACCACCTTTCCCATTCACAGGATAATCAATAGTATCAACTCAGTGTATATCCTTCTCAGTACAGGATATACAATGTACTGTATATTATGGTATACATTGTATATAGTATATAGCATATACTATGTATTATAATATATAATTGTTTTACAATATATAATTGTTTTATGGATAACCACTGTTGTGACTGGACCAGCCCTTGTGGTTCTTATGATTGCAAGACACCCTTAGCAATAACCATCAGGAGACCTTGGGAATAAAGGTTTATTACTCAGAAGTCCTTGGAACTACATGGCACACCTAGGGGCCACCCAGCAAGGTTGTGGAGAGAACTCATGGGGCTGGGTTCTGCTTTTATTGGGGTTGAGGGTTGGGGGGGGTTAGAGTTTCAAGGGTTAATTCTTTATTGGTGAATTTAAAATGGAAGAGCAGGAATTTCAAGAATGAGAAGAGAAAAAATATGCAGTCCAAATGACCAGTTAATGGAAATCAACCAAGATCTCTAAAAGAAAGTTGCTGAGCAGGTGGGGAGGAGGTATGGCTCTTGATTGAGTCCTGTGGCTGGCATTGTGCTTTTTCCAGCTAGCCCTTTTTGAAGTGCTTGCCTCTTTGAAGTGGAGGCCTTGAATATCAAAGCTTAAGTCAGGTACTTGTATTACAAAAAAGAGAAACCAACTGTCAGGGGTTATATAACAATAATGTATGGTGTATATTATATATATGAATACAGTAACTATATCTATACACACAAGTTTTTTTACATAAAGTATATTTTACACACTTTTGTACAGTTTGCTTTTTTTGCACTCAAGAACGCCTTGGACAAATGACAAACTGGGAAAAATACTTATAGTCACAGAAAATGTGCTAATATCCCTAATGCATATTACCCTTCTAAAGCTTGGAAGGAAAGTGCTCTACCACCATTTAGAAAAATGAGCAAGAAATATGAACCAAAGTCCCAGAGAAAAAGAAGTGCAAATTGCCATTAAATATGAAAATATGCTCAACTTCATTCATTATAAGGTGGATAAAAACATAAATTAACACTGTGAGAACATTTCTCACTTATCAGATTGACCAAATTCTGTAAGTTTGACACATCTTCTGTTGGCAAGCAAATGAGAAACAGGCATGTTCACACATTGCTGGTGGGAATGAAACAATAGATAGTCTTATGGAGAGCAATTTGGCAATAACTAGTAAAAGTACATATGGATTTACCCTTTGACCCAGCAATTTCATATCTATAAAATTCCACTTCAGTGTCTCAGAAGATACACTGGGAAAAAAATACAAATTTACATCTGAAAAAAGATTTATTGCAACAGTATTCATGAGAAAAGACTGAAAATAATACAAATTTCTATCAACAAAGGACTAGTTGAATAAGCACACAATGCAGCTGTAAAAAGGAATGAGTAGTATCTTCACATAGTGGTATATATGGTGTACAGGATATATAGGTCAGTGAAAAAAAATTATGGGCATAGAAAAACTATGTATACAGAGTATATTGCTTTTTTTTGAGTAATCTCTATGCCCAACATGGGGCTCAAAGTCATGACCCCAAGATCAAGATTCACATGCTCTACTGACCGAGCCAGCCAGGTGCCCCTAGAGTATATTGCTTTTAATTTCTGGAAAGGGAATATATATATAGAGAGAGAGACACCAAAACCCATACCAATGGCAGTTACCTATTTGAGGAGAGGGATTGTTATGGACTGAATATTTTTTTCCTCCAAAATTCATATATTGAATTAATGTGATAGTATTAGATGGTATTAGAAAGTGGACCTTTGGGAAGTGCTTAGATCATAAGGGTAGAACCTTCATAAATGGGATTAGTGCCTTTATAAAAGAGACCCCAGAACGCTCCCTTATCCCTCCAGCCATGTGGGGACACAGTGAGATGGCCACCTATGAACTGGGAAAAGAGCTCTCACCAGACAGCAGTGCTGGAGGCACCTTGACCTTGGACTTCCAGCTTCCTCTGAGGCTGTGAGAAATAAATGTTTGTTGTTTAAGCCATCCAGTTCATGGTGTTTTTGTTATAGCAGTCTGAACAGACTAAGACAGGAGAAGAGCATAAAGAGGACAGTGAAAGGAAACTAGACTTCTCTGAATGTATCCTTTTATTTTTAAAATAGTTTTGACTTTGGGAGCATGAAAATGTTTTACATAATTACAAATAAAAATTAATTAAAAACTCAAAAGGCCATCCTTAAAATAAATAGAGGAAAAAAGGAAGATAGGAAGAAGGAAAGTAGTTTTGTTTTTTTTTGAAACAAATATATACAACGACAAAGCAAATATGTAATTATATTAATATCATTAGCATCCAACAATTTTGTTATAAGAAATCATAAAATGAAAAATATCACTATTAACTCATGATTTTTCTTTGTCAATGTGTGTGTTTCTGGAGAAAAGAAACAGAAGTTGCAAACAACTCAGTAACAAAGAGCATCCCTAGCACTTAGACTCCGTTTTCTAAATACTACGTCATACTGAAGCTAACTATAACAACTTGGGGGAAAAATGTATAATTGATGGTGTGGGGACGGGGAATGCACAAGATATGCCTAGAACATCTTATTACGTTAAAAAGTAAGGAAGGTATCGAGGACTGCTGGTGTTTGTCACAGGATAAAGAAGCCATCTTGAAAGGATGCCTACTAGTCAAAAATAGGGCAGTGTATCTATCAAAAAGAATAATGATGACAAAGCATTGAAATAGGATTCAATTCAATGGATTAAAATGCAATGGATTCAAGTAGGTTAAAAAGCTAGGGCATCATATTGATCTCTGGCCCCCCTCCTGAAAAAAAGCCTCATTGATCATCATTGGAGGTTGTTAAGGCATGTTAAGGCAACAACGCATTATTCTGAAAGCTGGTAAATAAAGGAATAAATCATTCATTAACTTTTCCTAAAATACTGTATTTTAGGGGATCCAAATAGTTGATAAAAGAAAGATTTGTTTTTGTTTTGTTTTGAGAAGAATTTCATTCAGTGTATGAGATGGGAATAATAGAGTTTAAGTATCGCTCTTTGGAAGCTCTATTAAGAAAGAACAGAAGCAGGAAAGTTAATTTTGAGGCCAGAGCATGGGCAGAAAGAACCAGATAAGAGAGAGCAGAAATCTGATACTCTGAAAGGAAAAAAAATCAGGAGTTTTGGCCTTCTGGGTCCAGGTAATATCAGGTAAGTTTACCCTATTGCCTGTTTCTTGTTAGCAACAATGAATAACTCTGGATTAAAATGAACAAAACAACTATCAGAAGACTCTGGAGGGTAGAAAAATGTAGGCACATTGGGTGAGAATCTCTAGACCCAAGAATGACCTGACAGTGAGTTCTTTGAATTGTTTTCTTTTGCCTCCCATTTAACTCTATTGGGTGCTAGAAAGACCTGAAAGCCAGAACTGCCATTGGGAGAAGACATTAAAAGCCCCAGGAAGAGCCCATTCTTTCCAGCCAGATGACCAAGAAGAGAAATTCCTATGGAACAGAACCTTTTTGACTTTACCTGCCCTATTTGAGGTGAAGAGCAGCAAAGAAGCGATACCTTGTCCCCACACCCAAAGTTTCAGCTTTGGATCCTATGGGACAAAGCCCCATGGGTTCTCCCCACCCTGCTGTAGGAGCAGAAGTGTGTTCTTCCCCCTCCCCATGGGCATGGTGTACCCTGTAGGACAAAGCCCAGTTGACTGCACTAAACACCAGCACCTCCCACCCCAACCCCTATACACACACTCTGCTCAATTTTAATAATTTATCTTTGACCATGGGGAACATGAAAATGGTTTTAAAAGTCAGAGTTATGCAAAACAGAATAATCAGAAAATATTACCCCACTTTACAGTTTTACCCCAGTTCCAATTTTATCCCATTTCCATTCTCCCATTTTTTCCACCCTGTTTTCACTCAGTCATCAATCACATTAGTTTCTAGTTTATTCTTTCACAAATGAGCAGATATGTGTGTACTTTCTTATTTTCCTTTATTATGGTTTGAAGTCTTTTTTTGAGTAGAATAGAAGCACACTAATTCCATGGGATTGGTTGTTGTCTGGTTAACTGAAAAAAGAAACAGTGTTCACAAACAACAGATATGATATTTGATTGGACCCATTTTATTCCAACAACATACACACAGAAATACATTTATAACTTTTGGTGTAGGGACAAAGACTTTTTATGAGAATACATCAACTCTTTGGAGCTCCAAATTACTAATTTTTTACCTAAAGCACTATGATTTGTAAGACTAATGGAGAGAGAGGTCTATTTGAGAAGTACTCAAAAGTTCAAATTCTTGGTTCAATTTATCAAGCTCACATTTTCCCCTCTTTTCACCACATTCTACTCTCATTTTATTATTGGCTTATATTTGTATGTTGGTTTAGTTTTGGGGGAATACTTTTCTAGGTTTCTGAGTTGAAGGTTTTTATATCTTAGTCTGGGTCCCCAGAAGCAGAGTGTGAGATGGGGATTCTTGTAAAGCTGGTCTGTTACAGAAGTGCTCACAAGAACCTAGAGGGAGTGAGGTAGGAGGGAGAGAATGAAGTCTAACCTCACTCAGCCTGATTCTACGGGGGAGTTTTGTAGCATAAATGAAGCATGAATTGTACTATAGCCTGTCCTAACTTGTAAAGATGCAGGACCTTTGTGTTCCAACATTACAGTGTAGTCCCTCCTTTTTTTTTTTTTTTTTTTTAAGATTTTTATTTATTTGAAAGAGCACGAGCGAGCACGAGATGGGGGAGGGTCAGAAGGAGAAGCAGATTCCTTGCTGAGCGGGGAGCCCGACGCGGGGCTTGATCCTGGGACACCGGGATCATGACCTGAGCCTAAGGCAGCCGCTTAACTGACTGCACCACTGAGGCACCCCCAGTGTAGTCCCTCCTTATCCATGGTTTCGCTTTCCACGATTTCAGTTACCTGTGGTCAATCTTGGTGTAGAGGCAGATAATCCTCCTCTGACAAATCATCAGAAGGTCAGTAGTAGCCTAATGCTATGTCACAATGCCTACATCATTCATCTCACTTCATCTCATCAGGTAGGCATTTTACCATCTTATATCATCACAGGCAGAAGGGTGAGAACAATATAGCAAGATATTTTGAGAGAAAGAGAGACCATATTCATGTAATTTTTATTATAGTATATTATTATAATTATTCTCTTATTATATTATTGTTGTTAATCTCTTACTGTGCCTAATTTAGAAATTAAGCTTTATCATAGGTATGTATGTATAGAAAAAACCTGATATGTGTGGGGTTCAGTACTATCCGCAGTTTTAGCCATCCACTGGGGGTCTTGGAACATATTCCCTGCAAATAAGGGGGGACTACTGTAGTCAGCCTTCGGCTCCAGTGGAGCCAGTGGGAGCTGGGACATAACTCCAGGCACCTTTGGGTGAGGCAGTCATCCAAGGGCAAACCACTGCAGATGTGTGCAGGTGTAGGTCATTAGTAAGAGCATACTCCAAGGCTGATAAAGGATCCCAGAGGTTCTGGGCAGAATCTGCTGCAATTAGTTTATGCATTTCATTCCTTCTTGAATAATAAAGGCATTTAAGACTCTCCCTGGCTGAGAACTACTGAGATAAATAAAATATATTATTAAAAAAACACTATGAGATCTTTATTTATTTTTTATTTTTTATTTTTTTAAAGATTTTATTTATTTATTTGACAGAGAGATAGAGAATACAAGTAGGCAGAGAGGCAGACAGAGGGAGAGGGAGAAGCAGGCCCTCCGCTGAGCAGGGAGCCTGATGTGGGACTCGATTCCAGGACCCTGGGATTATGACCCGAGCCGAAGGCAGCCGCTCAACCGACTGAGCCACCCAGGCACCCAGATCTTTGTTTATTTTTAACTTGTCTTCCTTAGGTTTTGATGTTTGGTATTCTCATTTTTGTTAAGTCCTGAATGCTTGAGCACTTCCTGTAAGCCAGACATTCTGTGAAACACTTTATCTCCATTATCTTGTGTAACCCCCACAGTAGCTCATGAGGTAAATACTATTCTCATTTGCATTCTTCATTTGAGAACACTGAGGCAGGCAGGAAGTGTTGGATTGGAGCCTGAATGTGAATTCAGGCATTCTGATTCCAGAGTCTTCCTCTCTGTCAGCCTTGACCATAGGAGTTACTCTCAGGTTCTCTGTGGAAATGTCCTTTGTCTAGTCCAGTCTTATGCCTGTACTTTAGGTTCTCTTTGTGGGGCTTTGTCATCAGTTTGATTCCATCAGTTTGAGAAATCTCTTTGAGAAATCTTTCTTTGTTTTGGTTTGCCAGTAAAGCCCTCTCTAACTCAGCTTTGATTTAGCCTCTGTTGTGTTTTATTTCAGTTACATCGGTGGGATATTGATTTCAAAGAGAGGTGAAAGCTTGTGATCTGTCAGCTCTCTGGAACTGGAAGTTCCCTATTTTTTTTTTCTTTCAAAATATCTGAATTAAATACTCCCTTTAGTTTTTGATGGTACTGAACATTGTGCAGGAGACCTTCTCCTTGTGTGCTGTTTGAAACCTGGTTTCACCAAAATTTTTAGTAAATTCCAGACAGGCTTACATCTGTCCTTTCTTATTATTGGTTGCAACTTCCAAAAGTCAGTTATTTCGGTTTCTGTCTTGTCAACGTTCATCTCAAAACAAAAACTCATCTTTTTTATTTTATTTTATTTTTAATTTTTATTGTTATGTTAATCACCATACATTACATCATTAGTTTTTGATGTAGTGTTCCATGATTCATTGTTTGTGCATAACACCCAGTGCTCCATGCAGAACGTGCCCTCTTTAATACCCATCACCAGGCTAACCCATCCCCCCACCCCCCTCCCCTCTAGAACCCTCAGTTTGTTTTTCAGAGTCCATCGTCTCTCATGGTTCGTCTCCCCCTTCGATTTCCCCCCCTTCATTCTTCCTCTCCTACTATCTTCTTTTTTTATATGTTAAAACAAACAAACAACAACAAAAAAAACCCAAAAACTCATCTTTGAAGTAATTAGTGATCTAGAAAACACTATTATGCCCAAATAGGACACATTGTAGAGAGCAGGCCATCATGGAAAGTGGCAAATCTTTCTGCATTGTGAAGAACAAGCCCTTAATTTAATTGTTTATAAATCTTTTGATCAATCAGGATTATCCCTATTGTTGCTATTGTTGTTTAAACAAGGTATGCTGGTTTGCTACTGAGATGGTGATTCCTACTTACAAAATACAAACTAGATATAACAGAAAAGAATCTCCTTGGCCTATAGCTGCACTTTTCTGCTTTAATCGGTTTACTTGATTATTAACCAGTTATTCACATTTTTTTCAACCTCCAGTCTTAAGAATTTTTAAGCACTGTGCAGGGGGCACCTGGGTGTCTCTGTTGGTTAAGTTTCTGATTCTTAGTTTCTGCTCAGGTCATGATCTCAGGGCTGTGGGATCTAGCCCCGCGTGGGGCTCCGCACTCAGCATGGAGTCTGCTTCAGATCCTCTCCCTCTCCTCCCCCTCCCCCCTCACAAGTATACGTGCTATTCATCTCCCTCTAAAATAAATACATAAAATCTTAAAAAAATAATTTTTAAGCACTATGCATCTCCTAAAATATTGTCACAAGTTTATATTGCCCATCCTTTTCCATGGAGGCAGCTTTCATATAAAAGAAGATCTTGTGCTTTATCCTGCCATCATTTTAGTGGCAATACCTGATTTTATGAAATGCTCTATTACTCTTAGATTTAGTCAAAAATATTTTGGGAAATAGAATTTTTTTTGAAGGTGTAAGCTCTTAAATGGTTTAGAGACTTTTTTTTTTTTTTTTTTTGCCTCCATCCCTACAAAGAAAAAAAATTGTCTTTCTGGTGAAAACCTGGTGAAAATAATCCAAATCTAGACTAACATTTAACTGAGACCTGAGCAAAGTATGGGTGCACCACTATGGCTAAAGATTTCTTCACTTTTTTCTTCTGACTTTTGGGTGTTTGACTGCAAATTTCTTCTACTGTAGGTTTTCCTTCTGCAATATTAATAGCTACAGCAGGTTGCTGTCTTCCCACTGCCGGGACTTGGCACCAAAAAGAGCTATGATGGCAGATGTACTCTCTCCTCTCGTCACATAGAGTTATTCCACTTTTTTCATGAAAAAAAAAAAAAGTTCTAGGATTCAAAATTAAAGAAGGTATGGGTTTTGAAGAACAAAGCTCATACCAGCTGCTTAGCAACAACTCACCATTCTTTATAATAATACTAATGGAAAGGATCAATACTCTATTTAATACTGCTACTAATAAATAATCATGTTGCTTTCCATTTGGAGAATGTGAACGTGGGAAGACTGCCATTCCCACTTCGCTCTTTGGTGCTTGAGTCTTCTCTGTAACGTTATTGTCACTGGCACTATATAAGCCAGGTGCATCAGCTGGAAGTCTGTCAGGAACAGAATTCTGCTCAGTTTGATCAACTAGAGAGATCTTAATGAGACTGGTAGAGTCCTGGCAAGGTTAAGAAAACCAAAAGAGGATTTGGGGCACCCAGGGGCTGGCAGAGGGAGAATTATGAAGGACAAATGGAGGGAAGAATCTTCCTGGAGTCCTATAAGAACTAGAGCAGTGGAGAAAGCCTTGGTGTTGAGAGAATGCTGCCACTGACAGAACCCCAGAATGGAAGCAGGGAAAGGACAGAGAAGAGATGCACCAGCCCCTGTCTTCCTGCCTCCCTCTCCTGCTGGTGCCCCCCACTGGCTAAGAAGCAGAGAGCAAAGGAACCCTGATGATGGAGTCTTTAAGGATCAGAATTCTGGAGCAGAAAGCCAGCAGCCAAAGGAAGAGAAAGAATGGGAGGTTGGGGAGGAGGGCAAGTGGAGACTCAGCAGCACACAGGGTAGTATTTTAGATGCTTTAAATTAAGTTCCCTCTGTCATTTATCCCCAGAACAACCTGGCAGGTTCTGTTGCCATTTGTAAATGAAGGAAGTAGAGATCAGACCCCTTCAAATGTGTTCAAGATACATGGGTAAGCAAGAGTGGAGCTGGAATGCATACCTAGATTTGTATGTCCTCAAAGATAATGTTTTTAGACTCTATGTAACACTGATTTTAATACATTTTAACATGGGACCATACCATTTGCTGCTGTAAATTATTCAGCATAAATAATTGCCTTTGAGATAAAAATCAGAGTCTGTCACTTGGCATGAAAGGACCTTCAGTATCTGGCCCATTTCTTCTTTCCTGGCCTCATCTTTCCCCTCATCCCAGCACATGAATCTGCTGGACAAATAATGAAAGGTGACCCTCAGGGGACAGGAGAAGATATGACAAGTTTTCAGTTATCTGGATAGTGAGTAGAGAGTGAGAGACAAAAAAACCCCCAACATATAAACTTGGAGTTAGTGGGGGGAGAAAAAGGCACAAATGTGCAATAAAAAGGTCTCTGAAACTTAGTTAATAGCCCTCGGACAGACATTGGGTTTTCTTCCTTTCTTGCTGCTTTGTGTGTCTCCACTTCAAAATAAGAGGCATTGAGTGAAGAGGTGAAAGGTGGAATAGGACAGTGGGTTAGGAAGACAGATATGGACCGATGAGAAAAGCAAAACTGGGTGCCAGGAAGGGGAGTCATGAAGGAGGTGCTCAGACGGGGAAGAAGCTGCTGCACTTGGGGAGGTTGGGTGGCAGAGAGGAGGGGGTTCCAACTGTCTCCCTACTTCTTTTTCTTACCTTAACTGAGCCGTGGTCCCCTTAGAGTTTCCATGGAGTCTTAGAGGCTAAATGGGCTGGAATAAAAGCTGTGGAGTGTTATGTAAATGAGACCAGCCGGCAAAAAGACCCAGTGAGAAGGCAAAACATTTCTTGGAATATGCGTTGATGCAGCAATGAACAGAAAGATTGAATGAAAATAGCCAGTTCAGGCTATGGTTAAAAGGCCTATTAGGTGTTACAAAATTTGGCTACTTAAATCTGCTTTGGTTTCATGATTTCCCTAGGGAAATTAAAAATTAATGTTGTGAATATCAAGGTAAAAAAGAAGTAAAACTATGAAATTTTGCAAGTGTCTTCAAGTGTTGGGAACATTTTGTTATGTAGAATTAGTGAGGAACTTTACTTGACTAATAATGTGAGAACAGTAACAGCATATTTGGCATATGTGGGTTTAAAAATATTATTCATAGGTAGCATATGTCACGGGGGACTTCAGAATATGAAATAAAAATTTTAAATTGTGGCAGAATTTGAAGGAATTAAGATTTTCATTTAAACATGTAAACACCCCCATTCTTTTTCCCTAGTTATAGCATAAGGAGATTTGGTATAATTATAGTCTGTGCTGTTGTGGAAGAAAGAAAAAATTAACAGACCTTTTTTTTTTTTTCTCCTAAGAAGAGACGGAAACATCTAGAAAGCTTGAGAGCTACTTTATGTGCCAGCGGTAATAACATATGCAAGTTTAAATAAAGTATTGAAAGCAACTTTTGCCCTCTAGTGATAAAGGATTTTGCTATGCATTTCAGTATGGTATTTAAGTTTTCATTTGGCAGTAGATGGAAAATCTCTCTTTTCCACAGTGTATAAAGCTTTGACAATTGTTCTTCAGAGGCTGCATTGTAGATTAGGAATTAGAGTCTCAGGAATCTGGAGGAGGCCATATGCCAGAACCTAAACTGCAAAGACCGGTTTTTAAAAATATGTTAACAGCAGATTTGGAGTGAGCACTTAAACTTGGTTTGAAGAGTGGTACAATTGAATCCTAGGCCATCCTATTTACCTCCTTATGTGTGGAAATGGATACTAGAAGATTGTTGGGTCTTTTGGTTTGTTTTTGTTTTACCACTACATTATCAACAATTTTCTTTTTTTTTTTAAAGATTTTATTTATTTATTTGACAGAGAGAGACACAGCAAGAGAGGGAACACAAGCAGGGGGAGTGGGAGAGGGAGAAGCAGGCCTCCCGCCGAGCAGGGAGCCCGATCCGGGGCTCAATCCCAGGACCCTGGGATCATGACCTGAGCCGAAGGCAGACGCTTAACGACTGAGCCACCCAGGCGCCCCTATCAACAATTTTCTTAAAAGAAAGTAAGTGGCTACAAAAAGGTATATTCTTTAATTATTTGCATGATGTTATTATTGTTTTCCCATTTAATAGCATTTACCCATATCCCGAGCAAATAGTGTGCATGAAAATCAAGGGGTTATTTTAGAATGGAAAAATACATCAGAATATAGGAATATTGGAAATATTAACTATTATTTCTTTTCCCTGGGCAATTCCTGATTGCTAAGGGTAAGCCTATAAGAGGTGAGCTTTGGATAAACAGGATGGGCTTGTTTTCCCTTTTCTGCATTAACAGAGCCCAAGTCTGGATTTGAGTGTGAAGGTTGAATTGTACCATAGCTGGTAGTATCTCCCAAGGATCCAAAAGAGAGAGAGTTATGCAAGAGCAATATCACATCCAAGACAATATGAGCAATGATGATTTAAAATGAGGTGATTTCTTCAAATATTTGAGAAGCAATCAAGCAATTTTGGTCTATTTCTATATTGTACTTATTTTCTGACACAGGCATCAACTTTACTAGACGATAAGCTTTTGGAAGTCAGAACCTGTGTCTTATTCATTTTTGCATCTGTAGCTCTTAGCCCAATTCCTGGCACATGTGTGCACTTGATAACAGTTATTAGATAAAATAATGCCTGGTCATAGAGAAAAGGAAGCATGGAAATAGAACTGAGTGACACACTATATGTTCTTGTTCACATGTAAGATCTCAACCTCCTGAAAAGGTAGTTTCACCCACTACATCCCGAGAGGGTAGCATAGTCTCCCTGCTAACCATCAGGCCTAAGTTTGGTTTCCAGGAACTCCTGGGCACCTAGGGCAGTCCTAGAGGGAGATGGTAGGTGGAGTCCCACAAAGGCAGATGGTAGAAATAGTGGAAGTCATATGTAATTGAGTGGACTAACTCATGTCTCCAGTGTGGGAGGCTAGCTCCAGAAATCCTTGGGAGTGAAATTTCAAGGGGGTTGGGATATCTGGGTTATTGATATCAAGTTAATTCCTTTGTACTATTGGATTGTGAGATCTAGGAAAACTTCCCAATACTTCATAATAAATTTGTTATTACTTCCTAAGGGCTAGACCTCACCCATGGCATCAATTCAGAGAAACTTTCAAAGGGCACATAAGATTTTTCTTTTAAACAGCAGGTTAAACCTACATTATAAAGAATTAATATGGGGGGCTCCTGGGTGGCTCAGTCGATTAAGCATTTGACTTCCACTGGGGTCATGATCTTGGGGTTCTGGGATTGAGCCCTGCATCAGGCTCCCTGCCCAGTGGGGAGTCTGCTTCTCTCTCTTCCTCTCCATCTGCCCCTACCCCCACTCATTCTCTCTCTCTCAAATAAATAAAATCTTAAAAAAAATTAATATGGTTACCATATATTGATATTGACTAGACTTATCTGCTCCTAATTATAGAATCCTGGCTTCTGATTTGCTTAGCCTCATTGACCTGGGGACGAAGAGCCTTGTTAATGAGGATGGTTCTCATCATAAAATCCCTGATGTTCTTGCCACAGCATCTGTTTTTCTTAAACAATTGTTGTTTCCTAACACTAATGTCACTAATTGCAATATTGAGGGTTAATAACATTCACATGCATTAGTTGATTCACATACATTTATTTGTGTGCAAACTGTTGATAGAAAACATTAATAGAAGAGTACAGATTTTTTTTATTTAAGAAAATCTGATCTGTGTACATGAAACTTATAAAATAAGTGATTGCTGAATAATTGATTATAAGAAGATTCTCCATGATAATTTAAATATTGATTACCAAATATATTAGAAATACAATTAAAAAAAATTTTATAGCATTTTCTACAAAAATAACCTCAACCTCTTATGGAGGTAGCCAAAGATAGATCAAAAACAATGTTAAAAAGCATGTAAAATATCCAGGAGTATTTTAAAAATATGAAAAGAAATAGTTATCTTCTATTATAAAGGCACAACATTTTCTCAACTCTAAAATGTTATCTACAATTTAATTATGGCACTTTGAAAAAACAGAAATACTACCATAAAGATATACATGTAATGTGTTACGCATTCAGAAACAGGCAAGTGTGTAAATATGCACTTATTAGAAATTGTGGAGAACCTAAGTAAATGGAGATCTATTCTGTATCCTGGAGGGAAGGACTAAATATAATGATGATATTAATTTTTTTCAAAATTAATCTTAAAAAGCAATGATGTAGAAATAAAGACTAAGGAAATTTGCATGGAATCTGACAAACTAATGCTAAAGTTTATTGTAAACAATAGCCAAGAAAATTTGGAAATCCTGGGGGTGGGGAGGATGCCCTAACAGATTATATTTTAAAGGTAGATTTTCAAAAAAACAATAGATAGTCACATAGATTAAAGAAAACAAAGTAAAACAGAAATGTGTGTGTGTGTTTGGAATACGGCAATTTTGTATATAAAACTGATATTTCAAGTTAGCAGAGAAAATTCAGATTATTTAATAAGAGGTTTAAGATAGCTAGGCACTTAGGAAAGAAATTAAGCTATTATATCACAGATATTTACGTATTAATTTCAAATAAATGTATAAAATGTAAAAAATGAAATTATAAATATTCTAAAAGAAAATGTAGGCATAAATTTATAAGCTTAGGTTGTGGAAGTCCTTCCTAAACATGACTGAACACCAGAAAGATAAAATGAAGAGGGCGAATTGATTTAATTATATAAAAATTAAAAACTTGCCTACAGAAAAGACATCATAAACAAAGTTAAAAGATTAACATTAGGATGAGACAAAATGCATGCAATATATACCACAGATAAAGATTAATATTCTTCATAAAGTGTTCCTACATATAGGAAAATGAGAACAGAATGCAAATAATACATTGTATAAGAATCACAAATGGCCAGAAAGTAAATGAAAAGAATACCAAACTCATTACTAATCAGAGAATTACAAATTAATGCAATTAAATTCTATCTTTACTTTCCCTTTTGGCTTTTCAGGATACAAAAGTTTAAAAACCCTAATCACACATAGTAAGGATGTGGAAAAATGGGACATTGTACTGCTTGTTAGTGTTTCAAAATCTACTTCTAGAAATATGTTCCATGTAAATACTTGCTGTCTTGTGGTTCCCCTCTGGAAGGACATGTTCAACCACCGACCCAAATTTGTTTCAAATGTCTAGATGCCACACATGTACTGAGAGACTTATTACTCACATAATCAGGCTTTCTAGGGACAGCAGGGCAGACTCCCAAGCAAGTCTGAAATGGATTGAGAGAGCAGTGAAGTCAGTGGCTAGGGATTTTTATTGTAGTTAGTGGGTGGGACTGGGGAGAGGGTGCTTGTGTAGGAGACAGAAGGTGCATGTTTTGGACTTCTTACTAGCACCAGGGAAGGGAAAGCATGGTCTTTTTTTTTTTTTTAAGATTTATTTATTTATTTGAGAGAGAGTGAGAGTATGGAGCGGGAGGGGCAGAGGGAGAGGAAGAGAATCTCAAGCTGACTCTCCGCTGAGTGCAGAGCCCCACGTAGGGCTTGATCTCACACCCCTGAGATCATGACTTGGGCCGAAACCAAGAGTCGGACGCTCAACCGACTGCACCACCCAGGCGCCCTGAAGCGTGATCTTTACTATTAGCTTCCCCAGAGAAGAGGGTGATGTGAGGCTTTAAAGCCGTCAGCAGTCAAACATCAAAAAGTGGAGTCAAACTCTTCATTATACTTGCACATACACACATATATACATTTACGAGGACATTCATTATCGTATTGTTTATAATAATTCAAACACAACAACAAAGTAAGTGCTGGTCCATGCATATTATGGAATACTATGCTGTAAGAAAAATATATAATGGAGTACATCTGTGAGTCCTGACATGGGAAGATGTCCACGATATATTATCAAGTTAAAAAATACATAAATATAGGCATATGCGTGTAGTATGATCCTTTTTATGCAAAAAATAAAAATACAGTTTTTAAGATGATTTTTTATATATGATTAATGTAAAACCAGGATTACTTGGGGGCCTGCTTAGGGTTGGTGTCTGACGTAAAGAAACACAAAACCCAGCATGCAAAATAATTAATTTATATCTTCACCATCACATTGGAGGGAAAAAACAAAACACAAGAGTAGGTGGAGATGAGGAGATGGATGATGCATTCACAGCATTCAGTAACAATAGAGCAAAATTTTGGAAATCTTTGCAGTCCTTTACCTACCAATTTTTTCCTGACATTGCAGTGACTTTCTGATTTTTTCTCCTGTGTCCTTCTCCTACTCCTCCAGGATACCCACAGCACAATGAAGCTAGCTAGCCAAACTCATTTAATATATGTGCTGCTGAAGCGAGCGCTAGCCAAACTCATTTAAAGCTCTCTAGGAGCTTCTCATTTTTCTATGTATTATTTCCTTTCTCCCTTCAGCAGCTCACTGCTCTTCCTTACGTGAAAAATCCACCTACCCCTCTGACATCTCCCTCACTCACTCGTGACTCCTTCCACCCAGACTTAACTAACTACCATGATGTTTTATATTTCTAAACAAGATAGTTTGCAGAGGGAGAAGCAGGCTCTCCCCTGAGCAGGGAGCCCGACGCAGGGCTCGATCCTGGGACTTGGGGATCATGACCTGAGCTGAAGGCAGACACTTAACTGACTGGGCCACCCAGGCCCTCCATAGAATATATATTTGTAACATGGTTTCCATTTTATGTTTTGCATTTTTGATTTAACATTATTGTATTTTTCTCTATATCATTCAATAGCTGGCCCTAATTGAAAACAAGTTGTGTGACTGTATTATCATAACTATATTATCATGCTGTAACCATAATCAGAAGAGAAGACTTAGTCAAACAGAAATTTAAATTAACTTGCCCTTAGTTGGGAAATTGCTGAGTGGAGGAGCCACAGCTGACCTCATGTAATCTGCCTTTAGGACAAGGTCAGAACCCCTGTGCTCTACTCTTCCCTGGGGGCAGGTTCCTATTGAGAAAATTCTCCATTTGTGTTTGGGAATTACTTTAGGGATTTTTTTAGAGAGTGTTACAAGATGTTTCTGTTAGTCATGACACCCCTCAGTTGTAATTGCACCCCTGCCTTAGGGCACCCAGTGGCAGTGACAGGTGGCCAGCCTCTTTTGGCTTTGATAGTCTAAAAGGCAGTGCATAGTGGGGCACTGGCCGACCTACTTTGTGCAAGACTCAGGAATTAGTATGGGAAATTCTTCTTGGGTAATAACAAGAAATCTCAGTTCACATCGCCGATGAGAAGTATGAATACTAATCCCAGATGTGTGCCCTTCCAAGGGAGATTTGTTTTTATTGTCATTACTTTGTTTTTGTTTTTAAATATAACCGTTTTACCATTTTTTATACAACTCAACAGGCACAGGTCATTATTTGGAAAATATTAAATGCTGTAAGATGCTTATACCACACTCTCCTTGATTTGTCCTTTGTTACGTATTTAATGAGTTATACTCATGGGATAATATTTACTTATGCACATACAGGAAAACCAAAGTAGCTCTTTGTAAAGACTGATAGTTTTTATGTACAGACATGCTTTTTGTTCCCCAAATTAATTAAAAACATGCACACACCATTTTTGTCCCTAGTTGTCATACTTGTTGTGTACTGTAGTACAGTTGTCGGTAACAACGAACCCGACTTCCCATTACAGCATTGTTTTTCTAAGGGTATAACTCAGTTTGTCACATTTCCCTCCAAGGCTGAAATGTAACTTATTGTACAAGCTATTAAGCCCAGGAGCAATTTTTTTTTTTTTGGAAAAAATTAGTTTGACCATTTTTTTAAGCTCCAAGAGGGAAAAATAAATATGAAGGACTTTTTTTTTTTATTGCTGTTCTTTTACAGCTTTAAAGAATGGCTTTGTTACTTTGTATGATTTATGCATCCATGTAGAGAACAAAAACAAGAAATTTTTTTTAACAAACAACTTTGTCTTTTCTGAAATAAAATACAATGGAGGAAATCCATCCATAGTTGATAGCTAGAATCTTTTATTTGAATGCAGCCGGAGAGCACTGATTTTATCATAGGATTTAAACCTTTATTGGAGCAACTCACAGAGAGTTCAAGGGGTAACTAATATTTATTACCTGCTATGAATTACCATGTTAGACGTAGGCAGAAAGACCTTTGATATCTGGGACTGGATGCAGCTAAGAAAATGACAATTCATATTTCAAGACACTTTTGTTTATGTTAATTTGCCAACCTGTTTTTTTAAAAAATTAATTAATAATTTTTCTGATGTAGTGTTCCATGATTCATTGTTTGCGTATAACACCCAGTGCTCCATTCAATACATGCCCTCTTTAATACCCATCACCAGGCTAACCCATCCCCCCACCCCCCTCCCCTCTAGAACCCTCAGTTTGTTTCTCAGAGTCCATAGTCTCTCATGGTTCTTCTCCCCCCTCAGATATCCCCCCCTTCATTTTTCCCTTCCTGCTATCTTCTTCTTCGTCTTCTTCTCCTTTTTTTTTTTTTTTTTAAACATATAATGTATTATTTGTTTCAGAGGTATAGGTCTGTGATTCATCAGTCTTACACAATTCACAGCGCTCACCATAGCACAAAGCCTCCCCAGTGTCTATCACCCAGCCACTCCATCCCTCCCACCCCCCCACCACTCCAGCAACCCTCAGTTGTTTCCTGAGATTAAGAATTCCTCATATCAGTGAGATCATATGATACATGTCTTTCTCTGATTGACTTATTTCGCTTAACCCTCTAGTTCTGTCCACGTTGTCACAAATGGCAAGATTTCGTTTTTTTTTTGATGGCTGCATAATATCCCATTGTATATATATACCACATCTTCTTTATCCATTAATCTGTTGGTGGACATCTTGGCTCTTTCCATAGTTTGGCTATTGTGGACATTGCTGCTATAAACATTGGGGCGCATGTACCCCTTTGGATCACTACATTTGTATCTTTGGGGTAAATACCCAGTAGTGCAATTGCTGGGTCGTACGGTAGCTCTATTTTCAACTTTTTGAGGAACCTCCAAACTGTTTTCCAGAGTGGCCGCACCAGCTTGCATTCCCACCGACAGTGTAGGGGAGGGTTCTCCTTTCTCCGCATCCTTGCCAACATCTGTCATTTCCCGACTTGTTAATTTTAGCCATTCTGACTGGTGTGAGGTTGCCAACCTGTTTTTATATGTATTAACTTCGGGCAGAGATTGCTTAGATGACATGGACTCGGGACAGTGCTCCATTCTTTTCTCAAGTTAGACATAAGGATCACTTAAGGACTACTTAATACCTTGTGGGTTTCATTTAATTCTGTCCATCAGCTACTACCCTTAAGCTGAATTAATCAAAGGATTCTTTAAAGACTAGAACTGGTAAGCATAAAAATCTAAGTTATGCGTATTCACTTTCTTGGTTTAATCAGCTCCATGAAGGGATCACTTCTAAACTTAGGGTCATTTCATTCTGAACATGGTGAGTTTTCCTTCTCTTTTTATCCCATTTGTGCAAAGAAATAATTACCAAGAAACAAAGTAAGAAAGGAAGAAAGTCCAGTGTCTGTTCCAGTCTAAACACCCTAAACAAGATTTCCAATTTATTTCTCGTTCACACTGGTATACAACCTTGACTTAATTGTCAGAGCAGTGGAGAACAAAGTGAAGCCTGAGAGAAGTAGGGCTCTGGAGAGGCAGGGACCGTGTCGCTGATTTGGGTTGAGAGGTTGCCATTAAAAGGCAATTGTGCCATTTCTGTGCTCTGGGCAGTCAAAAGCTCTCAGAGCACAAAGGGAAAAAGAGAGCTAAGGGACAAAGGGGAAGGGACAGGAGGGGAATAAGGGCTGTGTAGAGTGAAAGGGGGGTTAAGACCCTTCAGCTTTCTTCTCTCCTTCCCTCCTTTCTTAATCCCTCCCTCCCTTCCTTTCTTTGTTCTCAGAAGTAGTCTACCTGTTCCTATAGGAGAAAGCAGGGGATGTCTTGGATGTTCAGCTTTAGGAATGGAGCAAATTAGACTTTGATCTGGGGCTTATTTTACTCTTTTTATCTCTGCTTATACCTAAAAACATTGAACTGATTTCTTAAGGTTTTTCTGTTTCTGAGTGTACTTCATTAGTAGAATTTGTAATATAAAAATAATATTTCTATTTTTTTTAGACTTGTAGAGATACTGGTTTGAGAAGAGAGGAGTATAGTTTTTCAATAACAAATACAAATATCAGTATCTCTTCTTTCTTTCATTCACTCATCAATTAACTTACTAAACAGACATTTATTGAGTGCTTACTATGTTTCAGCCACTGCCTTAGGCTCTGCAGATTCAGCAGTGATACTATGTATGTAACATTTTAACTGTCTCATTGTTTCTGAAGGGGAAAGGTTGATATAATGGGCATTTTTCTGTTAGGCATTCTTTGTATCGAAAAACAGTGTTAGTCATTCCTGCTCAGTGAACTCAGGAGGGTCAAGCTATGTTTATTGTGAGGGTACATGTGGCAATGAAGGAAGCTGGGATGCCCCAGGAATCCAAGTACAGAAACCTTGTTTCTTAGCCTAATAGAAGCTGGAACTGAAAGTGAGGCAGCTCTAGACTTTACTGATCTCCATACTGATGTTCCGTCATTAATGTGCTCTACTGGTCTGCACTTCTTGTCCGTGTTCTTCTTCCTTGGCATCAGCATCTTCTCTATCCCCCAACACCATAGGGCTTTGTAGCTCCCTTATTACTTTTGATTTCCCACCTACTTCCAACTTTAGCTCTTACTGCTTACTATTTGATTTATTTATTTCCCAGTTTATCTCCAAGACAGAATATCTGGCTAGCTCAGCTAAGTCTAGCCGTACTCTGCATGGGAAGGGCTATGTGGAGTAGGCTTCATCATAGGTCCTCTGAGCCCCACTGTCTTTGTGTCTTTCTGCCTTTGGCCCAATCATGTCTCTGACACTGGGGGGTGGAAGCAAGGGCTCATTCTGTGACACAGAACAGGTGTGTCTAAGGTCATTCCTCAGCAGGGCAACCTTGGGAAGGGTCTGGAGCACGCTAGTCATGTAATTGTTGAATAAAAAATATAAGAAAGATTTTTGTCTACTTTGGAATAGTTAGGAAATATTTGACGTTTTAGATAGAAATTTGGTCCACTTTGTGAAAAAATAAACTATCTTGGGCTATAATGTAGAGGTCATTGAGATTTGTGGTTTTTCCTGATTAACTGTCAATATATTGAAGCATCTACTTTTCTGAATACATTCATATGCATATGACAAAATGTCTGCAAGTTTGACTTGTGGTATCATCTGAGTGATGCTGGGAAGGTACGTAAATATTTTGTCAGAGAACAACCTGACTCTTTGAAATTCTAATCATCATAGATGGTGTGCTGCAGTAGTCCTAATTTCCCTTCTTATACAAATAGCTAAGGAAGGATAAGGTCCAACCTCGAGAATACCAGCATCTGCCTGGAATGTTCTTTGCTAGCCTCATTGAATGGCTTGTTCATTAACATTCAGGTTTCAAAGCAGTCATTCCTGCTCACCCTATTCAGTTGGATTCTCATCTTATTGTCCATTTCTGGTGGATAATTTTCTTCCTAGAACTTACCACAGTTTGTAGTTACCTTTTTATTTATCAGTCGTATGTTTGTTTATATCTTTATCACTAGAATATGATAAAGTGAGGGTAGGGCTCTTGACAGTCTTATGAATGGGTCTATTCCAGCTGAGTGCCTGGCACAAAATAGCATGTAATAAATATTTGTGGGGTAAAAGAATTGAAGAATCAATGACTGAACACAAGGAAGATTGAGTCAGATTCCCAGGGGTTTGGGAGTACCTGGAGGTAGACACAGACACTTGGGTGAGAGGTAAAGGAGTGAATCATCTCTTTTTGTGCCCATTCTCCCCAGAGTGCCCTAGCATTTTTCACATTTCCTTTATGCTTTTCAAAAGTATCTCTCATGGCATAGGTCCCCAACATTGCTTTTAAGTCATGAAGTCAGATTTCTTGGGAATGATTACAAAACCCAATATAGTCACTGTTCCTAGTTAAATGCCCTACTGAGGACATGGTAATATCCCTGCCTCATCTTTTACATCCTTATAAGAGTATAAGAATATTCTATAAGGATATGCCTTTGTATAAGATAATTTCAATATACATGGAAAGAATATCTTCTTGCCAAAATGTGCTCTATCATGCAATATAGCCAATGATCATTTTAAGTAAAATTTTTGTAGAGAATTTAAATCTCATAAAATTCAGTTTATTGTGTACAAAATGCCTAGCATATGCTGAGACCAGTGCAGGAAATTTTTTTTTTTTTAGAGAGAGAGAGCCCGAGTAGAGAGGGGGAGAGGGAGAGAGAGAACCTCAAGTGGGCTCCATACCCAGTGCAGGGTCCAGTGCAGAGCCCGAGGCGGGGCTTGATTTCATAACCCCGAGATCATGACCTGAGCTGAAACCAAGAGTCGGTTGTTTAACTGACTGAACCACCCAAGCTCCCCACTGTGCGGGAAATTTTTAAAAAGAACTTATTGCTGTTACTTCTTGGTGAAATAATTTAATTAAACAATTATAATATTATTTAGGAGAATCTAGAACATAATGTTAAAATGAGTATATACATAATATGTGGGTGAAGAAGTCAGAGGGCAAAAGTATTAATGTAGATTAGAGTTGCTAATAGCAGTCATTTGAAGAGTAAAGCTTGAATGTTTTTTAAATGGAAGGAGAGAATGAAACAAGATGTGGGAATCCTGTTGAGGTCTGTAATGGTCAAATGAACTTACTATGGGTTGAGATCAGGGTCTCCTTTGAAATACAAAGATAATCCTGACACTGGCCATCTATTCTTAGAAAGGCCTATAGGACTCAGTCTCTCTTGTTTTACCAGGGAATTCAGATTACCTAAATTCATGGCATTCTATGTTGATTTCCTTTTTTTTTTTTTCTCCTTGGACCCTAATAAAGTCATGCTCCAGCTTTGTTTCAGCTAGGAGTGAGGAAAAGGTGGAGGGCATCTCCACTTAGGATGATATAAAATTGAGAGAAGTCCTACTTCTGTGCTCAGTATGAGGACACAGTTCTGATCTGTGAGAGATTCCCAAGGGAAATGTGATTTTTGGCTTTCATTCAGGGACTCAGCTTAGCTGTCCTTTCCCATCTGGAATGCTGTGTTTTGTTCCTAGTACAGAAGTCGGTGATGCTATAAACTCCACCTATAACCAGTTCGGGTCTTTGCTTCCTCTTATGGATATTTATTTCAACCAGAATTGTTTTGTTTTCATTCTTATGATATCTGATATCTCATGTCATATCTCCCATCTGATTACCACCTTCTATTTGGCTCTTACGCTGCAGCCCACGTCTGTCTTGGCTGGAGCTACCCACACCTGGTGTCCTGCCCCAGGAAAGTTGGTAAGCTGGTCTACCTGCCTGTATCTGTAGCCTTGGATTTTGAGACCATGTGGATGGTGGAGAAGCTTGGCTTGACTTAAAATATAAACTCAGTGATGTTTTATCAAAAACTGTTACTAAGCTATCCCCTTACAGGGAGGAAGGTTGCATCTATCAGGTACCTCAGTATTTTACTTGTTGATTAATTGTATTTTTGTATTATTATTTTATGTTAATTATTTTATTATAATTCAGTGATATTCTAGAACACATCTGCTAAATTAATTTCACTTTGCTTAAGAAACATGTGGCAACAATGTGTTAGGGAATGTGTATAATTGAGTATATGTCTGTACACACAACACATATGCACCCGCACATATTTTTGCCCATACTTAGAACAAAATTCCAAGTATTTTTATATTGTGATAATTAGAAAAAAATGACCTATATGGTTCTAAAAGAGTTTAATGTTCTTGAATTCCTTAGCCACAAAATATTTTCTGACGTGTTTATCTATAGGCTTTTTGAAAATGATGTGGTTCTCTTGATAAATCCCTGGCCTACTTGTTTATCAGTTTGACATGAAGTAGATGGATTTCATTATAATCGTAAACAAATTTGAAACTCTGTATGAACAATGATAAGCTGTAAGAAAGCACCACTGCTCATTTTTCCTTCTCTTTGAGATGGAATTAAATCAATAAATTTTACACTATTGATTTAAGTGGGATGGTATTTTAAATCTCCGTGTATATATGATGTATATGACCTTGTATATATATTTGCCACCAGGTTATTGAACAACCAAAGTGACAGTTTAATATTGATGCCTGAAAGAGGTATAAATATTGCACTAATTCCTAAAGAGTAAAAGAACTTAACTTTTTTTTTTTACTAAGTCAATAAAAATATATGCTACAAGAATTTTAAATGACTTTAAATAATCAAACCATTGTTAATCAAATCAAACCATTGTTTTTTTTATGTAGACTTAGTTTATCTACATGGACTTCTATCAATTACCTGATCATTTGCAAATTGATCATTGTTTTAAATAACTGATTGACAGTTCTTATATTTGCTTCAAAGATAAGTTTGAGTCCACTGTGGATGACTGGTTAATATTTGATTTACTGACCATAAGATTAGCTCCATATGAAATTTCAGTTTCTTGTCATGTATAGGTCTTTTTCATAAATCTCTGGGTGACTTCCTCATTGGCAGTCCTTTTCTTCTTTTGTAAATCATCTGAATGTTGGTGTGTAAAACTAGATGTAGTTCCATCTATAACATGACAGATCAAAGTTGTAAAGAAACACATCTGTCCAAATGCTGATTTAATATTTTAAAGACCAATATGGGTGTTTTGCTGAATTCTCTGCATGGTTCTAAATTTAGCAAAACCAATTTGTGTCTGGGCAAAGTCTAAATCCAAATTCACTTTGTTATTTCTGATTTTCTTTTTTGACGTGTTTAGGTACATTGGCTAAAACAAAATTCATGCGTTTTATCGCACAAGAATGGAAGCTTCTATTTACCTTTGTCAAAGCCAATAGGTAAAGACATATATATGTATTTTTTGCACATTGCCACGTCTCAAAAGGCAATCAGACATGTTTGAAAATGTCTTTTAAAGTCTATGGAAGCGGGAAGAAATGTTACGAATTTCACCAAGTCACGCGTTTCTATGAATGCCATGAAATGATAGAGTTGATTATCGATACTGAAGACATTAAATTTCTATGAAAAACTTTTTACATATATATAGAACTGAGAGACTTCTTTTATGCTGATAGACATAAAGTAGCCTTGGCAGGAATCTGGCTTGGATCAACCCCTGCTACCTAAAGCTCTTTCCACTTTCAGCCTACGTGGTCTGAGGATCAACTCAACGTGAGAGAATCTACTCACCATTATTTTAATGATAAACATGGACTTGATCACATATGAGTCTTGTTTAAACTTTTTTCATTTAAATTTTTGAAGTTATTGTATTGACCAGCTTGGCTCTGTGCCTCAGAATAAGTTCCTTTGCTCAGAGCTGGGATTTTAAGACTTCTACTGGTATTTTTAGTCCCATTCCAGCCTTGGTAAAAGTCTTATTCTTAGTCACAGGGAGTTTTCTGAGCCTTTTTTCAGTAGCTTCAATGGTCCTATCCTTGTATGGTGTCCTCTCTTGTTTCTGCGATGATATCCTCTCACTATAATCCCCCATTCCGGTTATGAAGTCTTATGCACCCATTCATGAAGTTCTACTTCAGAAAGATTCCATGACCAAAGCTCTATGTCTGCTTATCAGCATAGAGCTCATAGTGGAACCAGTACCTAGACTGCCCATCACAGTGCTCTGGTAGTCAGACATCTTTTCTAGAACATTCCTGATATCAGTGGTTTGCCTGAGGGTCATTTTTACTCCCAGCATTCTCTGTCAGTGTAAGGTTAGGTTATACAGCAGCAGATTAATTTCAGTATCTCAGCTGGCAGTACGTAGAGAGTTTTCTTGCTTATGCTGTAACCAATACAGGTTGTTGGTGGTGGACAGAGACCCAGACTCCCAGGAGTGCCATCATGTTGTGACCCTCTCATCCCAGAATGTGGCTCACTACAGCAGGGGGCACATGCATGAAAAACTCACACCTACTTTTACATGCCTCAGACCAGAGGGAGCACATTTCATTCCTCTGTATGGTGTATTGTCTAGAATAGTCACACAGCCCCTGCTACCTGGAAGAGAACTGGGACATGCTGGGAAGCATATGGATATTGGTGACCAGTACACGTCTCTCTCCACACACCCTCAAGACCATGTCTCACATGGGTCGATGATCTCATTGCATCATTAGACTATCCACAGTAGTTGTTTCTACTAGGGTTGATTTTGTTTTAGAGTCCAGACCATCCCAAATGGGCCTGTTCCAGCACATCTGCATTAGTTTCTATAGTGATTACCACACAAATAATTTACATGTATGGATTTTTATGCTTTGTTTCTGTACCTGCTGCTTAGATCCTGGTGACCCTGAAAAATGAAATTTTAATAATTGCTTATACTTGCTAAAAGTATGGAAAAACCAGTGTTATTGCTTCAATCTTCAAGGTTCTTATTGGCGTGGTGGACATATCACCTGATCTTGTGGCTTAGCTAAGCAAGTTTTCATTGTTACAAACATCCAGGCTGGCAATTCTTTATGCCATGCAGACTTATAGGTTAAATAGTTTCTGATGGAGGGTGCCAAGTTTTGATGTTTGTCAGTCTGGCAGTGATGGTTTCAAGACCAGGGAGACTCATTTAAATGGAGCCTCGGTCCTAAATCAGGTGTCAGTTTTGTAGCATGCGTGGCAAAGCCCAAAATGTCTTCTGGGCTTGGCTGGATTTCTGATGGATTGGGTTGCCCCAAAGTGGAGCCAAGGTACATTGTTTTCACATGGCACTGGAAACCATAGATCATTCCATGGATGCTGTATATAGTAATCAACAACATTTGGGGTAGAATTATTCCCAGGAAAGCTACAGCCAAACTGTGATCAGTTAGGGACATAACCTGATAATGACAGCAGTGACCATGAGGTTGAATGTCTTTATTGTTATAAGCCACAGACATTTTGAAATAAATGCCCAATTCATTGCACTTCACATTGGCTAACAGGCACATGCAGGAATGAAGTAGCACTACTTATTAGATCTAAATCTTAAATACAGTTCATTCAACAAACAGAAAGTAATCACCTAAATTTTTCCAAAGATTGTTCAAGTATTATTGTTATAGCAGCTGTTCTGGGAACATCTGTGTATCATCCATCTGTTTGTTATCTAAATCTAATTTCACTTTGTGTTGTATTATTTTATCATTGCTTTAGTGTCTGTAGTGATACCTATAATATTTGGCTTAAAGAACTCTGTCTCTTACTCTAGAGTTGTTAATAAAAAAAAGATGATGTTTTCACACCCTTTGATACGCAATTTATTTTCCCCTATTTCTGTTTATCTCACATTGTTTATTTTCCTGTTACTGATGCCAACAGGAATGATTACTATGATTACTAGGAAGTATATATAGCTTTATTCCACAGATTTCAAAGTTGGTGACTTTCAGAAAATATAAAGCATAATGTTCCATATTGGAGATGTTATTTCTAAATGAAAAAAAAAAGACACAAAATAGTAGCAGTGAGGAGATCAAATGAAAGAATTAATACTGAGCTTTAGGAAGACTTTGTTTTTGTTAAATCTCAGGGTGAGTACTAAATTTATTTTATTGTAGTCTCTTAGAGAAGGACATATTCAGTTAACTAAAATCTAAATTCTAACATTTGTCCTGCACACCCCATTTTCTAAAATATCAGTAAACTTAAAAAATAAAAAAATAAATGGAAATTTATGGATGCACTTTCACCTTTCATATCACAGTAATTCAATATGAGAAGAAGAAAAAAAATAAGCTCAGGTAAGAAGTATTTGCTCATAACCTTGTTTTGCACCAAAAACAGCAGCAAAACAAAGTAAGGGCAAAGATATTAGTTTATGAGTGTTCACTGGTATATGTGCAATATCATTGTTTTCATGGTCCAGGATCTCTTTTAGGTCCCTGAGATTTAGAGCTTAAATAGAATTTAATATAATTTGAATGCCTACATATTCTGTGCAGGAGTTTCCCTTATACGTGAGGTGACAGTTATTATTAATATTGAATTAGTTATCTCATATAATAAGAGACCAGTTAAGATATAACATGCCATTGTTTATTTCACAGAAGTTTGCTTGTGAGTTCTTCATGAATCCCTCAGTGTAGCATTCAAGGGCTTTTTATTCTTGTCCTTGAGTGAGAACACACAAAGATGGGGAAGAGGATATTATTTTTCTATTTCAAAGAAGTGTGTGAGATTTGTAATACCATTTGTGAGAGAATGACCTTTTAATGAAATGGCTGCGATCTGTTGTTATTTAGTTTAATGTTTACCATTTCAGGCAAAAGATTGGTGCACGTTTTTTCCCTCTTTGGAAGTGCATTAGTTACTATGGCAACAATTTCATTGGCAGAAACAGAGTTTTCAAAGGCTCACACATATAATATAAACTTAATTTAAGCATTGGATTGGAATTTATACCTTTGTAGTTAGGAATAAAGACAATCATATAGAAATGGTTCCTTATATGGAGCTGGGCAATGGCCAGTGTGATCATTGCATATTTATAAATCCATGCATCCAAAACAAGGGCCTAACTGTGACCTACACAAGGGAATTTGGCTTTAAGTTGTGAAAATTTCTTCTTTATCTATTACATCAAATTAAAATTTGGGAGTCTCCTCTAATTTTTTTTAACCTGACAGATTTTAATATTCTCTAAAATATGACCAATTTTAGTTCTTTTAACATTTTTTTTCTTTGAGAATCTGTCTGGAATTATAATTTTCTGTCACTGGTAAACTTTCCTTGGCTGGTAAAATTGTATGCAGCATATTCTTCATGGCTGGATTAGACATTCTGCATTGCTGGGCATGGCTGGCCGTTCATTAGAGCACTAAACAGTCGTGACTCCCAGATTATGCTCATGACATACATCATGAAGTGGGTATGGAAAGGAACTAGGAGGACTTTTAAGTGGGATTCTTCCATAGATCCAGTTTATAACTGAAATAAACCAGAAACATTCCAGACATCAGGAGGTTTCAGTAAGCTGTTAAGATTTCCAGGAAGCTTCAGTAAAAACTTTTGTTCTTTCTCCTCCCTCCCAAGTGGCAGCTGGAGGGTAAAATGATTGAGAGCAGCCAAGTTGGAGGATGTGGTTGTATAAGAGTCAAATGGGCCAAAACTCCAGGACCGGCTACAATTACTTGCCCAGTTGCAGAAAATACTTGAGGCCACTTGTGCCCCATCCATGGAATAGCAGCAGAGATGGTGTTTTTCCAGTGGGGAGCTAGCACCCTAGAGGGAAAGGTAAAAGCTGACCTAAGCTCTCTCAGTATTTTCTGCCCAATTCAGCAATCAGGAAACCACCTCTGTGGGGCAGAGTAGAGAGACCACCTGGAGGGCAATATCCGGAGTCTGGTGGAAGTGGTCTCCTTAACAGCAGCTACCTGCATGGTACATTATATCTCTGTTCCACCAACACGAGGGACTTTGACACTTTCCTTCAGGACTCCACTTTTTGATTCTTATCTGTCACCTTTCCATCTCCATCTGCCATCGCTGTGGATTTAACCATTCCCTTTACCTTACTACTTCTTATTTTCTTCTTGCATGACCAGTGGTCAGCACTTAAAGGTTACTGTCTTTTCACCCTGGACACTCTCCCCACCCTGACCTGCATCGACAGCTACTTTGCCAAATGCCTGCCCAGGGCACTATCTGCTTTCTCTGCTCGTCTTGATTTGGCAAGCACTTCTGGAGAAAGTCAAAACCCAAGGCCAATTAGTTGACCTAGAAGAAAAACGACATTAATAATGGAGTGAGTGGTGAGGAAGAGGTTAGTTTCAATTAAACCCTCCATTTGGATCAGTAATTCTTTATTAGTGTCTAATAGATTTCTCTTTTAAAAATTCCATCCCCCATAGTGACGGCTTCAAAACGTTTTACTCTTTGCAAGAAACCAACCCCTACCCTTCTGTCTCCTTAAAATGACCTTACTTTTTCTACTTTATTGAAAACTTTAAAACCCTCTAATTTGGTGTCTCCCAACTTTTCTCTTCTGCATCTCAGGCTTTCCGCCATATTCTCTTTCCTTTCCTTTAGAAAAAATGTAGAAGTGCTTATCTGTCATTTTCCTGTGCCTGTCCTTCTGTCCTGGTGCATGTCTTTGGGGAGTCTGATTCCCTGGTGGCTCCCTTCTCTTATGCTTCTCTGAATCACTGGCTTTTTGCCCTCTGCCTACAAACATGTCCAGATGCATCTATTTTTTTAAAAAAATTTATTCATTCATTTTAGAGAGAAAGAGATGGAGAGAGCATGTGCACACATGCACATGAGTGGGGGGAGGGGAAGAGGTAGAGAATCCTCAAGCAGACTCCCTGCTGAGCAGGAGTCTAACAGGGCTCCATCTCACGACCCATGAGATCATGAGCTGAGCCGAAACTATGAGTCAGATGCTTAACCGCCTGAGCCACCCAGGCGTCCCAAATGCATCTATTTTAAAATGTTCCCTAGGCCCTCTGTCTTCTCAAGAGATCTCTTCTTGTTCACGCACAAATTCCCCCCAGATTATTTTATGCTTGTTGCCTCCATTTCTTAACCAGTCATTCAGTCTCCAGCCCCTGAAATGTGGGCTTGGTTTCAGCAACTCCAGGAAACATCTCTGGTGGTGGACCTCTTGCTGAGGCCATATTCAGTACTTTCTTGCTTATCCTGTCTTCAGCTTTGCCCCCCATTGCCTGCCTTTTCCTGGGTTTCCACTTTTCTGAATGTTCTTAACCATCTCTGGGGAAGATTTTCCTCTTTTCCTCAGTCATTTTCTATTGTTACATACTTTTAATGTTACTATTATGACTATTGTGGGTTCAGTAATTACCTCTTTGGAGATGATGCTGTGCTTCAGTTGTGAATTCTGAGGCCCATTCTCTAATTCCCTGATGCTCATCTCTAGCTGGTATTATGGTGGTGCCTAAAGGGCTACAGGCTTGATCATCCCATTTCCCCTTCAAATGCACTCCTTCTGAATTCTGACTTCTATTATTGGCCAGACTTTCCTTCTGGCTCTCAGGTCCTCCCACTTTTTTTATTCCCATTCTTTCAGTTTCTATTGTTCTACCTCTGCCATGAGTCTTGAGACAATCTTCCCATTTTTATTCCCACTACAACTGCCCTAGTTCAGACTTCACTTGTCTGTACTTTAGATTACTCAGTAGCTGATTATTAAGTTTCTCTCCTTCAGTGCCGTCAAACTTCAATCTCGCCTACACACACCAGATGAACCCCCCTAAAGCAAAACTCTGTTTGTGTGGTAACTTGATGTTCAAATGGAAGTTTCAGCAGCACGGCACTAGACCATAAGCAGATTTTCAAAGGTAATCAGAGAATCAGCTTCACAATTCTGAAATCCTCCACCCATAAGGGAGTTTTGATGAATTCGGAGACTGAGTTTGGGAAATAATTCTGAGGATGGGAGTTGTGCTGTGAGCCCCGCTTTCCTGCAATGGGTTGGGATAGGGATGTCTTCAAGACTAAAGAACGATGCTTCGGTGGTGCCCCTCAGGGGCCTCAAGTCTATTGCAGCTGGAAAGCACAGCAGGATGGCACTTGACTCTGGTGCAAAGAGGCTAAAGCAGCCTGTCACAGCAAAATGGATGGCTGAGCCTGGATGCTACTGCCCCTCCGAGCAGGAGTGTCAGTCTGGCATGGTTCAAAAGGGGATTCTGCCCAAGGGAGCAGGTGTTAGGTTCCGGGGGTGGGGGTGGGGGTCAAGTAAAATGGTATGAGGTGTATTGCCAGGGATAGAGCTCACTGGAGAGGGGTTGGCTAGCAAAAGGTGAGGTCTAGCCCCTGACATAGATTTTGTAGGCAGAGGGACCCATGAGAAATTGGAGAAAGTGCTCTGAGAAGCAATCAACTTTAAGTAGTTGCTAGACCCAACAGTGACTGGGCTACCTCACAGTAGTGCTAGACAAGGATGGGTTCTTCCAGCCACTAAGCCTTTGTTTGCACGCCCAAGCCCCTCAACCGTGGCAGGAGTAGAGATATCAGCTAGTATGTGGAGGCCGCAGGAATAGAGAGAAATATCAGGTGCATGCTGGCCCCAGGCCCCAGGCAGCCCATCTGCAGATGGGGAGGAGGGTGAGGCATTACATTTGCATGAAGGTTGAAGGGTTGATGAGTATATTACCCTGGACATTTTGCAACTAAGGTTGTATCTGGATAAAGTAGGTCTTTTTATTACCTAAGAGTGGCCAAAAATGTTATGAGACTTGGCAGAGTTTTCTTTCTATAGCAGAAGGACAGCCCTGCTGAGCAAATATAAAGGCACAGTAAGAGACCCACCCCCTTGCCAAGAAAGAAAAAAAAAGTTGCTTTTACGATGACACATCGCAAGTCTTCCTTGTATAGTGACCTGGCTAAGATCACCTGTTTTCTGTGTCTACTGAAATAGAACAGAGCTTGCCTGGTGGTTTCCAGAGCACTCTTTCTTCAGCTTTATCTATCATTTAGTTCATGCTTTTTCAGCAAAGGTTTGAGTACCACTTTTGCTACTCACTAACTATGAATTTTTGGATAGGTTACATAATCTCCTGAGGCTTTATTTTCTTGTCAGTAAAGTTGACAGTAACCTGTACTCTATAGGTTTATTGTGAAGATTAAATGAAAAAGTGTATCTGAATCACCTAACACAATTATCAAAGTTATCTGTTGCACTGTAACACATTAGCTTAAAATTTAGCAGCTTAAAACAATGCACAGTTATTATCTCAGGGTTTCTGTGAGTCAGAAATCCAGCCACAGCTTAGCCGGGAGCTGAGATCCTCTGACAAGTCTGCATCCAAGTGTCAGCCAGAGCTATACTCTCTTCAAGGCTGTGTGGGCAAGGCAGCATGTCCAGGCTCCCTCCTGTGGCTCAGGTCCTTGCCAGTGTTGGCTGGAGCCATCAGTTTCTTGTCATGAGGCCCTCCCATAGGACAGCTCCTGGTGTGTCAGCTGGCTTCTCCCAGGGTGACCAAAGGAGAGAGGGAGCAAGATAGAAGCCACAGTATTCTTGTAACCTAAAGGTGGAAGAGACATTTCATCATGTTGTGTTTTATTCATTGGCAGTGAGTAATTATGGGGCGCCTGGGTGGCTCAGTGTGTTAAGTGTCTGCCTTCGGCTCAGGTCATGATCCCAGAGTCCTGGGATCAAGTCCGGCATCAGGCTTCTTGCTCAGCGGGGAGCCTGCTTCTCCCTCTCCCTCTGCCCCTCCCCCCTGCTCATGTGCGCGCTCTCTCTTTCTCAAATAAATAAATATAATCTTTAAAAAAAAAGAAGTAATTATGTCCTGCCAACAAACAAGAGGAAGGGTTTGCATGGGGCATAAATATCAGGGAGTGGGGATCATTGTGGGCCATGCTGGAGGCTGCCTATCTCACACAGGGTCTAGAATAGGTGCTATTTCTTCCTTTATATACCCTGTGTCAATACCAGCTTCCGATGTGACTTTCTCCTGTCCCTCCACGTGAAGGCACTCTACTTTCTCTGAGCTCATGTAGCACGTTGTTGCCCTACATATGTTTTTCTCATCACTTTTTTCTTTATTAATTAGATAATGGCATTCTGCTATATATGACAATACAGAGATGGATGAGGTATTTGTCCTTCCCCAAGAAGGACTGCCAGGTGTTGCTCAGCTACAAGGGAACTGGCCACGTTGTGTGCAGTATATGTTTAGTTGTATGACAGAGGTGGCCCCTTCCTAAGGAGCTCAGTGATCAGCAAAGAATGGTAGATTGAAAACAAAGAGCCATAATAGCACAGTGCAAGAAAGAGAAAGCTAATTGTGTATGGTGAAGCAGAGAAAGATTTCATGGCAGAAAGGATGTATGAGCTGGGCTGGTAAAGTAAGAGAGGATTTGCAAGGAGGAAGAAGAAGGAAGGAAAGGAAGGAAGCAAAAAAGAGAGAAGGAAGCAAAAAACATTTTAGACCTCACAGTGATGAGTCTCTGCCATCTCCATTCTCTCTCCCACTCTCCTTGTATATGATAGTGGTTGGAAAACTGCAGCCCATGGGCCAAATCTGACTTGGTGCACTTGATACCTTTATATAAATAAAGTTTTATTGGAACACAACCACACTCATTTATTTCTGTATTTTCTATAGCTGCTTTCATGCTACAACAACAGAGTTGAGTAAATGTGACAGATTCTATAAGCTCACAAAGTCTGAAACATTTTCTCTCTGTCCCTTTACAGGAGTTTACTGGCTCCTGCTCTCTGATACATGCATGGTACAGAAGTAGATGCTCAGATGTTTGCTGCACTAAATGGCTGAATAATCACTGCAGGCTATAATTCCTCTGTACATGGCTACATAAAGAATCAATCTGCATTCAGTCTGTGGCTTAGATGATTCTTTATCAGTGATTCTTGACAAATGTTTTAACTGACACATAGCTATCCATAATAATGAGAAAGACTTTTGAAGCAAGAAATAAATAGCAACTATGCTATTCTCTAGATCTGAGAGAAAATGATGTAGTTTTTCTAGCTTAGAATATGTTATTTAAATGTTTTAATGAGGGGCACCTGGGTGGCAAAGATGGTTGAGCGTCTTCCTTCGGCTCGGGTCATGATCTCCAGGTCCTGGGATCAAGCCCCATGTCATGCTCCCTGCTCAGCAGGGAGTCTGCTTCTCCCTCTTCCTCTGCCTCTCCCCACTGCTCCTACTCTCTCTCTCTGTGTCTCAAATGAATAAATAAAATTCTTTAAATGTTTTAATGAACTTTCTTTCTTTTAAAAAATAGGCCAGCCAAATCAAGGATGGCACATGACAGATGTAACAGTAGAACTCTTGCAAATAAAGGATAAGTCCAATAATATCATAAAGAAAATGCCCAGGAGAATTTTATAGAATGTGCTCTCCATTGAGGCTGAGGAATATCTTTTATGTAACTTATAATTATATAAGAACCTCAAAGCATCAATCACAAACTCAGCATCAAGTGACTTAAACAGTTTTGGCAACTGTTCGTGTATTATTATTCATAAACATGAAGTAGTAGCACAGGCACATCAACTTTAATGAAATACAAGAAATTTCAGATATTAACATGAACTAGATAATAGGACTCTGTTGAAGCATCTCTTTTTAAAACCTTGGATACCTAGTAAATAAGCTGTAGTAATAAATGCAAATAAATATTTGCATTTGTAGCAAAGCTAACTGGTGATTAAAATTTCAGCTTTTTGTCCAGTCCCTTAAAATGAAACACAGGTGTAAAAAATGAACTGAAATGTTTTGGGAAAACCAAACTTCTATATCCTATATAGACTTGAATCATACTTCTGTACATTCCATTTTAATTGTAGTGTTCGATGACCAGTTTGATGACCAGAAATTATTAACCTACTAATGCTCCAACTGGTTGAGAAGGCAAATAGCCTGTAAATTATTGTTTAATGGTCTTTCTGACTGATTTTTGGCCACAAAAGCATGTTCACTTTCTTGAGTTCTACAAAGCATCACTGCAATGATAGGACCTCTAAAACTAGTTCTTAGAAACCCCACCTTTGCCTCAACCATGGGTATCAAAGATGAAAATAGATTCCCATGTAGAGATGAGTGTTGGTGTTTGATGCCCGGGGTGGTGGTGGTAAATAAAACTCCTGAGTATGAACCAGTTAAGAAAGATTAGGATAAGATGGAGAGTAAAATACATTTTTTTAATCAACTTTAATGTTAATATTTAAAAAATAAACTATGTTTTAAACAGTTTTGATTTCACAGAAAAATTCAAAGAGAGTGTAAAGAATTCCCCCATACCCACACTAAGCTTCTATTAAGATTAGAATGGTACATTTGTTACAATCAGTGAACAATATTGATACATAATTCTCAATTTAAAGTCCTTACTTTGTTTATATTTCCTTAGTTCTTATCCTAATATCCATTTTTCATTCCAGGATCTCATGTAAAAAATATCACATTTAGTTGCTATGTCTTGTTAGGGTTCTCTTGTTTATGACAGTTTCTCAGACTTTATCTAATCTTGATGACCTTGACAAGGTTGAGAAGTAGTGGCCAGGTATTTTGTAGAATGTTCCATTATTAGGATTTGCCTGTTTTATCAGTTTGGCTATTTTTTGTTTGTTTGTTTTGTTTTGTTTGAGAAAACCACAAAATGAAGTGTCATTTTTTATCACATAATATATCAAGAGCATGTATTCTCAACATCACCTATCACTGTTGATGTTCACTTTAATTATATGACAGAGGTAGTATTTTTTTAGTTTGCTCCACTGTAAATTTACTTTTTCCCCCTGCTTCCATAGTATACTCTTTGGAAGGAAGTCACCATGTAAAGGTCACACTTAAGGAGTGGGGAGTTGTGTTCTACTTCCTTGAAGGTTGACTGTCTCCATAAATTAAATTTTTTTTGCATGGGATATTTGTCTGTTCTCTCCATTTTATTTATTTATTCAATAATTTATTTGAATCAATATGGACTCAGATATTTATTTTATTTGAGGGGGTTATAAACTAATATTTTTACTATTTATTTTATTGAGATATATTGACATATTTTTAAGCTTATGGTGTACAATGTGTTCATTTGATGTATTTATATGTTAGAATATGATTACTGCCTTAGCATTAACTAACTATTACATCACATAATTACATTTCTTTTTGTTATGGGAACAAGTAAGATCTAGTTTCTTAGCAATTTTTTTTTTCCTATTCTCTCTACCAGTCATAAATCTTTTTTTTTTTTTCAAATTTTTATTTAAATTCTAGTTAGTTAACATGCAATACAATATTGGTTTCAGGAGTAGAATTCAGTGATTTATTATTTACATACAACATCCAGTGCTCATCATACCAAGTGCCCTCCTTAGTACCTGTCACCCATCTAGCCCATTTCCCACCCACCTCCCTCCATCAATACTCAGTGTGTTCTCTATCTTTAAGAGTCTGTTTCCCTCTTTCTTCCCCCACCCTCCCATATGTTCGTCTGTTTTGTTTCTTAAATTCCACATATGAGTGAAATCATATGGTATTTTGTCTTGCTCTGATTGACTTCACTTAGCATAATACACTCTAGCTCCATCCATGTCGTTGCAAATGGCAAGATGTCATTCTTTTTGATGGCTGAGTCATATTTCATTATATATATCAGTTGATGGACATTTGGGCTCTCTCCATAGTTTAACTATTGTTGATAATATTGCTATAAATATCGGGGTGCATGTATCCCTTCGAATCTGTATTTTTGTATCCTTTGGGTAAATACCTAGTAGTGCAATTGCTGGATCCTGGGGTAGTTCTATTTTCAACTTTTTGAGGAACCTCCATACTGTTCTCCAGAGGGGCTGCACCAATTTGCATTCCTACCAAGAGCTCAAGAGGATTCTCCTTTCTCTGCATCCTCACCAACACCTGTTGTTTCTTGTGTTGTTAATTTTAGCCATTCTGACAGATGTGAGGTGCTCTCATCATGGTTTTGATATGTATTTCCCTGATGATGTGTGATATCGGGCATCTTTTCATGTGTCTGTTAGCCATCTGATGTCTTCATTGGAAAAGTGTCTATTCATGTCTTCTGCCCATTTTTTAGCTGGATTATTTGTTTTTTGGGTGTTAAGTTTGATAAGTTCTTTATAGATTTTGGCTACTAACCCTTTATCAGATATGTCTTTCGCAAATATCTTCTCCTATTCTGTAGGCTGCCTTTTAGTTATGTTGTTTCCTTTGTTGTGCAGAAGCTTTTTATTTTGATGAAAACCCAATAGTTCATTTTTGCTTTTGTTTCACTTGCCTATACACTACATTAATAAAAGAAAGGATAAGAACCATATGATCCTCTCAAATAGATTCAGAAAAAGCATTTGACGAAATACAGCATCCATTCTTGATAAAAACTCTCAACAAGGTAGGGATAGATGGAACATCTATCTTTTTTTAATGTTTTTTAGTTTCAAGTTTTTATTTAAATTCTAGTTAGTTAACATATAGTGTCATATTAGCTTCAGGAGTAGAATTTAGTGATTCATTACTTACATATAACATCCAGTGCTCATCACAACAAGTGCCCTTCTTAACACCCGTCACTCTTTTAACTCGTCTCTCCACCCACCGCCGCTCCAGCATAATGTTTTATATTACCAAACTGTCAATTTTATTGCCAACTATCTTAATCAAATCACACAAACGAGAATATTCTTTTGTTTTGGAAAACAACTTTGGAATGTAGCCTTACTCTTTATTTTAAAATGAAATCTCTTTCTTACAAAAAGCCAATGGAGAAAGATGGGAGGGCACAAAAAGGCCAAAATATGGCCATACGCACAGGAACATTTGGTTAGAGGCAACCAGCTGTACCTTCAAAATTCCTCCACATACATGATCATGTAATATACGCTTATTCTCTTACCTAGCAAACATATTTTAAAATATGTATTCTGTACAAATAACCTAAGTTAAATAATTCTGGAATGCATCAAAATTTTATCACTATAAACACCTAGAGAAACTAAATGGGGTATAAATCTTACAGATTTTTTATAAAATAAATATGAAAATTTACAAGTCAAATTGAAAGGCAATCAATGTCCACATCTTCCACCTGAGCAATTTAATAAACCAAGGAAGGCTTATAAGAACCCTTTTCCTAGGCTGGGAATTTTTGTGGGGTGTAATTTCCTGATAATATTTTAACATTAATCATTTTAACACTGTTAGTTTTACTGGTCTGTTTGTTCAGCACCATTTCCTTTATCTCATGTTTTATCTTGGATTCAGGTTTCACAAGTTTTATTTTATTTTGACAATTCTGGACTTAAGCTATATTATAAAGCTGTAGTCATCAAGACAGTATGGTCCTGGCATAAAAACAGACACATAGATCAATGGAACAGAATAAAAAAAAAAACCAGAAATGGACTCACAACTGTACGGTCAACTAATCTTTGACAAAACAGGAAAGAATATCCAATGGAAAGAAGACAGTGTCTTTAACAAATGGTGCTGGGGAAACTGGACACAGCATACAGAAGAATGAAACTGGACCACTTAGAAGAATTAAACTGGACCACTTTCTTACACCATACACAAAAATCAATTCAAAATGGATGAAAGACTTCAATGTGAGACAGGAAACCATCAAAATCCTAGAGGAGAATACAGGCAGCAATCTCTTTGACCTCGGCCATAGCAACTTCTTACTAGCAATTTTGAGGTTTATAATACAGTATTGTTGATTATAATCACCAGGCTGTGCATTAGATCTCCAGGACTTTGTAATCTATAGGTTGCAAGTTCATATTCTTAAAAAAAATCTCCCTAATTCCCCCACTCCACAGCCTCCGTAACCATCATTCTATTCTGTTTTTATTAGTTCAGCTTTTTTAGATTCTACATTGATATCATAGAGTATTTGCCTTTCTCTTTCTGACTTGTCTCACTTAGCCTAATTCTCTCAGGGTCCATCCATGTTGTTGCAAGATTTCCTTCTTTCTCATGGTTGGGTAATATTCCACTGTGTATATATGTGGAATATTATTTACTCATCTGTCGGGCAGATGCCCATCTGATGGGCACTTTGGTTGTTTTTCTGTCTTGCCTATTGTGAATAATACTGCAATAAACATGGGAGTGCATAGGTCTTTTCAATATCCTGTTTTAATTTCCTTTAGTTAACACATCCAGGAGTGGGATTGCTGGATCCTGTGGTAATTCATTTTTTAAGGAACCTCCATGCTGTTTTCCATCCACAGTGGCTACACCTTTTGGCCATTTGGATGTCTTCTTTGTTAAAAAATGCATGTTTAGTTCCCAGTTGCCCACTTTTTAATTGGATTATTTGTGGGGTTTTGTTGTTGTTGTTATTGAGTTGTATGAGTTCTTTATCTATTTTGGATATTTAACCTCTTATCTGATATATCATTTGCAAATATTTTCTCCCAATCTGTAGATTGCTTTTTCACTTTTTTAGTTTCTTTTGTTATGCGAAATCTGTTTTTATTTATTTTGTTGCTTGAGTTGGTCATGATTTGGCTACTGGGAGCTTTTATGTTGGCTCTTATGCCCCTTTGCAAACCCCATCATTGTATGTGTGTATGGTTTTTTTGTTTCCTCTTCTTCTTTGTCTTCATCTCTTCTTCCTTCTCCTCCTTCTCCTTCTTCTAGCACTGCCCTATTTTCCAGCACCACAAGAGGCTTCAGGCTCATCATGTGTATTTCTACTCCAGTAGTAGTATCAGTTATTGTTCTCAAAAACTCTGGTTCTTTTCATTGAAAAATGGTATTAGAAACCAAGATGTGGGCATTAGGTGTGCTCATTGTTACTGGGATGTCATTACTTCTAGGCCCTTGCAGCTGAACAGAACAAGGAAATATATGTATGTATACTAACTGGTATATATATTCATCTCAAGAAATACTTTTATGTGTAAGATCTGTATCTGTGTTAAGCTAAACATGAGTCTATACTAATGCCTCTGACTCTAATTCATTACCACACAGACCATTCTAGCCTCTTATCCTTGTCTATTTATAACCTCTACTCCAACAGTGAGAAACCTGACTTCTACCATCTGCCATTTATTTATTTAATTTTCTAATTCCAGCATACATGTATAGAAATATCATACTTTTGAATTTGTATCTGTCATGGGAAACAAACTTTATCAACTCGAGGGCAGTGTTTATGCACAGTTTCTTTAGTTTTATAGGCGCAACACTTTTACAGTGTTGCTTAAGTCAGTATTTTCACCCCCACTCTAATCAGTAAGGTAGTTTTATACATTTGTAATATAGGTTATTTTGTCACATTTTGTGTTCCATTCTGGGATCCTCAGTCTCCTAAATGATGTTTTAAAAATTTGCATATGATTAAGATTTACTCTCTGTGCTGTTAAGATATGGGTTTTGACAAATGCATAGTGCTGTGGATATACCATTATCGTATTATACAGACTAGTTTCACCACCCTAAAAAATCCCCTATGTTTCATCCATCCAACCCTCCCACCTTCCCCTTAAATCCCTGGAAATCACTCTTCTTTTTACCATTTCTCTAATTTTGCCTTTCCCAGGATGCTGTATAATTGGAATCATATGGTAGTATGTAGACCGAATTATTTCACTTAGCAATATGCATTTAAGATTCATCCATGTCTTTTCATGGCTTCATACATCATTGCTCTTTATTACTGAATAATATTCCATTGTACTTATGTACCAGAGTTTGTTTATCCATTTACCTATTAACAGAACATCTTGTTTTATTGCAGTTTTGGGTGATTATGAATAAACTGCTATAAGCATTCATCTTCAGGTTTTTATGTGGACATAGTTTTCATTCATTTGAGTGAATATCTAGGAGTTTAATTGCTGGATCATATGGTAAGACTATGTTTGGCTTTGTAAGATGTTAACACCAAATGACCCTCCATCCCTGGGGAATAAAACAAAGCAAAACAAAACAAACAAAATTCTCCCCCATATACAGTTTTCTACAATGATAGTCATGGGTAAAAATAGCAATCCAGTTAGTGTTTTTGCAGGTGACTGGGATGGACAGGAACTCAACTCCCTTCTCTACAAATGCTAAATGTTTTCAAAGTCAGAAAGTCATTGGTAAGCAGTTAGCAGCCGGGAACTCCTAGAGTTGCATGGGGAACAGTGGCTATTGAGTGCTAGAGTGAAGGATGCAGGGTGATAGGCACGTAAAAAGGAATAACCCAGAATCGGCATAGGGCCAGAACACAGTTCTAATGTCAGGTCATGCCGAAGCTGGTTCTTAAGGAATATCTGGGTGTGGTAAGCAACATAATGCCCCTTAAAAGTGTCTGCATCCTGACACCTGTTAATGTTAGCTTAAATGGCAAAATGAATTTTGCCCAAATGATAAAGTTAAGGATATTGAGATGGGGAGATTATCCCAGATTATCTGGGCGGGTCCAAAGTTACCACAGGGGTTTTTATAACTGACAGAGGGAGGAGAGTCATACAAGGTGATGAGATGGTTGAAACAGAAGTCACAGGCTTGAAGGTTGAAAAGAGACCATGAACCAAGGAATGTGGGTACCTCTGAAAAAGACAAGAAACAGATTCTCCGTTAGAGCCTTCAGAAAGAATGCAGCTCTGGTGACACCTTGATTTTAGCCCCATAAGACCCACTTTAAACTTCTGACCTCCAGAACTTGAACCTAATATATTCGTGTTGGTCAAAGCCATTAAGTTTGTGATATTCTTACAGGAGCAATAGGAAGCAAATAGTGTGTGGGGCATCCTGACTTGGCGGGGGCGGGGGAAACGGTGTTTCGGGAGGTGAAGAATTCACCCGAGGCAGAACAAAGGAGATAGAACTTTATTGAATACACTGGAAGGGATCAGTTGGCAGGACAGCAAAGGAGACAGTGACAGGAGGTGGTGGTGAGGGGCCACAGGTGTAGGGTGGAGTGAGGTGGTATGGGAACCAATGGAATTTTCCCTTTTGTGGTAACTATGCCTGGTTGTAAGTAGCCCACTGGTCCACTAGGGCCTATGGCTATTTTGAGGTGGGTCACTTAATGACCCTATTTGCATTCAGCGAGGTGGTTGCTGGGGGCCCTTTTGCCTTGCTCAAATTTCCATTTCTCAAGCCTGTTGCCTAAAAGCAGGACCTGCACAGTGGGGGTTGGATTGTCTCAACAGGTGGTGGGAAATGATGGTAGGGGAGCGGGTATGAAAGAAAGATACAGCAGGGAGAAAACCCAGCCTGGGGTGGACAGAGGCACATGGGAGTGTGTACTGTTTGGGGAACTCACGATCACCTGGAGTGTCTGTAACAAAGTGTCAGGGGCAGAATGTATTCAAAAGCAGTGCTGCAAGGCTGGGTGAGGCCACACCCTGCAGGACAGTGCCGGGCATTGCACTTGTCCAGGAGGTGGTGGGAACCATCCAGCGGTGAAATAGCAGAATCATACGCATTTTTAAAAGAAATCACTCCTGGCTCAAGGAATGTTGTGGGTGTATGAAAGAACCAGTGGCAGGCAGAACCAGTTGTGAGTGTCTATGAAGGCCGGGATGTGAGGGAGCAGCAGTGGGAACGCAGGCAGAGGATAGTTTTGAATAACACTGCAGAAGTAGGAAGTGGCCTATTGGTTGGTGACCCTTTGGGAGCATGGCGGTGGGAGGAGATACAGGTGTCTCGCGTAATGTCAGGTTTTGGAATGGGGTGAGTGAGTGCCATTAATGAAAGGAGGGTCAGTCCACATTTGTTAATGCCAGGCATCCACTTGCTTTACCCTAGCAGCGGCTCTGATTTTCACCTGAGGTTCTATCCCTCCTTCCTTTGCTCTCAGTCCAGGAGGACGTCCCTGTGAACCTCTAAAGAGTGAGACCCTGCCCACTGCATCTCTCTGGCCAAATGTGATTGGTTCAGTGTTGAGCATGTGACCTAAGCGGTCCATCTGTGTGCCTCGGAGGACCGTTGAGGATGCTGGCAAAATAAGCAGAACAGAAGCTTCATGGTTGTGCTATTTTTTTCTGCCTGGTTAGGACCTTGAAGCACGTAGTTTGAGGAGATGGTGGCAGCCATTTATGACTACAAATGGCTATCACTCTGATGATGAAATTTAAAATTGAAGAAAAGGGAACTATTAGAACAGAGATGGAGCAATGATCAGTCCCACTTTGTATCGGTGCTGGGGCTTCCTCAGCCAGCCAGTCCTATCTTGGAACCAATATGCTACTTTTATTTTTATTTTTATTTTTATTTACATACACATTTCATTTTGGTTTTCTCTTACTTGCAACCAAAATAATCTTAGGAGAGTACGGAAGGAAGGGCAGGCTTGGATGCTTAAGTGTAAAGACATTCGGTTGGAGTTAGACAGTAAGGAAATGGAAAAATGGATTTAACGATCAGAAAGTTGTGTAAATGGAAGGTGTTCATTTGGGACTTATCAGCTTGCAGATGGGATAAAACCAGGTATATCGATCCCAGTAACCAGAGGGTATATCGACTGAGACTAGAAGATGTTTAAGGGGAGAAGTTGAAGAATACTAAAGTTTAATAGGAAGGCACAGTAAGAAAAATCAGCTAAAGTTGGTGAGAAATCATTGAAAGAGAAGCCTAAGTTTGTAAGTTTTGGAAAATGTAGAGATTAAAACAAGGAGAAAAGACTTTCAAGAGGATTTATCAAAATATGAATTAGTGCTGTGTGTCTTTGGGTATTGGGGATATGAATGGTTTACTTCTCTATGTCCTACCTTTTCCTAATTTTCTATGAGGATTGCTTCTGAAATAATAAAATACATTTTATATAAAAATAAACTAAGCTTAAAAATATACTTTTTATGGATTTTTCTTCCCTAGAGAAGAATAACTGATCAAGACTTTCCAAAGTCATTGGGTGAAGGGGTACAGCTATAAAACCTGGAAATAGGACACATTCTGAAAAACTTTAAGTCTCCACGTCCAGAGAAGCAATGAGATAACTAAAAGAGAAGTTGCTCTTTTTAAGAAGTTTAATGTTCAAATTGACTAATACTCTGTCTACTACTTTGGCACTGTGCCTGTGTTTTCCTTATTTTATTTATTTTTTATTTTTTTAGCAGAAGACAATAAAGTTGGTGAAACATTATTCATGATCCTAACATATAAATATGGTAGGTTCATTAAGTGGGTTTTTCAGGCAGTTCAAATAGTTATTGTTTGGTAAAAAATGATAGTTTGTGGAATGCCTAAGCTCTTCTGTAGAGTATCAGTTTGAAAACCACTGATCACAGGTTCCCAGTGACTGTTCATTTTTTTCTAATTCCATTGTACTTTATGACTATATACAGTACTGTGTGTGGCTAAGGGAGTTCTATGAAAATTGAAAAGTGCAATAGAGAGTAAAGAAGCGATGATGTACAGAGATCAGAAGAAAGCTTTGTCTAGAAGAAAGTCTCCGAATAAATTGTTTTCTTAAAAATGATAGAATTTGATTTAAATGTATCTCAGGAGGTCAACAACTCCAAGCCTCTGCCTCTACTCAGGTGTATGTCATGTTTGACAACTTCAGACAAGATGCCTAAGCTCCTTTCTTTAAAGACACAGACAGTAATTAGTATGTGGAAGCCTCCTGGTGAGCCCCAGAGCTGCTCAGTAATGAGGTTCTTGTAGCCTTGTAGTAACCAAACTACCTGGGAGAGAACTCAAGATGAAGTTTCTGTTGTCTTTCCTGTAGTAGAGGATTCATGATGAACTCTGTAGGGTCTTTTTCATAGGTAGGGTTTGATCCATTGTAGCAGAATTAAAGTAGTAAACTGATCTCCCAGTGGGCTTTCATTTACAAATACCTTGGCCTTGGGATTGCCAATGTAGGCTTTACCATAGTTGGCTTAAAATGAAAGGTCAAAATGGCCTGTATGTGGGGGCCGAGTTCTAGGACCTCTGGGAGGGAATGCACAGGTTCCACTGCCCAGGCTGCACCTAGCCAAGCTCTGTGCACTTCCTTCTCCCCATGGGTCCCATGCCCAGGCCTTAATGCTGCCCTGGATGTCACAGCTTCTCTGGGCCATCACTGTACTCCAACTACTGCAGGGAGGAGAAAGATACTCCATTTACACCTTAGTGAAAAGTGCTGTTACTTACTGAAAAGAGTTTCTTGACTCCACCAGAGGAGGTGTCCAAGATGTCCTTGGATCCTTCAGAACTCACCCTGACACTATAGGTCTCTCGAGGGAGGAGTTGGAGTCCCCAGGATGACGTCCTCACCAAAATGTACAAAGCCAAAACTCCCATTGTCAGTTTTGCAACCTGAATAATTCTTAATTAGGGTGAAGCCCATCCTGGACTTGCAGCTGGAGAACAGCCCCATTCTGACATAAGGGATGAGAGCTGCTGTCTCATGGGCAGGTCCCAGGGACAGGTTCTTGGGGAGGCAGGATGGGACACACTCAGATGCTAAATAAATTTTTTCCTGCAAAAAAGGCTGACTGAAGCCTTAGACTCACTCAAACCTGAGTAAAACAGATGACCTGGGAAAGAAAAATGAAATGACTATAAAACCCTTTTATAAACCAGCTGTTCAACCCCTTAATTTTAATGAGTTAACTCATTTTAACCTACTCTGTTGACAAAAAGGTAAATGCTTACAAATGTCTGGAGTACTAAGATTTTGAAACATACTTCTAAGTTTAGTTTTACATTTATTTTATTTTTTTTTTATTTTAAAGATTTTTTTTTTTATTTATTTATTTGAGAGAATGAGACAGAGAGAGCATGAGAGGGTTAGAGGGAGAAGCAGACTCCCTGCCGAGCAGGGAGCCCGATGTGGGACTCGATCCCGGGACTCCAGGATCATGACCTGAGCCGAAGGCAGTCGCTTAACCAGCTGAGCCACCCAGGCGCCCTAGTTTTACATTTAATAAATTTTTTTGTCCCATGCCTTCTCCTCCAATTCTCATAATTTATCCAAAATAATGTTTGGGTTCTGATCAGTTTTCATAGCAGGAGACTGATTATTTCAATAGCTAAGGCAATAGGACCTAGAACATGAGTGTGGCGAGCATGTAATAAACAATTCTTTATGAATAACTTTTTTCTTATTTAATCTAAACCCCATAATAACAAATAGTGTGCTCCAATTTTTGATGGTTCTCTGAGTAACAGAAAACCAAACCGACATTGACTCAAAGCTAATAAACCATGTATAAGAACAAATTCAGAAGTAGAAGGTTCTAGGGCTGGTTAGCCCAGTATCTCAACAGATTCCTGATTCAGGTTATCTCTGACCTTTCAACCTGTCACACTGGCTTGTTCTTTTAGGCTGTCTCCCCTAAAGATAAGGGCCCATGTTCTAGGCATCAAATGAAATCAACAAAAGTCAGAAGCAGGAAAAGGAGGAAATATGCTAGTATGTCTTAGGATTTTTTGTCACAAAAAGTCTTTCCAAAGCCCTCAGCAGATTTACCCTCCTGGTTTAGTGCTCGGAATGGTATTATAGGCCCCCAGCTAGACAAATCAATCACTGGGGGAGAGAATCTGTTGGCGTAGTTCTCAGACTGGAGCCCCCAGGGCCAGTAGCTTTGGCATCACGTGGGAACTTGTTAGTGATTCACATTCTCAGGCTCCATCTGACACCTGCTGGGTCAGGAACCTCTGGGGGCCACGCCCAGCAAACTGTTCCCCAAGCCCTGGAGGTGAAGCTGATGGGAGATAGAGATTGAGAACCTCTGGCTGAGATGGACTGCAGTTCACCTGGTGCTGGGGAGAAGCGCAGCTTTCCCCAAGTGCACGGTCACAAAACAGGATTTGGTTTACACAGAAGGAATGAACAGTGATTGATGGGTAAGCGGCCCACATCGGAGGCCTCAGTATTTAATCTTATGTTTGGTATGCAACACGGTAGTCCATTTTATAAGCAGACTTTTAGAGGTTTTTCTTTATAGTGTGATGGTTAGAGACATTTTAAGGATTGGACCATTATTAAATTGTGGTCGGATGCCTCTCAAAATGATACCTCACTTATTTGGGAGTCCAGTTAACTTTTTTAAACCTTCAGTTATGGTCACACTTTATTAGTTTTGCATAAAACAAGTCTTCTAATAAAGCTATTCATTTTGTAATGGAGGCAGTTAGCTAACGGCTAAACACCTGAATGACTTTTACTTGTTGATGGTTAACTAAAGAGAATTGGAACAGTTTCACTGGAGTTTAGTTTTCAGATAGCTTAATGAAGAATAATTTCAGTGATTACAGTTAGCTATCTGTAATATGGGCAGTTGCATTTCTCCTGCGGGAGACAGGGTTCTTTTGTACATGTAAAAACTATTCAGTCTATTTTGAAGTTTTCATTGGGATGTTTTCAGGTGGCAGGTGGAGTAATAGAAACAGATTCATCACAGCCAGTGGCTGGAGCTCTCACTGAGCCTAAGCATTGCTCACTGCATGCCTTGTTTGACTATTTCAGTGAATTAGAAGAAATCATTTGGAATCCCGTGATGTTGCCACAGCAACACTCATCATTGTAAAAATGGCATGGGGACAGACAGAAGGAGTGAGACACTAACCAGATCCCCAGGTGTGTTTCTCTTGACCCAGGCTGTATGAAGTCTGCCATGTAGTGGGAAATTTTGAAGCAGAGTAGAGGAGGAAGGTGAACCCCATCTGCTGCTTAGATTTTCCTTCCCCTCTCCTCCAGGACCTATGCCTTCTAAGACTTCCTGTGTTCTTTGTCTAGGGCTGTGTAACAAATACCGCAAACTGAGGGGCTTCGAACAACATCCATTTATTACCTCACAGTTTCCAGGGGTCAGGAGGCCAGACACAGATTAACTGGGTCCTGAGCTCAGAGTCTTCCAGGCTGACATCAAGGTGTCAGTGGGGGTTCAGTCTGATCCGAGGCTCAGGGGCCTTCTCGGGGCTCTTGGGTTGTTGGCAGAAATGCCTTCATTGTGGTTGTAGGCCTGAGGCCTCCCCCTTCTTGCTGGCTGTGAGCTGAGGTTCACTCTGAGCTCCTGGAGGCCTGCCACCATTCTCTGCCACGTGACCCTCTTACAGACCCTCTCTACAATGTGGCAGTTGCTCCTTCAGAACCAGGAGGAGAATCTCTTTCTTATGCTTCAAATATCTAACTCCAAGTAGGGCCCAGTCCTTTTCGAGGGCTCATCTTATTAGGTCAGACCACCTGGGTTAATCTCCCTTTTGATGAACTCAAAGTCAACTGATTAGGGACCTTTATTATGTCTGCAAGGATCCCTTCACCTTTGCCCTGGAGGGTAACCTAATTATGGAGGTGATGTCCCATCATATTCATGGCTCCCGCCCACACCCAGGGAGAAGGGATTGTGTCCACTGGTCCTGGGAACCTTGCCTGCCTTCTCAGAATTTTGCCTCCCACCCTCCACTTCCCTTCCATCTCGTCCTTTCAGTTCTTGTTTGGGGTACACACCCGTGGGACTGTGTATGCGCACCTCTGGAATAAGTGATAAAGCCCACAAAAAGCAAACAAACAATGACAGAATTTCTAAACACATCAAGAAGAAACAACTCATGATTTTTTTGACAGTTTATAGCTTATGAAAAAGTTGAGATAATTGCAGCTCTAAAGGTTGCCAGGTTCATTCAGATGGGCTCTTTAAAAACGATCTCTGTGACAGCAAATCATGAAGGACCACATCGTCCTGGGTTTGACAGGCTACACTGACGTCAACTAGGAGAGATGTGTTGAGTTCTGGATGCTGGGCAGAGCATGCAACACTGCAGTTCAGTGCTCGAGGCTGAAATGTGTTCTTGGGGTCCAGTAGGACAAAGATCTCAGGACTATTCTGGATGCTGGTATTCCAGTCTGGCTCAAGCACTCCTGGGTGATTCAGCTGGTCCATAAAATAGGGAATCCTAATGGATTCTATTAAGGCCTCTTGAGCACCAGTGACACTTGACTGCCCCAATTAAATATTGTGAATCCTAAACAAAAGTCAAAATTCCTTTTTAGAGGGATGCTGCTCATCCAGATCCATGGGTAGAAATTAAAATCACTTGACAGTTCACTTCTTTGTGTTTGTCAAATGATTGGTGAGATAAAGACAGAAGATAGACCTTGAATTTTCAGAAGCTGTATACAGCAACTGCTGCCAGTTTGTCCATGAAAAAAATTGTAAAGTTTAGCTTGCTATCTAAAAGAAGCAAACTTTTACGAGAGGTTATATGTGTGCTTTTCTGAATATATAACTTGTCAGTAGCATGTCCTATAGGTGGTGAGACTAGTAAATAAAAATAGTATTAAGTGTCTTAGGTTAGTGTTCCAAAAATCTCCTTTTGGGAGCATGTGGTTGGTTTGGGTTATTAGATAATCTGATACAGACAATGTGCTAGTTCTGCAGTAAGGTACTTTAAAACAGGTGTAGAGGGGCGCCTGGGTGGCTAGGTTGGTTACGCGACTGCCTTTGCCTCAGGTCATGATCTCAGGGTCCTGAGATAGAGCCCCACATTGGGCTTCCTGCTCAGTGGGAAGTCTGCTTTTCCCTCTCCTTCTGCTGCTCCCCCTGCTTGTGCTCTCTCACTCCCACTCTCTTTCTCTCTCAAATAAATAAATAAAAATCTTAACAAAAAATAAAACAGGTATAGAAATATCATGGGTATGTAACTCATTCCCCCTTTTTTTTCTTTACTGAATGTCAAAGGAGTGAGAATGGTTAACTTACAGTACCTGTGAATATGACCTTATTTGGAAATAGGGGGTCTTTGTAGATAACCAAGTTAAGATGAAGTCATTAAAGTGGGTCCTAATCCAATATGACTGTGTCCTTATAAAAGGGGGGAATTTGGACATAGAGACAGACACACACGTGGGGAAGGTGATATGAAGACCCAGGGAGAGCACTGTCTATAAGCCAAGAATGTCTGAGGCTAGCAGAAGCTAGGGGAGAAGCTTGGAACACATTCTCCCTCATAGCCCGCAGAAGGAACAAAGCCTGCCCACACACTGATACCAGACTTCTAGGCTCCAGAGCCACGAGACAGTAAATTACTGTTGTTAAAATTCTCCAGTTTGTAGTACTTTGTTATAGCAGCCCCAGGAAACTAATACATGTGGGTTCTTTAAATTTTTAAAATTCTTTGTACTTAAGTGATTCCTTAAAATTGTTTCATTAATCTTGTATGGTGTGATCACAATATTTGATTTGAATGCTGTTTTCTTTTGCAGATTTTTAAGTGGCTTTTAACCATTCTTCCTAGTCACAAAGGATTTCTTTGGGATCCAGAAAATTCCCAAGTTTCTGCTCCTAAGAGTCCACTTACTGTTGCTTTTAAGATACTACTTATCATAGTTTGAGATTTTTGCACAGAGGTGATTTTTGCCTTCCCTGGGCATTTATTGTTGTTAGGAGCCTCATTTCCTTCTGTTTATCAGCACAGAGCCTGAAAACAAGTAGAACCATGCTGGAAAATTTTCTTTCATACACAGTTATTTTGAAGATGTTTGGAGAGAGAATATAAACATGTATTTCTTTTTTTTTTTTTTTAGGTGAATCCGTAGGGGATGGTATCTGGTAGTTTTCCATGGGGAGGAAGGCCTGAGAGAGTAACCTCACCAGCATGATGCCAGGCCTGAAGAAATAACGTTTTTATTGCAGGGTGTTTCTAAAAAAGGGAACTTTCAGCCACACAGCAGGAGCTCTGTAATACTAGTTCTGCTGTGGCACCGAGGGCGGCTCTGGAAAGTAAAATTTTACTCTTAGAATAATTGTAGACCATCTGCTAAGGCAGTCTTCAGAAAGCACCTAATTGTGACTCTAAAGTACATGTCACACTATAAAGTGTTGTATATACATGTATGCAAATGGACAACATGTGCATAATGTAAAAATTGCTACACGCCGGCAGTAATGACATCAGAGTGGGGAATTTTATTCTTGTTTTCTAAATTATCCAATACATACTCTAGTCAAGGTGGAAATAGTACATAATTAAGGAATTTACATTAAAGGAACTTAAAAGAATTTACCCAATAAGTATCAGCCACAGTGTTTAATTTATGTTGTGTTTTCCCTTTTTAAAGTGTGACTGACCAGTTGCATTTGGGACTCAGTCAACCCAAATGCCAAACCCATCATGCCTATGGGGGTGAGCCAGCTTTGCAGGGGACCAGGGACTGCCAGGCCTGATGTAAACCGAGCAAAGGACTGACAAGGCAATGCCTGGTTTTATTGCTACTCTATGCCCTTCATTGTCTGGATTCAAAATGGACTTACTACAAACTGAATCTGATACGCCATAATGGTCATGTGTTGTGAGAGAAATTGATGATTAGCATAACTTTGAAATTCAGAAGTACTCTTCTTGGGCACACAATCCCTCAAAATAGCTTAAGAATTTATATTTTAACAATTTTCTCACAAAATTAGTTATCTTGATTGAAGCTGCTGAGACAGATGGATGTAGTTACAGTAATCAAGACCAAGGAGAAGGAAACCATGTTTAGTTGTTGGTTTGCAGTTTGTGTGTGTGTGCGTGTGTGTGTGTGTGTGTTAGTATTAAGCCACAGGCAGAAATGTCTTGGACTGACAATAATGAGAGGGAAACTAATAATAAGAGGGTTATTGTGAGCATCCTATTTGTTTTTCCAATTTTTTTCTCTCTAGCTTTCATTTAAAACCTATGGCAAGTACAAACACTGTTATATGAAAAGGCAGGTTTTATGCTTGTGTTGTTTATGTGTGTGTGTGTGAGTGGGGGGGAGAGTGGGTGGTGGTCCGCTATATTAAATTAACATTTTCCCCTAATGTTCAAAAAGGAAGGTATCACAGCAATTTAACACTATTATTATTTGACAAAATTAATTATAATCATTTTTGAAGTATTTCTATTAAAACCAGATGGAAAGTGAGGGACACAGGTGATGTTGTGATGGTTTTTAACTGAGTGCCCCCAGTATGCGGGGACCTGGGGTTCCAGCTTTTATATGTTGTCTCATCTGCTCTTACAGCAGTGCTCCGGGTGGATTTTACTGTCTCTACATCACTGGTGAGGAAGTTGAGACTAAGCACTTGTGTTCACTTTTTAAATCTATTAGTTATGGTAACACCAACTGCTATAACAAATTATCCCTAAGATTTCAGAGACTAAACATACTAGGAGTAGCTTTCTCATTGTGTAACAACAAATCAATGTCATTGCTCCTGGTCAGGTGTCTCCTTGCTGTGATTCAGGGACCCAGATTTATTTCATCTTGTAGCCCAGTCATCCCCTACAGCCTCAGAGTCCTATGCATTCATCTGGCATAGAGGGGAAGAGGGGGTGCAGAAGACAAAAATGCTTCTTGAACACACTTGTCCAAGAGTGACATGTAGCATTTGGGTTCATATTCCATACGTGAGAGCAACTGCTTCATGCAACATGGCCACTAGGGTGTAAGAAGGGCTGGGAATCATAGTTCTAGTGGTAGGCACATTGCAGTGGCAACTTCTCAATGTATGTGGGGAAACAAATTTTGGTAGATTGAAAATTATCTCTACCTCATCAGTTCATTAATGTGACATTACCCATACACTAAACATGCATCTGTGTTTTTCATATCACTGTAATTTCATTAAAAAAACTTACACGAAATTACCATTAAAGAAAAGGGCCAGATTTCAATGCAGTGATTCTTCATTGTGATAACAAAAATGATGTTAATTAAATTATCTTATCCTTTAATATCTATGTGAGGTAAAAGAATAAATTGAAGATAAATGGTGAGCCAACAACTATTTCATAGGGAAAGTAGACACAATTAAAGGGTGTGTTTGTTTAGAGTAACTGACTTGTAATTTTACTAGATAGTTAGATATTTCTTCTAGGGTTTTTCATAGTGTTGACAAAAATTTGCTTCTATAAGGGGGAGTTTTGAAAACTACCAGAAATAGACCCCAAAGTTTTCTTTTCAAGACAGCAAAGTGGTTATTGATGTCTCCCTCTAGAGAAAAGGGGTCTCTGGCTTTACCCAATTTGCAGTTTATGGGGGACAAGCAGGGTATGACACAGTGCCCATGGTAGTCATTCTTCCCACATGACTTTGAGATTAAGTTGTCTTACATTCTGTGAAATCTGAGTATTTTGATTGAGGGTCATTTTCAGCACTTTGGTTTCACTCAAAATTGTAACTAAAACTCAAGGACATAGCAATCATATAGTCAGAGTTAGCACTAAAGGAGGTATTAGAAAGTCCTGCTCTACTTTATGATTTTATAGATAAATTAACACAAAGTCTCAAAACCTTTGGCATAGCTCTAGTTAGTAATCAGGCTAGAATTAAAATTCAGATCTCCTCTGTCTCTGTTCATTATATATATCACCAATTCATTTCCTTTTACCTTTACCCAGTTCAATGAAAGTATTGAGTACCTTCTAGGTTCCAGGCACTGCGTTAAGTTCTAGGGATGTGGTGGAGTCCAAGGTAGACAGTACCGCATACCACTTCCTGAGAAATTAATTCTTGACTCTGACAACCAAGGCTCACTTATTTTGGTAATGAATAGAATTGTGATGTCTCTTGCTTGGATCCTTGTTGTAAAGTTACCACATCTCCTATTGTCATTGTGGAACTCAAGATGATTTTGTTTTTTCAGTTTGGTATCATTTAGCATCCTTGTTTGATGTATGTTAGAAGTTCTATGGAAATATATCAACAGACCTGTTCAATATGAATCCACCATCATTTTATCTACTACCACCAAACTCTTTTCTAGAAACTCAAATTTCAAGGCACAGTTTTGACTTCTGTTGTCTCAGACTCCAAAGAGATGTGGCGGCAGCTGGACTGCCTGAATCATATATAGAGAAGTCTGTGCAGTTGGTCAGTGGCAGTCAGCCTTGAAGGTGGGAGATAGGGGAGTCTTTAATTCCCAAAGTGCACGTGTTCTCCAAGGTACCAATAAGTAGCAGTCACACCAGGAGGTGGGAGGTACTTATTGGAGAATAAGAACTCTCTTTCTTTGGACCAGTCTTCCAATGAGTTTCCATAGGGATTTCCTTTTGGCTGGTTAGCAGTCATCTACTGCTTGTTTCAAGAGAAAAAATGCAATTTTACTTGATTTCTGATCTTGATGCAAATAGGCTGGGGATTGGGAAAACAGGTTGTATGTCTCATGTGCCCTCAGTTTTGTCTTGGAGCACATTCCCTCAAAAATAGTTTATTAATTTTGTGTAGTTTCCCAATTTAGTCCACCAACAATACCCTTTTACTTTCTGCCCCAAATGGAAGACCAAAACAAAGTGTTATACTTCAAACATGGCTGAAACGTAGTCTTATACAGCTGGGTTGTGTGGGGTAGCACGAGACTAATTTTTATTTACCATTATTTCTATTGGTGAACCCATTTCAAAATATGGTTTTGATTTATCAGCTTTCATATGTAAAGTTATATAACAAGAAATTGGTCTGCATAAGAGAAAAAAAATTAGCAGAAACTGGCAGCATTAGAAGGGAATTCATAGGTTTTTAAGGTTCAACTGTTTCATTTTACAGATAAGAAAACTGAGGCCAGGAGAGGTAAATGACATGGCCTTGGTTACATAATAAATGGAAGAAGACTAGAATCTATATCTTACCATGTATCTAGTTTGCTTTCTATTAGTTTTAGTTCCAATGCAGAACTCTCGGAACGAGGGTCACATCTGATGCAGGATCATTCTGAAAAGAAGTTCACATACAGCTGAGATGATATTGACCTACAGATCTTATTTCAACAAATACTTACTGAATGCCTACTATTATCTTTTTATTTCAGGTACTATTTGTTTTTAATCCCCCTACTATGTGCTACTTGTTCTGTTATCTATTACATACTGACTGACTTATTTTGATGTGACTTGTTTAAAAACCAGTTTAACTGTGTACTGTTTTCAGCTAATGTGAATCATTTAATCAGTTAAAGCAATCAAACAGATTGTGTGTGTTCAAGACCCAGCCAGGCTTCTGGGAATGTCCAAACAATATGTGTTTGATGTACAGTTAATAAACATAGAACTCTGTTATTCTTTGGCACTCATTTTCATAATCACAGCAATGGAAAATTAGGGAATTGAGAGTGGTGAACAGTGTTGGTTTTTAAACATGACAAAAATTTCATGATATTGATCCCACTGATAAGATGGGTTGATGTCCCCTTTCCTTGAAGGTGGGTGGTCTTGTGACTACTTTGACCAATAAAGTTTAGAGGAAATAATTCCATGTTACTTCTGAGATTCCATGTTACTTCTGAGGTCATAAAAGGTTATATAGCTTTTGTCTTGTTTGCTAGACTGTTCTCTCTTTGAGCCCTGTGCCACCACATAAGAAACCACGAGGCTGCCACACTGTGGAGGAAGCCCCTTCATATCATTCCAGCCTAGGCACAAAATTTGTGAGTGTAGAAGCTTCTGGATGATTTCTACCTCCAGCTTTGTTGAGTCATCTCCTGTCATTTGGGTCTTTTCTGCTGAATCCTCAGACATCACGGAGCAGAGACAAGTCATTGCTACCATATACTGTTTGAATTCTGACCCAAAGGATGCATGTGCATAATAAATGTGTTAATTTCTTACATGACTAAGATTTGGGATAACTTTTTGCAGCAATAGATAACTGGAATAAGACTGGAAACTGATGAGCTGGCAGCCAGTTTTAGGTTTTATTCCTTGGGAAGAAAAAAACTTCATCCTAGGCAATTTAGAGACATCTAATAATAGTTTACTTTCTCACTCCAAAAAAAGTTAATTTTTTAGACTTTCCTTATATTAGCAGAGAGTGTGCTAATCAGAAAAACAAATAGATTGCAAACGAATGTCAGCACAGAAAAGCTGACTTTCCATGGCAACTGAGATGAAGTCTTGTTTTTCAAGTTCATGCTGAAAGCAAAACAACTTTGCAGCCATCCTCATAATCTTGAATTGATTTATACACCGTTTCCTTCCTTTAAATCAATCTTTCTCTCCTTTTATAAATTTTTTTTCTGAAATTAATGTTTATGTAATCTGATTCCTTGATTTTTTTCTAGAGAAGTTGAATAGCCATAGCAAAATTTCTGTGAAGGATTTTATATGCAGAAGCATTTTTAATAATTTTATTGATAAAGAAATTTGTATGGATATATTTCCTTTGATAATGTTTTAATGTTTTCTTAGTGGCCTTTATTAGATTACCATTTAAAAAAAAATTCAGTTACAAAACTACCTTCAAACACCGAAAGTGAGTTGGATTTAGTCTAAGCCCTGAAATAATAAATTAGTAAAATAGTTTGACATTGGACATCAAATATGAGCTAGATTAAATTGTAAAAATAAAATAACTGTATGATTTAGAAAAAGAGATAGAAGAATTTGAGTGGTCAATAGATAAAAAGATTCTTAGTTCATTGGCTTCTCCTTGAATTTAGGCTTGAAAATAAACAGACACATATATGTATATTGTCTGTATAAATTTGTTAATGACACCCATAATTTAAAAAGTGCTCACTTTTAATGTTCTGTCTGTTAAAAGTTTGTATTTTGTGCGAAGTAATGGATTCTCTTTACATCATACACATATATTCCCCATAATAGAATGCATTTTATGACTCCAAAAATATTTCTTCTTCAGAAAAAAACCCCTGGGATTACAGTTTCTGAATATTTGAATATTTTGAATACTTATACACTAGATATTTACTCTTGCAAACTTGTAGCTAAATGCTCTCAACTACTATAATCCTTGTAAGGAAACTGCTTAGGTAAGAAGGAAATTTTTGGTTGAAGGAAGAATGATCTTAGCCTTAGAAATGAAATTATTATTTGAGATCTCATGTCCACAAAGTTCTTTCGCCCTCTGATATTTTATCATTTTTATTTATGGAACCATCGTAGTGCTCATCTACAAATCTTATACTGCAAAACCATTTCTAGTGTGAAGATTATATTTTGGGATTCAGAAATGAAATCTAAAAAGTCAAGAGAGATAATTGAGTCCTGATGTATGTATGTATATGTGCGTGTACTGAACTTCAGTTTTTCTCCTGGAATCCCATTGGTTGTTGGCAGGCAGAATTCTAAGATGGACTCCCTCCAGTTCTCCTTCCTGCTGTGTACCCTTCATAATTCTCAGGATTATGATTTTGATGGATTTTTCTCCTTTGATTAGGTTGTTATCTGGCGTAATTGACAATTCTCTGGATGGGCCTGAGTGTCACATGATGAAGCATATGTGGCAGTCGCTGTGGACAGAGGATGGCCCCCACTAACAGCCAGCAAGGAAATGTGGACCCCAGCCCATCAACCTGAAGTCCCTAAATTCTGCCAATAAGAATGAGCTTGGGGGGTGGGGGCGGCGCCTGGGTGGCTCAGTCGGTGAAGCATCTGCCTTTGGCTCAAGTCATGATCCCAGGGTCCTGGGATTGAGTCCCACATTGGGCTCTCTGCACAAGGGCAAGCCTGCTTCTCCCTCTCTAGTGCTTGTGTTCTTTCTCGTGCTCTCTCTCTCTCTCTCTCAAATAAATAAAATCTTTAAAAAAAAATGAGCTTGGAAACAGATTTTTCTATAGCTCCTTCAGATAAGAATTCAACCCATCTGATTTCAGCCCTGAGCAGAGAGCCCACTCACACCTTGAGGGACCTTCTGCAGACCCATGAGTTAATAAATGGGTGCTTTTCACATCTCTAAGTTTATGATAATTTGTTATGCATCCGTAGAAAACTAAAACAGAAGTGTATTTATCAAGGGTTTCTTTCTACTGTCAGTGTTCAGCTCTTAAAAGTCCATTCGCCAGTGTTTTATTTTTTTGTTCCTTTGCTTTTCTTTCTCATGAGCGGGTCAGGATTTGACAGTGAGAAGCAGAATTGCAGCAAATCTCTCCACCCAGTGATGTCAGTGTGTGGGATGTTTTCCAGCAAAGACTGAAAAAAATTCATTAAATTCTCTTCTTTATTAAAGTCTGTAGGATTGTGTTTTGTGAAACTGTTATCATGAACACTTCCTTGCTGTCTTTATTGCCATCTAAGTGTTTAGGGTAATTTGGTAGAAAGTTCCTCTAAGATTCTTGAAACAGAATTTTGAGCAAAAGATAGTCTGGGCTAAGAACTCGCCCATGGTGAGCAATGCTGTGCGAATAGCAAAGAAAGAAGTGGATTTGTGAGGTGACATATTTCCAATTCAAATTCTTCCACAAGGGAGTTGTTGGCCCTGTGTTACCTGATCATTTTATCTGCAGGATCAATAAATATAAAAACAAGTTTTAACTAAAACAGAAAGAATACACATAATGTGTGCCATATAAACTGGATTAGGGAAAGCCAAAACTTTGGTAAATGAAGGGAATCAGGCAAACATTTTAAAAATAGACAAAACTGCATATCATAGAAGATAAACTACTGCTTAATTGTAGCCTAGAATCTTAGATTTTTTTCCTTTCTCAGGACTTGATAAGAAAGATTATCCAGCATTATTTAATATAATAAATGACTTTTCAGCAGACTCTATCTTTAATTCTAGCAGCGCTTTCCAGACTTCAGTGCATGTGCAAAGGAAATTTAGTGTTTCAAAATCCATTTAACTGTGCAATTGAGGGGCTTCTTCCTAACCTTCAATTGGAAATGATTAATCTGAGACATAATGATATGCTAAAAGGCAAATATCAAGAAAGGAATCCCATAGAATTCTATAAATGCCTGATTCCAAGTGATGAACATGCTGAAATCATATATTCATGGATCAGTATTTGGTATTACCTGTATGTGTGAAAACATGTTTTCAGAGATGAAATATATAAAATGCAATCAATTTTGATCATAGGAAACACTAATGTTGGAGTGCTAAGCAAAATATTATCCCCTGCCAAAGAATTCATTTTTCTTCTAATTTTTAGGTCTGTATTACAAAAAAGATTTATGCTATTATTATTATTGTTATTATTACATGTTGATTTTTGTCAATAAAAAATGTGGGAATGTGTTCTCTTTCCTGCATATAAATTACCTACATATTATCTTTAATTTTGCTGTTTGGCCCACAAAACCTAAATACTTACCTTTGGGGCCCCTTACAGAAAAATTTCGCCAGCCCCACATGGAGCGCCGTCTTTGATCCAGCTCCATCAGCCCTCCCCAGTCTTGTCTGACATCATTTCCCTCTTGCTCACTCTTCTCCAGCCACACTGGTCTTCCTGCAGTTCATCAAAGCTCTTTCTGCTTCAGGGCTGTGACAACTGTTCTGTCTTCTCTCTGCTAACAGTTATGCATCCTACCGGACTCAGTTGAAATGTCATTTCCTTAAAGAAGCCCCCTATGACCTACCCCCTCGCTGCCAGCTAAGGCTGGTTCACCTCTTCTAATTGCTTTTCAAATCCTTCACTGCCTTCCTAGCACGTAAGAACAATTCAAGTAGGTAATTTTTTTATATTAATATTTGCTTAATTTTTGGCTCACCCACTGGACCATACGCTCCGTGACAGCATGAAGCGCATCTATATTGTTCCCCGATATGTCCGTACTGGTGCATAAGTAGCAATCCGATTTATGTTGCACAGCCTGGCTATCGTCGTTGAAAATCTGTTGAATGAATGTTGTGACAGTCTGTGGCTGGAAACTCAACAGTGGCTCTTGTCATAGCAAATGTCAGGAATATTTCACCAGAGCAACTTGTAAGGGTAGCCACCAGCAAAGTCTCAGTGTTCGTTTTATGTATATATAATAATCACAGTGATTTATACCTACCTTTACGGGATGGCTAGTTGGTAAACAGAGTGAAGGAAAGAATACGTTTTAAATAAAGTACCTTCAGATTTGATTCATTTTTATAGCTGACAGTCTATATTTAGCACATTCTTATGGGCTGCTAAAAGGGCCACTGGTGTCAACAAAATAAGAAGTTAGCTTGAAGATCAGTTAAAATCATCTTTTCCCCAGACCTTGTTCATATCAGTTGAATTTCAGAACATCTGTAGATTAACAGACTCTCATTCTGGGGTCAGATGTATTTCAACTTTGCTAGGTATTAATATCTGTAAATTAATTATAAACACTTTTTTTTTTTTTGATAAGGCAAATGGAATGGTTCCTGGGCTCATATAGAAGAGTGGAGTTTCACTTTCCTTAGATCAGAACTGTCTACTTTATGGCTCTATAAAATATCTATGCAAGAGTGTATATGTCTATATGTGTTACTGAATTAAACTCCCAGTTTAATCTACAGAAAATGGAAATTCAGTTCTACCAGAATCTTTTCCTAATGCAGGCCCATTAACACTTGCAGGACCAGTGCGCAATCCAAAGGAGGCCCATATCTCATATGTCTATATATTTAAAGTTATACCTCATGCTAAAATATGTTAAATAAAATGTGTTCTCTCCTCTGACCTTGAGAAATTTGTCTCCACATTAAAAAGACCAGGTTAAAATTAGAATTCTTAGACTCCTTGAATTTTCTTAATGGAACATGGTGGCACAGGGGAGCCATTCTCTTCCCAGCTCCTTCCTCCACTGGGGCAACTTATGCCTGTGTGCATCGACACAGAAGTTTGCATGTCCAAGAATAATAATAACATGTCTGATTTGTAACAGGTAAGGAAGACAATGAAGAGGTGGGCAAAAAGGGAGAACATGACATATATTAGCAGTAAGTAATGGTGCAGCCTGGCAGTGGCTCAGGTAGAGAAATGTGATATCCAAGCAAGAGATGATCGACAGTGGGTTGGACCAGAGAACTAGGGTGGGAGGTATTGAAAATGGTTAGACTCTGGATATAATTTGTAGGTAAAGCCAACAAAGTTGCTGATGGAGTGTGTGTGAGTGTGAGACAGACAGGACTTATAGTTACTTTGTCTGGAGTTTCTTACATAGGGTCTGTATTTGTCCTAGGGCTGCCATAACAAAATTCCACAAAGCAAACGGCTTAAAACAATAGAAGTTTATTATCTCACAGTTCTTGAGGCTGGAAGTCTAAAATAAGGTGTTGGCAGGGCCATACTTTCTCTGAAGGCTTTAGGGAAGGACGCTTCCTTGCTTCTTCCAGTTTCTGGTGGTTTCTAGGAATACTTGACATCTCTTCCTTTTTTTTTTTTTTTTTTAAGATTTTTAAGTAATCTCTACACCTAATGTGGGGCCCGAACCCACAACCCCAAGATCAAGAGTCACGTGCTTCACTGACTGAGCCAGCCAGGCACCCTGATACTTGACATTTCATAGCTTACAGATTCATCACTCCAGTCTCTGCCTCCATCATCACATGGTGTTCTCCTTAGATATCTGTGTCTCTCTTCCACTTATAAGAACGCCAGCATTTTGGATTTAGGACCCTTCCCTACCCCTTGCCAGTATGATTTCATCTTAACTTGATTGCATATGCAAAGACCCAATTTGCATTCCCAAGGATATATTCACAGGGTTAGGACTTGAACAAATCTTTTTAGGGGACACAGTTAAACCCACAGTATGGTCTTTAACTGGACTGCATTGACCCATGGAGTATCTGAAATCTGTGTGTCTATACACGAGTTCATATTCCATCACTGTCATTAGATTTTTGAATGTGTCTGGACCTCAGCAATTCAAAGATCTCATTTAATTTCCTTTTTAAGGAAGGCCAGAGCTCTAAAGAGGTTAAGTTACTTGAAGAAGCTCTTGAGCTATATCATGGTGGACTTAGTACAAGGATCACCTGACTCCTCCAGAATCATCCAGTGACTCCTTTTTTTGGTGGGTGAAGTGGAAAGAGTAATAATACAAAGAGGTGCTCTGTCACAAATAACATGCAAGAGTTTCCTCTTTCCAGCCTGCCTCTAAAGTGTTTCATATGACTTCACTCCAGGGTTGGTGTTCAGTTCTAATCCATGGTAACAAGCAGTGCAGTTTTATAGAACATGGCACCACGTCTGGTATATCTTAGTGCGTGGCTGATACACTTAGTCACGTCAACATATATAGTTTGGAAATGTAGATGGAATCCCTCTTAAGCTCAGCCAGGCCACAGGGCAAGAGCATAAGGCATCCCTGTGCTGGTAGATGACATGAGCACATTTATTTATTTATTTTTTTCTTTTTGGTCAAAGGGCTTTCTAACCAGACTTCTGTCTTACATGTCTTCAGTCCCGTTTTTATTCCATTCTGTTCTCTTCTGGGGCTTCCTGATAAGACTGGCTGTTGTGATGGTAACACGCCCCCTCCCCACCTCACTGTCTGAGCTCCTACATGTTGATTCTGTCTCTCAGACACTTACTTGCAGAACAAGCTGTGTGTCTTCAGTTCCCGAGAACAGGGCTAGACCCCTGTCCTTTAGGACAGGAAAACACATCAGCATTTGGTTTCTAACAAGGGAGATAATGAAGAGAGGGATAAAAAGGGGGAACATGACATTTGTTACCAATAAGTAATGATGTCGCTGAGCACTGATTGAGGCAGAGAAATGTTATATTCAGTGATTTTTCTTTCTTGATTGTGTAGTTGAAAATATGATTTTTTTTCCTTTTTCCTTTTTCTTTTTTTGTTTTTTTTTCTTCCCAAATAAATGGTAGAAATTGCCTGAAAATACCTGGGAGATGGCAGAGCTATAATTCACTTTTTAAAACCACTAGCAGAGCACTGCAATTTTACTAATGTTCTTTTTTATTACAAGGGAAGAGAAGGAATGATTTTTCAAAACTAATGTGAATGCTCAAAGAAAACAACAACTATCTGAGACATTGTTGTTTCAATTTATTATAATTACTGATCAGAGAATTATTCCTTAATTATATTGGTTGAGTGTAACTGTCCTAGACTATCCTAAAAAACACTTACATCTCCTCCTCTTTTCTGTTTGCAAATTACTGTGCCTTCGACCTACTGAGAAAATCCCAAAATCATCACGAAAGCGCTCTGTTGATTAGACTCCCTGCCACTAAAAACATATGTCTCTGTGCTCAGCCTCCTCCCTGCTCTGAGATCTTGGGAGGGAATGGAGCCTTTTCCTATCCAGGGCTAATCCCCTGGTAATTGGAGCCCCGCAGTCTCTTGGAGAACTTCACAGTCATCCATTCCTGGCTCTGTAGTTGTTCTGCCCTTGTTCTCTGAAGAATCTTTCTCTTTATGGTAGGAACATTTAAATCCCTACCTTCTTGTATAACACACATCCTTCTGTTTATCTCTAGCTATCTCCCTATGCTTTTCTTTCATAGACAACTTTCCTAAAAATAAAATAAAAAAAAACAACCCAAAAAACAAAAAGACAAACCACTTTCTACTCTGTGTTTACTTTTTACATATTTATTACAGTTCTGGCATCATCTACTACATCCCCCACTATCCACTACAAATCACTTAAAATCTAAAGTCATCGGTGGTCTCTAAATAACATACAGTACATGTTTTTTTAAGTCATAATTTTACTTGATTTTTCTGCCAGATTGGACATTGATTTAAACTGTCTTTAAAACTCTCCTTCTCCTTGGCTCAGGTTCCTCATTTGGCTTCCGCTGATGCCTGGTGGAGAGGAGGTTTCTGCTGGCTGGGCTTGGAAGTTTGGGTCCCCCCAGGGGTCACTGCTGACACCACCCTGCAAGAATGGAGAGAGGTGCCTCCTGATGGCCAAGGTGAGCTCTGACACCCCAGGGCGTGGGGCTGTCGCTGTCCGGATGAGAGTGTCTTTTTAACTTTTTATTTCCATCTACAGCCTTGCTCAGACTGGTCACTACACCAGTGTGGTTGAAGGAATAAATGTGCCAATCTCTGTATTAGCTTTTAGTCACTGTCATAACAGTTACTACAAACTTAGTGACTTACAAACAACACAACTGTATTTTCTCCCACTTCTTTAGGTCAGAAGTCCAGGCACAGCAGGACTGAGTGGTCCTCCCTGTTTGCGTCCTAGGGCAAAATCAAGGTTTTGTCAGGACAGCAGTCCTTGACAAGAACCCACTTCTGAGTGCATTCGAGGTCATTGGCTAAATTCAGTTTCTTGCATTTGTAGGGCTCGGGGCCCCATTTCCTTGTTGGCTGTCAGTTGGGGGGCCAGTCTTTGTTCCTTGAGTCTGCTCACAATCTTCTTCATGCGTTCTGCATGGCCAAGAATGGTGGGTCCCATTCTTCACATCTCTTTCACCTTCCCTTCTGCTGCATGTCTCAGATGGACTTTTCTGCCTTCCTTTACTGCTTGTGTGATTATATTGGGCAAACCTGATAGTCCAGGTTAATTTTTCTGTCTCAGGTCAGCTGATTCAGGACCTCCTTCAGAGCAGTTTCTAGATTAGTGTTTTATTGAATAAGGGGGATCTTCTGGAGATATCTTTTGAATTGTGCCTACCATATTCTCCTTGGGCAAAAATACATGAATGCAAAGAAAAGGTCCAAGATAATGTATAATTAAGGGAAAGTTATCAGCACACCAAGACAATAACTGCAATGATATTTCAATGTTTTGAGTACCCTCAATGAGTCATGTTAAATAGTAGGTATTAAAAGAAGTCAGTAAGAAAATTGTAGTTTATTTCTAGAATGTTAGCTTCACAGGAAGAAGGGTAGATCCTTTGTTTCCTACTCTGTCTTATGTGCTTAGTATGGCTCCTTGTACCTAATAGGTGTTTAATAACCATTTGTTTTGGTTGGCTGACTGAGTGGTTTTCTAAAATGTGAATGTATGAAATAAAAGGAAAGAAATATAATTTCAATCAGAGAAAGAACCCTGTGAGCTAGAATGCTCTAAACCATGCCTTTGGATTTGGTTTTCAAGTTGAACTTTTATGGATGAGCATGGGCATAACCTTTTGCTTTACAATGGACCTGTTGGCACAGAGGTTTCACCTTGAGGAGAAGGATGTAAAGCTACACCCAGATGGAGGAGGGCTTTTAAGGCCGAATAAAGGTGTTCAAATCTTTCATAAGGTTAACATAAAGCCCACAAAAGGGTTTGAAGAAGGAAGCCAATGATGAAAGTATATTTATGAAAGATTAATTTGATGGCAAAGTGGAGGCAGAAAGACAATTGGAAGGGTATTGGTATGTGCTGTAACAAGCACCCCTAACATCTTAGTGGTTTAATGCAAGCATGGTTTCACTCAGGTCATAATGTGATCAGATGTTTGGTAATTGGCCTCCACGTGGTGACTTGAAGATGTGGTTTGTTTTTTTCCCTGGTGCTACCGTCTTCTACAGCTTCTTGGGCATCCCTGGTGGACCCTCTGCATTAAGCTTCCCAAGGAGTGAAGTGAGGAAAGGTAATGAGGTGGGACATTTGGTGGTCAGACCAGGAAATGGCACACATCACCCTGACCACATTCCATTGATAGAACGAGTCCCATGGTGTCAACCTTAGTAATAAGCAGCTGGAAATGTGGCAATCCCATGTGTCCCAATAGAAAACAAGTGGTCAGCACCTAGCCAGTCTCTGCTATGGAACTCTAAAAACTCAGACAAGTCCTGCAATAAAATGCCTATTTAACTGTGTTTGGCTTCATGCTTTTCAAACTTATTTGATTATGATTTTTATTTTTAGAACAATACCTATTGCTAATTCTCATAACTGGTGTTATGAGGTACGTAATTTGGGAAAATAGTTCTAAGCATCTCTCTTAGAAACTTTTGGAGATCTATCACCTTTTTTAGAGCACTCAGCTGAAAGTAAGGACTTGGAGATCTTAGGCCTAAATAAATAAACATAGACAGTACAATTTATACTTACAGTATAGCTCCTTTTTGGATGTAATATGGTCTTATTACACTTATCCAGAGATATCAAACCTGGACGTCTCAGAAAACAAGTTTGATACCTGTTGAATATGAGGAGCGATTATTGCTTTATTCTTAAGAGAGTTTATTGCACAAGTCAGAAGTTGTTTCTCTTAGTTTTTAAGAAAAAGTCTTCAAACCAAATATTAGAAAGAATTTAAAGAGCAAAAATCTGGCCTGCTTCTTTGAGAAGAAACCCTCAAGCAAAATAATGTAATGTTCATTTTTCTAGAGAAGAGAGAAGGTCAGGTCAGTTCTTTTGACATAAATGTGCAATAATGCACATTCAGAGACCATAAAAAATGGGAATTGGAATCAGAGGAAGTAAAAAGGGCATGAGGTAAAGGATGTAGTGCTGTGAGGATTGAAACAAATGATTGATGTCTGGTTGATCAGGCTCTGAAGGTGATGGTAGGATTAAGAGAACATAAGAATAATGAAAAAAAATTAAAAATAAAAGGAAAATGACAGGAAATTTCCTTTTTGATTTTGTTTTCTCTTAAATGTATGTAAGGGTTTCTGATGTTTGTAGAAGTGGAGAAAGATGATGTCTCTCATTATTTTCTAAAAGATGTCTGCCAACTTTGATACCTTTGATAATTTTCCATTCAGAAACTCTCTACTTCCTGTTACTGAACCCCAAGTTCGGCTGCCCAGCTCTCAAATTCCCAATACGCAAGAGATGAGTTTTGATTGGAAAGGAATTTGAGCTTTATTCAGGAGGCCAGCCACCTGGGGAGAAGGTAGACTCCTGTCCAGAAGCCAACTCTGTGGTTTCTGCCTGGCCCAAGGGTTTTGAAAGGGGGTGTGAGGGAGTGGTCTGTCACATTGCTTACATGCAGACTCCATGGTACCGGCTATGGGCGTTATCTTCAGTGCTAGAGCTTGTATGAGGGGGTCTTGTTCCTCTTTCCTGATGTTCAGGAGGACTTTGTTCTTTCTGCAAAAGAATGCAAGGTCTACAGATACACAAAAGAAGGTTACTCAGCTGTTTGAAATGTAGTCAGACCTTTTGGGGAAGTTTGGTCCTTTACTCCTCAAGGCTAGTGGCCTGCAAATCTCAAAGAAAGTAACTTAGTTCTGCTACAGATCAAGGGACTTAGGTCAGCAAGCAAGGAGTGTATAAGCTTGAAGCAAGATAACCCTTAGGACCAGTTGGAGTGCTGTTACATTCCAACCCTAAAATAATTCACTATTCTGTCCATAGATTTTATGCCACTTTGAGAAGAAGTTCTGTGGAGACTCATTGAATAGTTCTGTTATGGGTCAAAATTTCTTTATGGCCCACAATTATGAGGGAACAAATACAAAATTTTGGCTAGGGAATGCTAATATAGACCTTGTTACATCTTTATATAAGCAAGTGCCCTTGGATTTTTTTTTTTTTTAAGGGTGGATAGTAGACTAGGCATCGGATGCTTCCAAAGTTAAATATTAGCCTCTAGTTATTGGGCAAGAGTCATTTCTAGCTATTTTTTAATTAAAAAAATGCATATTTCTCATTGTGGCTTAAAATGGTAGCATATTGAGATCTGTGGTAATAGTAGACAAAAAGGCAATTGTTGGAGAATAAAATCTGATCTAGTCTCCAGGTGAAGTTGCAGTAATAAATGATTCATGACAGCTGGAGACTCCCAGGGCAAGCTCACAACCAGCCAAGAGGGCTTATACCAATCAACATATAGCCCAAGTTTAAGGACAAGGGCAGGGCATATGCATCCTATACTCCGCGGCCTGTACAGGTCTAGTATTCCCAGTCCAGGGTTTTGTAGATAATAAGGTATTGCATTCTTCATGAATCATGGATTTCTTATCCCATCAGTGTTTGTTGCCGTGACGAACGGATGCAGAAGGCAATAATGTTCACTCTGGAGGGATTTAGTGGCTTAGGTATCACAGTACCTTCCTTATTTCTATGGTGAAACCAACTCTAGAAATGATTGAGGAACTTGATTGTGGCAAGTACCCCTGGTCTTTTCCAAATGCACATAAGTCTTGTCATTCAAAATACGGTCCTTGGACCAGCAGCATCGGCATCACCTGAGAACTTCTTAGAAATACAGAATCTCAGGCACAATATTAGATCATTCAAATTAAAGTCTGGAAATTTAACAAGATCCCCAGATAATACAACACATGGAAAATTTGAGAACTCACTATAGGTACATCCACACCCACATCCACAGTTCTGAAAGCTTGCTACCTGAGCTATGCCAAATCCACTGCAGTTTGGAGGTGAGAAAAGGAACAGCTAAGAGATCTCTGTGTTCCTTACTTTCTTGCAGACTTCATCTACCACCCACATTAAATGCCAAGACATTAGGTATTTCCCTAGAAGTCAGTACCGCGCCTTGCCCCACGGGTCACCAATAGCTTGGAGCATAACAAAAGTGTGCCCTGTGGATGAGCTTTCTGATAAGCTGGGGGCTCAGCCCTAAAACCGAGGGCGTGCTGGGTATCAGTGCAGGCCGGCCTCATTGCTTTTCTCTTTACTTTTTCTCTGGATAAACAGAGGATTGGGGTCTCTTGGGCTGTCAATCTAACTCCTTCAGCAAGTGCCAAATAAAACAACAACAAAAAAAAGTAGAAAGGGGATGGCAAAAATGAAGTGGATAACAGTCAAAGCAAATATCAGACAAAGCAAACTGAGTGGCATATATACTGCAATAAAAGGAAAGAACACTGGAGGGGAAAAATGGATTTTGCAGGTTTAAAATGTGGTGCTGCTGAACAGCAGTGCTAGTGACCTAAACTGTCAAAGAAAAATGGTGTTTTTCTGCTGTGGTTTCCGAGATTTAACCCTTCCTCGTTAGATAGCTATTTAAATGGAAGATGATTCTTTTTTATTTTACTCTAAATCAGGAAGTATTTTCTTACATTCTGATATTAAGTTTTATGAACTTATGTTTATGTCAGGTGCAATAGCGGGGGCGTTTCTGGAAGTTGTTTGCCAATTGAATTGTGGCTTCTGAAGGGGCACATTATATCATAGGAAATTGTGTTTTCATCAGTATTTGCTACTTCATTATCAGGAGAAATAGACTGTATCCAGGACCTCATCAATTTCACATCCTCGCACCTTCCCCCCCCCCCCCCGCCCCCCGCCAGCGTCTTTATCTGGTTTCTCTTCTCTCCTCTGGCCACATCCCTTCAACTATTCATCTGTGTCATTGTGGATAGTCCTCTGGGGACAGACTGAAGAGTTCATGTTAATCTTATGTCTCACTGTCTGAATAGCACCAGTGAACTCTAAGAATAGGAATACTCTAAAATGGCAAACTCAGGTTTTGTTTCAGGATCGTAAATAATCATGGGAACATTGCTATGTACGGATTCTGTGACATTAAAATTCTATAATTCCATGATTTTTAAGTTGCTTAATTCTCCAGAATTCTACTTCCCCATTGATGAAAAGGAGCAAATGTAATTTATTTTAAACTTTTTCTAATAAGATTTGTTTTCCTAGGGGGAGTGGTAGATTATTGTCCTTCTACCTAACAGATATATTCATTTCATCCAGGAGACCAGTAGAGATAAATGGTATTTTGGGCCATGAAACTGCCCAAGTTGAGCTTCAGAGGAGACCCTTCTTTCTGCTTGGGAGGCAAGGATTATTTCCTCCACCCCCTTCCCCTCTGCTCTTCTCTTTGAAAAAGCCTCACCTGTGGGATTGCAGAAATTTACAACCCAAAGGGACCCATGTCTCAAGGTTAATGCAGTCAATCCTAACATTCTTCTTGAAAAATTACCCATTTCTGTACAGAACAGTTGGTGCTGGCAGACGTCAAACATTCCTGTGGCCATAAAGCCTGCTTATTTTTTTTATTTCTTCTCTTTTTTCCACATGAGAATAGGATTCTTTCTTGAAATCATTTATCACTGTTGGCTCAGAAATACAATAAGGAATATAAAATATGTAAGGATATTGCAGGAAGTAAATGTTTGCTTTCCTCTTTACCTATGACACACAGAAACCACTCAAAGACAGAGGCCCCAAACTGCTGCATACACAGGGGGCAGAGAGAGAAGAGCTCACAGTCTTGCAGATCCCAGTCTCTTGATTGGAAATTCATAAAGCCATACTTCCCAGGTTTTATTATGCCCCAAATCATCTGTGAATCGTGTTAAAATGCAGATTCTGATTCAGAAGTTCTGGAGAGTCTGCATTTCTACAGAGCTCCCAGATGATGTCAGTGCTACTGGCCAGGTGAGCACATGGTGAGTAGCCAGGCCTCAGATACGGATGGAGCAAAACTCTGTGCTTAGATAGCCATGGTAGCTTTGCTATTTCAGGTATGATCTGAAGATTAGCAGCAGTGCCCTGCTGGGCCATTTTGGAGCCTGAGGCCAAAGGAAATATGTGCTTCTATATACACTTAATAAATACCCTACCACATTTCAATCCATGTGGAAAATGTTAGTAAAATTTCTACTACTGGGGTGCCTGGGTGGTGTAGGCAGTTCAGCATCCAACTCTTGGTTTCAGCTCAGGTCATGATCTCAGGGTTGTGAGACTGAGCCCCACATTGGGCTCTGCACTCAGCGTAGAGTCTGCTTGAGACTCTGCCCCTCCTGCTCATGCTCTCTCTCTAAAACAAATCTTAAAAAACAAAAACAAAAACAAACTCTCCTACTACAACAACAACAATGGCAACAACAATACTAAAGGGTTATGATATCTAAAGCCTTGCCATGTCCAACATGTTCCATCCAAGCCATTGTCCTCAGGAGCCTGTGTGGTGGAGTCTGCAAGGAAGGATGGGTTGGAAATAACTGGTTCTGTTGCACAATAACTGTAAAGCAATTAACAGCCTTTTTTTGTTTAAAATTTTTGATATATTTTAATCAGGAATATTTTTATATTCATTTTGATCTTTAAAAATATTGTGTTAAAAGATTGTCTGTTTTTGGTAAGCAAGGTTTTGGGCATCTTCTTAAATTTTGTGCTTGAGGCAAGTCCTCACTTTCCCCACCCTAATCCCAACCCTGATCAGGAGTATGAGCATCACCTGGGAGCTTCTAGAAATGCAGGCTCTCCCATCCCAGAGAATGAATGAGAATCGACATTTTAACAAGACCATGGAGCGATTCATGCACACATTGAAGTTTGATAAATGCCCTGAAGAGATCATGCTTTCAAACAGGAGTTGCTCAGTCTGTGTCTCACCTTATCCTGGAAGAAGACTTTTGGTTTAATGTTGAATTATCAGACCCAAGATTCTATGAGTTTCTAAAATGAAGATGGTCCTAAATTTCCTCTAAATTTACAAAGCTTGTACGAAGTGTATTTATACAGCAACTAGCTTTTAGAGATAGCCATGAAGTCCTGTCTACTTTTTTTTTTTTTTAACTTAAATGTGTGCAGAAATAGATTTCAACACAGACAGGTGGCTTTTACAACTAGCAACCTAGTCCCAGAAGAACCTTAAGGTAACAAGAATAGATCTCCTTTGGAGTCTCTTTCTATTTTTAATTTGTCTCATCATGAAGGATGAAGGACAACAAAAAATGCCCTGAGTTCTTTGATGCACTTTCCTTCTTTTGATTGTATCTTTGAGGAGAGCTCTCAAAGGCATCATATAAATCCATTGTCAGAACAGTCTTCCAGTGTAATGAGAATGGAAAATGACACAATTATCTTTTCTTGTATCAAGGATTGTAAGGAGAGTTTGGAAAGACATTAAATGAAGTCTGTCCTTTGGGGAATTTAAACCTGTGGTCTACTGATTGTGCCGCCATGCTGTGGGAGGAAGTGAATACTTTGATTTCAAAAGAACTGAAGAGAAGTTTACAGAGGCTTTTCACCAGAAAAATGGTGGGTCTAGGTTTGTGGCTGTTTAATGAATTAAAATTTCTTTGAATGCACTATCTTTTTTATTATATTTATATGAAAAAGTATTTTTCATGATGAAATAAGCAATATATAGTTCTAGGGTGACTTTATTTAAAGGTCTCCCTTCTCGTTAAGCTTTATTTAATGTAACTCAGTGGCTGGTGCACTGGTTATATGTCTCACTGTGATACATTGTTTACAAGGTGAGAAGATGAAGACATAAGTTCTAGTCAGTTATTGGTCATGTCCATAGAACACAAAGTGAATAGAAATTGAGCAATTTTGTGATCAATTTGATAACCAGAGGCCACAGTCGTTCTCAGCCCGAAGCCAAATTCCCATGTGACATACGTTTGAAAATACACAGGGACAGTTTCGTTTGTCAAAATGACTGAGGGGCACTAGGCATTTGGTACACAGGGGCCCGGGATGCTAAACATCCTCTGTGTGTGGGATAGTAACACCCAGGGAATAATTATACCATCCTGTGACAGACAGACTCCAAGATGGCTCCGTGGACCCTTTGCGTCCTGGGATTCACCCTCTTTTGTAATCCCCACCCTTTGAGTGAGAGAGTGACATATAATGTGTTTCTAATTGTAGAATACAACAAAGGTGACAAAATGTATGTGATTAGGTAAATGTGATTATGTAATAAAAGATTGTAATATCTTTCTTGCTAGAAAATCTCTCTCTCGCTTTCTCACTAGTTTTGAAGAAGCTAGCTGCCATTTTGTGTGCTGCCCTACAGAGAGGGCTATGTGGCAAAAGAGTTGAGAGTGGCCTCTGGCCGACAGCCAACAAGAAACTGAGGCCCTCGGTCTGGAAGCCTACAGGAAACTGCATGCTCCTAACAATTGTGTAGGCTTAGAAGGGGATCCTTCCCCAGGCAAGCCCCAGGAGAGAACCCAGTCTTCACTGATACCTTGATTGCTGCCATATGAAGAATCAAGCTAGGTTGTGCCCAGATTTCTGACCCAGAGAAACTGAGAAAATAAATGTATTTTGTCTTAAGCCATTAGGTTTGTGGTAATTTGTTGATAACAAATGCAAACCTGTTTTAGTCAGTTCAGGCTGCTGTCATGCATTACTATGGACTGAGTAGCTTCAATAAAAGGAATTTATTTCTCACACTTCTGGAGGCTGGAAATACAAGACCAAGGCGCCTGCAGATCTAGTGTCTGGTGAGAGCCCACTTCCTGTTTGCAGATGTCCGTCCGTCGTTTCTTTGTATCCTCATGTGGTGGAGAGCAGAGACAGGGAACAGGCTGTCATGTCTCTTTTTATAAGAGAACTAATCCCAGCCCTGAGGGTGCCACCCTCGTGACTTAATTATCTCCCCAAGATCTCACCTCCTAATACCATCACACTGGGGGTTAGGATGTCAATAGGTGGATTTTGGGAAGACAGAAACATTCAGTATGTAACAATGCCCAAATGTCAATAGAACCTACACTGGAAAATACTACCTATAAAATCCTTCAATACATGTTGCCTAAATTGATTAACTTTTTAGTGACCTTTCTTAGCAGACTTGATGAATTTAAACTAATTGGATTATTGCACAGACAAATCATGTGGCATTATGAGTACTTGATGTGAAGGACTTATCTTCATCACCATGGCCCTGGTGCACAGGTGAGAGCCCAGAACAAAATAGATGCTCAGAAAGTTTGCTACATGAATGATATGTACTCAGCCTGCAAGGGAAACCATAACTCTCTATGAGTACCACTTTCAGCCTGTATTAAAGAAAAGCACACAGGGAGTAAAAGTGAAAAACCACTGGCTTAAAAAGTGGTCATTTTTAGATTTATCCAATATCGAAATTAGGAGTCTTTGTTTGGCTGTACTTTCGTAGTTTTCAGCTGGTTATTTATCACTGCATAATCACAACCAGATTTCCCCACCTAAGGAAAGTTTCTAGTGTATATGTGCATATTTCCTTGAGGAATGTGATAATTCTGCCCTTCAGGCTCATTTCAGCCTGGGACTCCTTACTCCTTAGGTGGAGGAGGGATGATGATGTGGTTTCTCTGATCCCAAGGCAGACGTTCACAGAAATTCACTGGACTGCAGGTGAAGGTAGGGGCAGGGGAGGAAACTTGTCATTTAGGGGATCTAGGGCTAAATCAAGAGGGCAATATCTATATCCCCTTCCTTTGTCTTTTAAGGTTCAACTGAATATATGCAATGTGTCCATCTAGTGGCTCCCATATTTCTAAGCCTCCTCTGCAGCTAGGGATGGCCACATGGTCCTGTTTTAGACCGTATAAAGTGAGCACAGCTTTGGGATCACATTTTTTATGAAGAAGGTGATTACTGTCATTCTCCCTCATCCCCTTGCCATTGGATGAAACTGGAACTGCTTCCTGGAATGCAGAGTTGGGAGCAACAGTGGGCTGGAGTGGCTCACAAGGTACATGGAGAGCCAGTTGTGCATGCTCCCTCTCTGCTTTGCATTCAGTGAGGTCTTCTTGGTAGCTTGAGTATTTAGAGCACGGAAACTGGCAAATGCTACAAATCAGGAATTTGATGTTTTTTTTGTTTTGTTTTGTTTTTTTGCTTATTCTGAGAGCTAGTTTTACACTTTTACCAGCAATACCACCAGATGAAAGTGCTATGTTGAGGATTGGGAAGTGGACCTTCCAGTCTGGATCTGCAGGGACAGAGCCTCCTCCTCACCTGGACTGCTTACCTTTGGAGGGCCACACAGATGAGAAACACCTGCCATTTCACCTCAGTCACCAGCTGGGGAGTCTTACTGCAGCTGCCTAGCCTACACATTAGGGGCAGACACGGAATTCTGAGCTGGAGGCCATCTGCCTGAGTTCTGCACACTCCCTCCATGGCCTGATCTGACCCTCTCACCACTCTGAAAGCCACTGCACTGGAGTCTGGGAGCTTCATCTTCTTCCTCCTGTATTTCTGAAAAGGAACCACTTGCAGGGTCTCAGATATAAAATATCCCTGTAGGAGCCTCTGTCACAAGGTTATGGTCTTGATCTTCCCAAACCGGCAGGTCTTTCATGTGACTTGCACATTGAAGAGTCTTCTGGAAGCTGCTTCTGATGGAGCCTGTGGGGAGGACATGGCCTCATGGCTGGAATTTGCTCTGCAGTCCCATCGTGCCGGGGAGGCCCAAGGAAGCTCTCCAGGAACTCCGTCACTCTGTTGGTTTCTGAGTGTGTTAATACAATTTCCATTTAGCAGGCCTCTCCCCAAGTTTCCTGTCCCTTGAGCTGTCAGGGTAAATAACAATGCTTTGTACTTGCACCACACTATATAGGCCTTTCCAAGCACTTTCCTATCTGCTGTGTAGCTTGATCCTCTGAGGCAGCAGGACTCAGTCAGCGTATCTACTGCCTTTCAGATGAACATGAGGGCCGGAGATGTTCACTGCTTTTCCAAGTTCACACTGAGCAGGAAAGAACCCACGTCTCTGAACCCTACAGCTGTCCTACAGCGGTGATTGCCTGCCCTTTAAAGTCACCAGGCCTGGGGTTGGAATTTTCACTCACACCAGTTGCTTAAGGGATCCAAGTTTTAATTTCCTGATTTGTAAAATGGGACTCATAGTTCTATCTCATGGCTTATTGTGACAATCCGATAGCCCTTAGCACAGTATATTTCACAGAGGGAGCGTACAGTGGACGTTTGCCATTGTTCTCCCCTGGACCTGGTGCCAGCCAGGGGCGGGCTGTCCATTGCTGTTCTTTTTCCAGACTTCGAATCTCTATTTGATCCTGGCATGACCTCTGGATTCAGAGAATGCTAAAGAAAAAGAAGAAGGCTGGAGAAGGCGCAAGGTAGAAGAAAGGGTCCTATTCACATACTTATCAGCGACAGAGTAGAATTAGACTTGTCCAAGGGGGTCACAATGACCTTTGGCACAAAACCCAGTTCACCTCTTCACACAGGACTTTAGCTCCCTATAGCAGGCTAATTCATCGCACTTGTTTATTTTTCTTTGGCCAAGCTCCCGGGCATCACTATCCACCGAGGGTAGTGGCTGTGGAGCCATGCCCACACCCCTCCCCTGAACGCCTAACCTCCCCTAGAAAAGGGGCTGGCTCCTTTGATGATCTCATTTCTGAGAGATGGTTCCCAGATCCTTGGAGAAACTGTGAGACCTAAAGCTGAAAAGCCCATTTAGCTTTTTAAAAGATCTACATATATTTCAAAGAGATAAAGAACTTACAATTGCAAATTTTCTGAAGAAATTGCTTTAAGAAAAGGGAGAAGGGAGGGGTTTCTTCCCTTACTTTCATTGCATTTGTTCTCATATCTGTTCATTTCAGAGAAGTAAAAAAAAAAAAAAAACCTCCTTCCCTGTAGAAGACTTTATTTAAAGATGACACCTGCTGACAAATCAGCCTGATTGCCTTGGTTGGGCCAACCTGTTCTCTTCCTGAAAAACACTTCTGGATGGCTGAAGAACCTGGAGATTGATGGTTCTGGAATGTGTGGATGTGGGGTTTGGGGGCATGTAAGAAGGGCCTTGGACAGAGTGAGGGGAGATTTGCAGGCAAAGTAAAAAGGGCTTTGAAAGAGATTTTGTTGTTTGAGTCTACATTTTCTATTTTATAAAGTATGAGAGACAATGATCTTATAAAATTAAATATTATTATCGCAGTCTGATGGCAACTTCATGCACATGGCTGAGGGGTATCTAAGGGTCTGGCTAACTCTAAGCACCCACAAACCTACAGCATCCTCCCATGCAGCCAATTGGCATAACCGAGAAAGAACGATGCCCAGCGGTGCAGCAAGGATTTACCTGGTACTCCACAATCCTCCACGGGGAAGTCTCCACTGCTCATCTTCTCTTCCCATGGAAGATGTCTCATCCTAGATAAGAATATTTTTTTTCCTTTTAGTCTTTTATAATAATAACGCCATCCACTTTGCTGCTTGCATGATCTACTATACTCCTAACAACAGGACTTTTTTGGAGATGAAAACACTGAGGCTCAGAAAGTTGAGTCCCTTGCTGCAGGTCACACAGCTAAGGCAGAGTCAGGACAAAAACCAGAGCAAGTGGGCAGGATTCTAGGACGTGCCTAGTGCTCTGACAATAAACATCTATTCCAACCCTGATTTAGAAGTTTGGTGAACAAGTGCTGGCCAGCATTTCGGATATGATCCAACCTCAGGGTTCTTAGAACTGCAGGCCATGATCCATTCATGGCCAGGTTATCCATTTTACTGATTCCCAAGCCACCTACATTTAAAAAAAAAAAGATACGGAGTGGCGCCTGAGTGGCTCAGTTGTTAAGCGTTTGCCTTCGGCTCAGGTCATGATCCCGGGATCCTGGGATCAAGCCCCACATCAGGCTCCCTGCTCCGCGGGAAGCCTGCTTCTTCCTCTCCCACCCACTCCCCCTGCTTGTGTTCCCTCTCTTGCTATGTCTCTCTCTGTCAAATAAATAAAATCTTTAAAAAAAATGACATGGAATAGAATATAAAGTATCAGAGTAATCACATGTAGAAAGGGTAAGTACTGGTTAGTGAACTTTGATTTCAGTTATAAATGTATGAAATGAAATTGTTCTTGTGAAGGCTTTAATATACAAGGCCACAAAGCCTCGATCTCCACAACCTTTTCATTTTACAGATGGAGAGACTGAGGTCTGCAGGGAGTGAGGGGGTGGCCTGAGGTCACAAACCTAATTATCAGCAAAGCCCTGAATAGAACCGGAGGCACTTTTTGTTTTACCATGTGTACATTCTTCATTCTTTGTCCTCCTTTTCGATCCCTGTGTAATACAGCACTGGGAGCTCAAATCCTCCTCTCCCGTCAGTGTTAGACAGTGGGTTAATAGGGCTTAGCTTTTCAGAACAGAAATGAGTCCTGTTTGTTTTGAAAGGAAAGCTAAACTGAACAGGCAACTGGATGTTGAATAAAGGTCTTGCCGGATCAGGGAAAAAACAAGAAGCTTGTTTGTGAAGCTTCTTGGGGGAGCTGAGAATTGAGAACTCCAGGTGGTCTTGAGAAGCAGCTGAAATTTCCCTGTTCTACTGGGCTCTACATGTAGGAGAAGGCAAAACATGCCCGAGGAACTGCAAAACACAGGCTAACCTTTGCTGGAGAGCTGGAGCCTTTGCAAAGGGCATAACCACTGCGTTGATTGCAAAGCCCTCCATAATTGGAGAAGGGAGGGAGGCAATGGTGACCCAGCTCTCTGAAGGAAGGTTGGGCATGATGAATTACAGATTTGATTTCCCTAGTGTGGCACGCAAAGCCTGGGGGCATGCCATTTAGCTGCTCTGTGTCTTAGTTTCTCATCTGTAAAATAGAGATAAAAATCCTTCATTATCTTGCGAGGCTGGATGTGGGGATTAGTTAGGTACAATATGAAGATGAGTAAGGGTTATAAATTTTTACAACTGTTAAAATAAGAAAAGGAGGGAAGAGCAGGAAAAAAGAACAGAAGCCAAATGTCACTGTTCATTAAAATCAGGTCCTGAGCATCTAAATGACATGGCCTATGTTAGTTTCTGAAATTATAAAAACTACCTTACATCCATAAATGATATTTTTAATTTTATGAATAAAAGACTTCTTCCAATTGAAAGAACTCCCAGGGGCTGAAGCTGGAACAAGTGGAGCAAGAAAATAAAGTAGTATTTGACTATAACTCAAAGTATTAAGTCAATATCCATGAGTCTATGCTGACATAAATAAGTGAATTAATAAATGGGAGAGGAGAAATAAGTCTGTTCAGAATTCCAAATAATTCATGAGGATACTCTGCCCTCAAGGAGGTGAAACATAACTCATGTGTGGGCTGCACATGGAGACATGCTTCCAAACAGTACCATATGGAACGGGTTGGAGGGAAGATAACGGTGGAAAAAGTTTGACAGTCACTACCTCAGCCAGGTGATCAAAATCAACATCAACAAAGACATGTTATGTTGATAGTATGTACCCTTGATATCATGTGATGAGAGTGGCACTTTACCTCTTTGGTCTTCTTCCCAAAACCCATAAGCACAGTCTAGTCATGAGAAAACCATCAGACAAACCCAGATCGAGGTACATTCTACATAGTATCTGAACAATACTCCCTAAAACTGTCAAGGTCATCAAAAACAAGGAGACCCTGAGGCTCAAGGCTAAGAGGACCCTAAGGAGACATGATACATACACGCAATGTGGAATCCTGGATGGGGTCCTGGAAGAGAAAAAGGACATTGGGTGAAAACTAAGGAAGTCAGAATAAAGTATGGAATTTAATTAATAGTGATCGGTGTTGGTTCCTTAATTGTGACAAATATACCATACTAATGGAAGATGCTAATAGGGGAAACTGTGAGGGGTACTAGGACTCTCTTTATTATCCTTGTACTTTTTCTCTAAAACTATTCTGAAATAAAAACTTTATTAAAAAAAAGACCTTATAATCTAAAATTTATGTTAATTTTCAGATCAGCTTCAGCAAATATATATGGCATGCTTGCCAGGCGACAGGCACATAGTCCTTGCTCTCAAAGATTTTGAAATATTCAGGAGGACACATGTAAACACACACTGGGATGTGGGGAGATACGAATGACATAAATGCTACACACTGTAAATGATGAGACTATGGGGAGACCATGGAGAGAGGGATGTATTACATTTGGCTAGTGCTGGGACATTTCTCCAACTTGTTTGCCCCATCTATCTTTACCAGTTGAGTGAGGGGTGGTGCCATGAGAAGGAGCCTGCTTGGTGGTGCATTTAGTTTTGCACCTATAGAATTTGAGGTGCTTCTGGGATATTCAATTTTATATATCCAGTAAGAAGTCTAGTCTGTGGTTCTGCTCACAGGTATGGACTTGGGCATCGTCAGTCTTTAAATGGTAACTGAAGCAGATGATGTAGGAAGCATGAGATAGTACTTTTGCTAAGATAATAGTATTAATCAGTGAGTGATAGTGTAGCCTAGACAAAAAACCAGAGTCCCAGGTGTGCCAATTACTAACTGAAGCAGAAGCAAATTGTTTTGGCTTTCTGAGCCTCAATTTCCTAATCTATAAAATGGGGATAGCAATACCCCTGATCCTCTCTTCCTTTCAGGTTGGATGGGGAGGGGTAAATCGGAAGACATATGGGTCCTTTGTAATCTGTAAAGAGCTACAGAGATGTAAGACAGACATTGTGTTGCTGCTTAGTGCTACTGAACAAATTCACTTAAGAACTGGTATCTCTAACTTCTTAGGTCTCTAAAGGCTTTGGTTTAATTGGATGTCATTAATTTTTTTTTTTTTTTTGGAACAAGTTCTAAATATCATGGTAATTTGCAAACTAGAGAGATCTTTGAAAATCATGGCTCTTAGCTCACCATCAACTTTCCTTCTTAAATAGTTGACAAGATTGCATTTCCTATCGTCTCTTAGTACCATTTTAAAGGAAACCTAGAAGTCATTTTTGAATTTTTTCCAGTGTAATTATGTTTTTATAAGAAATAGGTTTTCTGTTTGTAAACCTTTCTGATAATCCCTTTGCCTGAAGTTCTTGTCTGTTTTATTAGCATGAAGTGGCAGGACATGAAACAATGGAGAAACCAATGCAGTTCTTAGTGCAGAAATCATGTAATCTTTTCAGAATCAGAGCTGAGAGGCTAACTCAGCCAAAGAATATATTCAACTTGGGTGAGAATCAAGGGAATGAAGAAGCATGAACCATGCCAGAGAGTTGATTCCTGGCTTTCATACTGTGGCTTGACAGAGCTTTCTTCTCAGTTAACATAAGCGTATGCACTCTCCAGGTGTGAACCTGACTGCTGGCCATGGATTTTCCCTGTTATTAACCTTTTCAAAGTTTCCAATGTTGGAATTAAGAGCTGGTCTCTGAGATTTCATTATGAGCGGGTGCAGTCTTTGACCTATTCAGGCTAAGTGTTCACTTCCTTTTGCCTGAAGCCCATGTACTGCCCTGCCACCTAGCAAGTTCCAACAAAGGTCATGGAGAAAACAGAGGGTAGAGCTGTAATGAAAAGCGAGCCTTTTCTTCCTCCTTTGGAGCACACAGACGATATTCTTTCTCAATTAATAACCACCTACCTGTGGGGTAGCCTTTTGAGTGACTGCAACAGCATCAAGCTCTCTCTGAAGCCCATTTGGAGCAGCCCCCCATGCGGGAATCATAATATGCCTTTTGAAAACTTCGTTTGATATGTATTTTTTTTTAAAAAATCTGAATAAGAGGAGAATGAAAGTGAAATAAATGGAATTAAGTTAGAAGCTAGATCTTTGGTGATAAAACATAGGGTTGTTTCAATGTGGGAAAATATTGATCCTGACATGTCTCTCATAGGGAAGAAAGATTTATCAGCTCTACAGTCAGATCCTAAAGGGGCAATTTCTCAGTTCACTTAAAGGGAGTGTGATGTACCAGGAAAGAATAATTTTGGTGAAATATTTATCTAATGAGTAGTAGGATCATATCCTTGTGTTTTCTCACCTTTCATTGTGACCATCTTGTCCAATTTCAAATAATTTCAAGTCACAGATGATCTTAAGCCATGTTTTAGTAACCTGTGTTTGAATCCCATACCTACCATTGAGGAGTGTTGTGACTTCAGGCATGGGTGGTAAGATTTTTGAGGCTGATCAGCTCCATTAAATTAGGATATTAATTTCATCTCATAAAGTTATTGCGAAGACTAAATGCAAAATATCTGTAGGGAAGCTCCTTAGAAAGCATTACAAATATGTGCATTGTTGTTATTATTGTCCTTTCACTTTCAGACATGACTAAGCAATATTTGTAAATGCTCAAAGAAGAAATATCTTAAGCAACCATAATTTAAGCCACATCTAAGTTAACTGTGATCTGAATGACTAAGATGTGTAAGACTTGCCTCCAGTGGGAGATGGCCAGATTAAATGTTATCATGCAGATTCAAGGTAATGGTGAAATACAGCAGAAGTGAACGCCACTCAGTAATTTGAAGAAGAGATTCTGAAAAATTGAGAGAACCCGATGCCACGGAGAGTGTGAATGAGTAACTGAAAGATTCATCTTGGTAGAACAGCTGGAGCTGGTGCCGTTAACCATAGCTCTCCCAGTGTAACACCAGGGAGGGCTGGTTGGAGAAATCCCCAAGGATTCAGTTGACAACTCCTTGCTTCCAGTTCATTGGTTTCAGGGCCTTCCTGTTGTGGGTTGAATTGTGTCTCCCTCCAACCCACAAAGATGTTGAAGTCCTAAACCCCAATACTTCCAGTAGCTTTATTTGGAAATAGGGTCTTTGTGGATGATCAAGTAAAGATTAGTAGGATGGGCCTTAATCCAATATGACTGGTATCCTTTTTTTATTTTTTTATTTTTTTATTTTTTTTTTAAAGATTTTATTTATTTGCGAGAGAGAGAGAATGAGAGAGAGAGAGCATGAGAGGGAGGAGGGCCAGAGGGAGAAGCAGACTCCGAGCTGAGCAGGGAGCCTGATGTGGGACTCGATCCCGGGACTCCAGGATCATGACCTGAGCCGAAGGCAGTCGCTTAACCAACTGAGCCACCCAGGCGCCCCTTTTTTTTTTTTTTTTTTAAAGATTTTATTTGGTATCCTTTTTTTAAAAGGAGAAATTTGGATATAGAGACAGATATATGTGGAGGGAATATGATGTGAAGACACAGGGAGAAACCATCTATAAGCCAGGGAAAATCTGAGGCTACCAGAAGCTAAGGGAGTTACATGGAATAGATTCTCTCACAGCCCTCAGGAGGAACCAACTCTGTCAATATCTTGATTTCAGACTTCTAGTCTCCAGAACTGTGAGACAATAACTGCTGTGAAAGCCACCCAGTCTTGTTGCTTTGTTATGGCAGCCTCAGGAATTAGGCTACCTCTCTCTCTTTGCTAGAGAGATAAATATTATTTAGTTACTTGTCTGCTTCCTTCATTGACTGGAATGTAAGCTGCCTACCTTGTTTGTCTTCATCAGGGCACCTGGAACCAGGCCTGGGAAGTGGTAGGTGCAATACAATCTATATTTGTTGAATTGTTGCTGTTGGGCCTAGCATGGGGAGTGACAAATGCAGGAGTGGTGGAGTCCTGATTGGACTGAATCAAATGAAGCACAACAGTCAATGTGTGATACTAATGCTAAGCACAGATTTGCTCTGGAATATGACCTCCAATCAACAAATAAACTATCCCCAAATGGTAGATATACTATGCTCTGATTTGCAAAGTATATCTGATAATTAGGATGGCCTTGCTGTTGCTCTCATATAATCAAAACTGGATTATAAATATTTAAAACATCACTGCCATGCAAAATGAATACTCAACACTTATATTTAGCTATTTTTTAACTTCTCTAGCAAGTATATGACTTACCCTTGGAAACCAGCAATTTGTAAGATCTATCTAAATATTCTGGTGAGGTTCTGTATTAGTTTTCTATTGCTTCTGTAACAAATTACCAAAAATTTAGTGACATGAATTTGTTCTCCTACAGTTATGGAGGTCAGAAGTCTAAAGTGGGTCTCACTGGACTAGTATCAAGATGTGGCCAAGGCTGTGTTCCTTATGTAGACCCAAGGGAAGAATCGATTTTCTTGCCTTTTCCGGCTCCTGGAGACTACTTGCATTTCGTGGCTTATGGCCCGCATCCACCTCCAAAGCCAGAAATGGCCCCTGAATTCTCATGCTGCCATTTCTCTCTAGTTCTGATATTTTTGCTGTTCTCTTACCCATTTAGAGGGAATAATGATTATATTGGACCCACTTGGAATAATCCAGGATACCCCCTTTTGCTTAAAGTCAGATAATCAGCAAACTTAAACCATTTGCAAACTTAATTTCCTCTTGCCATATAACATATCACAGGTTCCAGAGATGGTACATGGCCATATTGGGGAGGCCATTATTATTCTGCCTGCCATAGAGTTGTAGAGCACAGGTGGCACCATTGTCTTATTCTGCCTGCCGTGAGTGCTCTCCTATGGCACGTGACATTACTGTCAGGTGTTAGAGGGCTTTCTCATGCCAAGCTCATGTCACACTCAAAACCCTAATCTTGGGATTGATTTATGAGATTGAGATAAGAGTATGGTTTTGAACTAGGTCTAAGAACAGCTCTTCACCAAAATCTCTTCTGCAGTACATTAATAAATGGTATATGGACAAAAAAAGTTTCATGGTCAAATCACGCTGGGGATGCAGATTAAGCAAAACGAATTCTGCTATTTTTTAGCTGACAGACTTAAAGGCCTTTATTAATGTGCTTTGTGGTTCTCCAGGAAGGATACCACAGCATGCAGGGCCTCCAAATTATTTGGCCTCAGAAAGCTTGTTTTTGCAGAGCATCTGGTGGGTGTAATGATCTGTGGAACGCACTGTGAGACATTCTGATATACAATAAAGCATATAGTCCTGAAAAGAATTAGGAACCTCTCTGCACTTGAGCATCTATAGGAAATCAGCTTCTAGAGTTCCCAACACTTAATTGCACTGATAGTTCCTAAAACAAATGACTCATTACCTGGGGATTGAAAAGAAGTTTGCTACTTAGAAACCTTCGTAGCAGAAAGTTGTAGGACTGTCTTGACATCCTCTTAATTTGACATGTTTGAAGCTGAACTTACCATTTTCTCCCTCCCTCTCCCCAATCTACCTTACTATTATGGACTGAGTGTTGTCCTCAAGTGCTCACCCCCAGTACCTGAGAATGTGACTGTGTTTGGAGGAAGGATCTTTAAAGAGGACATTAAGTTAAAATAAGGTCTTTGGTGTAAGCCCTATCTAGGAAGAGTTCTTGTAAGGAGAGGAGATTAGGACACACACAGGGAAGAGGGAAGACCACAAGAAGACTGGGGAGAAGATGGCCATTAGCCAGCCATCGAGAGAGAGACCTCAGTGCTACCAACACTTTGATCTTGGCCTTCTAGCCTGCAGAATTGGGAGATAATAAATTTATGTTCTTTAAGTCACCCAGACCCATATATTTTCATGGCAGCCCTAGAAAACTAATGTATGTACGTTATGAAATTCTTCCTAATTGACCCAAAGCATCACCCTTTATTTCTACTTTTTCTTATATCCAATCTAAGTTTTGGCATATTTTCTTCCATGTATGTCTCAGGTTCACCCTTTCTTCCCCTCTATTCCCACTTTTGCCATGCTTGCCCAGCAGTCTTTACTCTTCCTAACTGAACTGCAGCACCAGCCTTTTCCTCTGACATTGGTCTGTATTTCCATCCATGCTGTGTTCTCTCAGAGCCTCCTCCTGCTTTCCTAGCACGTGAATGCCATCCCATCATTTTACTGACTTCAGGGAGAATGGCTCGATACTGCAGTCCTATTAGTAACAGTTTACAGTCCTACCAGAGCCTGCCTTAGTCCCCACTCAGATCGGCCCACATGCTGCCTTATCTGTGCCTACATGCAGCTTTGCCCAGAACACTCTCCTTCCTCCTCTTCACCCATCCAAATCTGTATGCCCTTGAAGACCCACCTCACGTCTGTCTCCCTGATTCCCTTCAACAATTTGTCAGTCTGTGCTCATAGTGCTTCTTGCTCTCCCACAGCACTCATTGTGCTCCATAAAATACCGCCCTTCTCAATAAAAACAAAGTGGACATCGCCAAGGTTGTCGGAGGAAAGAAAATAAGCTGGTGGGAAAGAGCACCCAGCCCCCTGGCCTGACTGATCTCTGAAAATTGCCTTATTCTTGAATTGCTATTTCTGCAGTCAGGCTGGCCTTTTCTTTAAAATTCCTTAAAATTCATCACTAATGTGGTATGGTGACCACTCATAAATATCTTCTATAGCTCCTGAATAGATATCCTATATATTACATGAGAAAATGTCTTTTTTTTTCTTTTAGTTTACTCATAGGTAAGAGACAAAGGTAAATGCAGTTATAAAATATGATTGGCTCTGAGGATTATAGACCAGTTATGTCAGCATGCGGTCCTGGGGAAAATCACATACTTCCAAGGTCAGTCCTTTTCTGACCTCTGGCATGATTCTCTAGGAGAAATCTCACTTTGATTCTCATCACTCTGGTTAGTCACTTCAGAGTCCAGATCAAGGGTGAGATACTGGGTTCCTTTGCCTGCCCTCACAGCGTTGAAGACGTGCCTCTACTCACATGATTGACATTGGCAGTGATTTCTCCTGTCAGGTAAACCCATGTGTTCTGCCTTCTGAGATACAGACCAGCACTTGCAGAACCACAGAAAGATGAAACAGCCATATGACACAAGGACCCAACAGTTATAAGACACCAGCTTACAGCAGTAGACGAGTGGAAGTTTGTTCTCTTTAATCCATACGAGTCTTTATTGTCAGGGCAATCTGACTGTGATACTTGTCACTTCATTCATTGTCAGAATGGATTTGGTAGTTGTATTAGTTTCCTACGGCTGCTATAACAAGTTACCACAAGCTTAGTGGCTCAAAACAATAAGAATTTATTGTACAGCTCTGGAGACCAGAATTTTAAAAGGAGTTGGCAGAGCTGTGTTCTTCTGGAAGCTCGGGAGGAGAATCTAGTCTTTGCCTTTTCTAGAGTCTACGGAGGCTGCCAGTATTCCTTGGCTTGCAGTCCATCCTCCATCTTTAAAGCCAGAAAGACAGCATCTCCCACTGTCTTTCTGCTTCTGTTGCTGTGCTGCCTTTATCCTCACCACATCTCCTCAACTCTCACCCTTCAGTCTCCCCCGATGAGGACCCTTTGTTGACAGTGGTCCACCCAGATAATCCAGGACAGTCTCCCCATCTCAGGTTTCTGAGTTCAATCACATCTGCTACTGCAGATTCCAGAGATTCAGATGTGGGTATCTTTGAGGGGGTGCATTATTCTGCTTACCATTGCGGTTAAGGATAGATAGGTAGGTGCCTCTTTCTCCCTACAGTGCTGCAAAGAGGATGACTTTCCAAGAAAGTAAAAACAGGTGTTTGTGTGTGTGTGTTTTTTTAACCAAGTTCATGGGAATAGTTGAGCATCAGTATTACAATTTCAAATATTGTAACCTATAGATATAATACATATTTAAGATGTATTTATATATATCTATTTATATGAACTTATTCCTGTCTTAGTCTATTTGGGGTTACTATAACAACAGCACCATAGACTGAGAGGCTTATAAACAACAAACATTTATTTCTCATAGTTCTGAAGTCCTATTAAATCTATGATCAAGGGATTGGCAGATTTGGTGTCTGGTAAGGACCTGGCTCACAGATGGCTGTCCTCCCTCTGTGTCCTCACATGACAGGAGGGGTGAGGGAGCTCTGTGAGGCCTTTTTTTCATAGGGGCACTAATCCCATTCGTGAAGGCTCTACCTTTATGACCTAATCACCTCCCAAATGTCCCACCTCCTAATACCATTACATTGGGGATCAGTTTTCAACATATGAATTTTGGAGGGACACAAACATTCATAAACATCTGTATAAGAAATACACATGTTTCTTATCTATCAAACTCACTATCCCTGCACAAAGCACATCATAGGTTCCTTATAAAGGCTTATAGAATTATACTAAATTTAACCGGTGTCTTCTAAAACAAGAGAAAGAGAGCCCATACTTCATTTTTTTTAATCCTGTTGATTGGGAACTGATGAATAAATGAGGAATAGTGAAGAAAATTGATTGTGTTAAAAGGCAGATGTACAAAAAATGGTGTTTCTCGAGGCTGGGAACAAGTAGGTACTTTGGAAGAGTTGAGAAGCTTGAAGACAAGTATTTTTTCCTATTTTTTTTTAAATGACTACACACTAGGGAATATTATTTGCAGGATCTCATGGCTCCACTCTGAACTGCAGGATAAATGAAACAGTAAGTACAAAAGTTAAATGATGATTAAAAAACAGCATGCCAGTATTTAAACCTGTAGATTGAAGATGAAAAGTTTTGCCAAAGACAGTCAGGTGAGACACCTGCTACCGCACATGAAAATGCTGCGGGGTGTAAGGTGTTTTGTAAGAAGTGCTTGTGGAAGAGGCTTGTTCTGGATAAGAACTTTGGTTTTCGCTTAGTAAACAGAATAATTAGAAAGGATTAAGGAAATGCACTCTGAAGTTTCTTGGTTGATAGTATTTACTTGGCATGGTTTTCAGAAGAAAGAAAAGCTTATCAATGTAACCATGCATGGTTTTTAAATTAGGGACTGTTAATTTGATCTTACCCAATCAGATGAACTGACAGCTTGTCTGGGTCTCAAAAACTGCCTGCGTTAATCACCATCAAATTTATTGGCTTTGGATCTTGTGACTTGGGGTGGCTTTCTCACCACCCACGACAGTGTTCAAGTAATGAAATAAAGAGGCCATTAGGTTGCAGTGGCTTTAATGCCCTGGTAGGTTCTGTAAGCAAACCAAAACTTCAGCCAGAGTCTGTGCACTTGAATCTGAGAAAATGAAATGTAAGAACAGTCACCACAAACGGCTAAGTAGCTTTTTCTAATAAGGCACCCTTTTAAGCTATAGCCAATTAAATAATTTCCTTGCTTTGTTTCTGCGTCTTCTTAATAAAAGCCTCCCCCCTCAGCTCCTGTCTGTGGAGTGTTCTTAACCACTTTTGGTTTTATGCTGCTGGATTGGAATCCATGTATGCTCAAAGAAAGTCTTGAAAAAAAATTTTTATTGTGCCTCCGTTTACCTTTTAACACAAGTCAGAAGAAATGGAGACTATACTTTGAGTGGATCCCTAAATGGTTTAATTCAGCCCTGAGAAATGTCTGTTCTTTTTAATCCATTTATAGTTCAGTGGTGTGTCTTGTGGAAGCATGAGGTGATGTAAAAACAACAACAACAGCAACAACAACAACAACAACAAAAAACAACCCACAAAACTTAGGGGAAAATCTGGCTCTTCACATTACAAGTTGCATTATAGTATATAAGTTTACACTGTTTGTCCATGTTACCTTCTTTATAAAAGGAAAATAACTCTTCTTCCAAAGGCAATTGTGAGGATTTTCTGAGACAAGTTAGCAAGAAGGGTGCTCAGTGCAGGCTGATGATTATTACAACTGACACTGAATATATTTCCTTACACTGTATAGAAAATTTGGTATTTCTAGGTAGGGTACTAGATAGAGACGGGCTGTAAAAGAGTGAAGGGGTCCCTAACTGGGATCCATCTTTCCTGTTCACTTTTCCCTTCATTTGGCCTCATTTTTGAGGAAGGCTATCACTTGCAGGCAGGGAAAGAGGTCACCTGCCACACAGACTGTTTGGTGATAAGCCTGATGTTGGGAAGCAGAGCACATAACCTCCCTGGGTGACAGATTTTTCTCTCAGATATCTAATGTAGCTGAAAGATGTGAGAAGTGCTTGTCCAGTTTAAAAACTAATCTTGCAATGTGAGGGGGCCTAAGAGTTTTACTTATTTCCACCAGGCAGCTGGAATACATTATAGTATGCAAATTGATAGAATTCTGATTCTTTCCTCCCTATCTAAACATGATCCCTCTCTAGCATTCCTCATCTCAGTAAATGGCATTTTTGCCCATCCAGTTGCTCAAGCCCCAAAACTTGGAGTCATCTTTGATTCCTACTTTTTCTCACACCCCTTTATCAATTTATCAGTAATGCTATTGGCTCTACCTTTAAAATGTATCCCATATCTGACTGCTTCTTATGGGTCTGTTCCTGAACCTGTTTGGCTGCCCATTGCTCAAAAGGCCAATACTCAAGAGAAGAGTTTTGAATGGAAAGGAATATGAGCTGGCCACCTGGGGAGAAGGTGGACTCTTCTCCAAAAGCCAACATTGAGGTTTCTGCCTGGCCCAGGGGCTTTTATAGGGGGTTCAGGATAGCTGATCAAAAAAGGGAGTGCAGTTATCTGTAACGTTTCCTGATTATGTACAGACTCCATGATGCCAGCTACAGACGTGACCTCCATGCTTGGAGGTTGTGTGAAGGGGCCAGGCTCCTGTTTCATGATATGCAGGAGGACTCTGTTCTTTCTGTACAGGAGGACAAGGTCTACAGATGCCCAAAGGGAGGTTAGTAAAATCGTTTGTGTGACCTAAGAAAAAAATTTTTTTTTGCTAAAATATTGCTAGGCTAATCAGAAAGCCAAGGTGGCTTCAAACAGACTTGCTGGCCTCTGCAGCCTGGGGAAGTTCTGGTCCTCCTGTCCTCAAGGCCAGTGGTCTGTCTGCTACCTATCAAGGGACTTAGGGCAGCAAGTGAGGAGTGTGTTAACTTGCAGCCAGTTCACCTGTAAGACTGATTGGAGTGCTGTTACAGGCCCTGTTCCTACTCCTTGTTCCAGGCCATAATCCCTTCTGTCTTTGACTCCTGCAGTAGCTTCTTGAGGGGTCTCCTTTCTCCACCTGTAGCCTAATCCCCAGCCAGTGGAAAGCCTGCATGGGCTTCTCATTATTCCTGGAATAAAGCCCGATATCTTTACTGTGGTCCTCAAGGCCTTATGTAGTCTGGTCCCAGACTTCCTCTCTGCCTTATTTGTATGGTTCTTCTCCTTGCTTCTTGCTCTCACATCATACTGGCCTTCTTCCTATGCCTTCAGCTCTGGGAGCCTGCTCCTACCTTAGCACTGTTGCACTTGGTTTTCTGTCTGCAGGTGATAGCACTCATCTCTCTTTTGCTCCCTCACTGAGGTCTTCTCTGACCACTCACCTTGAATGAAATAATACCCTCATCATTATCTCTCACCTTACTTCATGGATTGCTTGACACCTAGTGTTGCTTGTGTATTTATTTATCATTTGCCTTCCCTATTAGAGTACAAGCTTTGCAAGGTCAGAGACTACCATTTTGTTCACTGTGGTGTCCTTGTTCCTAGAACAGATTGTGGCACGTAACACATGCCCAGTAAATATCTATTGGCTGTCTATATAAAAAAATGAATGAATGAGACACATTCTTTTTTTCATATAGCTTACAGTCCGATGGGGTGATTCAGAGAAGTAAATAGTCAAATAACATGGGAAGACCTGCAATTGGAATGGAACAGAGGACTTTGGAGCTCCATTTCTCTCCTAGATTGTGATTACCAGACCATCTTTCCAGAGAAGGTAATATCTTAGTGGAGACCTTAATGATGAAGAGGAGTTAACGAACTCATGCAAGGCATGGTCCTCTGGGAGTGTCAGGGCTGAGAAAGGCCAGGGAAGCTGAACCAGGCGAGAGAACAAATGGGATTTTTAGCACTGCCTCCCTCTTAACCTGAATGAATATTTAGTACCTGCATTGTCACTAATTTTAAGCTCAGTAAATCATTTAACTGACTCATAATTTTGTAATTTTGAGCATTGGGTTGCAGTTGTCCCTGTTAAGACAATAGCTATGAAATTGGTGACATTTAGAGTGGTCAGAACTTCCTGTTGATAACACACTGAGCAGTCACATCCTTCAGAGGCAAATTGTATTTCCTCCTTGGTAATGCCCTGGGCTGTGATTCCAGTGTGCCCTCATCTTAATGAATCATTTAGTCCTGGGGAGATTTAGTTGTCTTGTATTATCATGGTGACTTTGCAACAATGGGGAAAAAAGCCTAAACTTTTAAGAAAAACATGTTGATAAAATTAGGTCATCATTCTTTCCCTTGCTTGCCAGAAATGCAATTTTGTCACATATTTCTCTTGCAAAATACACACCCCAAGATTTACCTTCAATTTAAGTGTGCCAATGCTTTCAGTGTGTCCACATTTTCATTTTCATTTAAGCTTCATGAAACTGGCAGGGGTGGGAATTATCCCCATTTTACATGGGATAAGTTGTTTTCCTTCCCGCTGTTGATGGTATCCCTTGGTACCCATTTGAAAGCTCAGAAAGAATTAATTAATGAGACGCCTTACATTGACAAATACCACATAATGGCACCTGAAGTAGGACTGTAATCATAATAATGCATTTCGCACAATAGACAGTGTTACTTTTCAGTAATTTCAGGAACTGTTCAAGACAGGTATTCACAGGCAGATTAGGCATGCCCATGCTATTCACTCTGAATACATGATATGAGGATTATAAATTACATGGAACCATTAAATTTTACTTCTGATCTGCTAAAAGGATATGAAAAACACTTCAGATTCAGTCTTTGGAAAGCTGTGTCACTCCTCTAGACAAGTGGTATCAACTCACGTGTTAGTCATATGGATCCCAAACTGTTCTCTGAAGGAAGGTAATTATTTGGTATGGAATTGGGAAGAAGGTGTATGGTATCCTATGCTGAAATTAATAAAAAAATAAACTGTTAAAAATAAGGATTTTTCCTCATCATTTCATATCTATTAATGTAAAGATAGAATCCCACATGTTTTAGGTAATACTCCCATGCTTCCCCAATTGGCTAAAGATCAACATTATGGACTAAATTTGTCTCCCCAAAATTTGTATGTTGAAGTCCTATCCTCCAATGTGACTATATTTGGAGATGGGGCCTTTAAAAGTGTAATAAAGGTTAAGTGAGGTCTTAAGGTTAGGCCCCTAGTCTGATAAGATTAGTGTCCTTATAAGAAGAGGAAGAGACACTAGAGATCTCTTTCTGTCCACATGGGCACAGAGAAAAAGCCAAGTGAGGATACAGTGAGAAGAGGCTATCTGCAAGCCAGGAAGAGAGACCTCACCAGGAACCAATTTTGTTGGCACCTTGATCTTGAACTTCTAGCCTCCAGAACTGTGAGAAAATGAAAAAAAAAATTTTTTTTTAAGCCAACCAGTCTTTGGGATTTTGTTATGGCAGCCTCAGCAAACTAATACAATTACGTTGGTGACACAGAGCACATACAGAATATGGGTCTTACTCTAAGGATCCTACATTTTAGATTTAACATATTTACAATTTTTTAAGAGTAGTATCTTTATTTATGGAGTGCTAAAGTGTGCTATTAATTGTACACATTAAAGATGCAGCTTTTTGTATCTCAATTACTGTATACTTCAATAAAGCTATTTAAAAAATAAAGAATGCCAGACTTTTCTATATATCTGATTTCTAATTCATACAAGTGAAATCCTTGGACTGCTCTCTTCTGAATATTGCAAGGTACATCTAATTAGTGACACGTGGGCCACAGGTAGGGTGACCCAACTGTCTGGTTTACCTGGGGCTGAGTGAGTTTCTGGGATGTGGGGCATGTGGTACTAAAACCAGATTGCCCTAGACAAACTAGGGCAAGCTGGGCACTCTGGCACAGGCCTGTGCTCTGGCTGTCAGGGCCACTGGGCAAATGAGTCAGATCCCTACCCTGGAGGGGTGGGACTTGCAATGGGGAATTTATCAGTCAGGGTCCTGTTAGGATTGAGCAATCATACTGGTAATTTTAACAGAGATATTTTAGTACAAAGGGTTGCTAACCGGACATAAGGAAATGTTGACAAGGAAACTGAAATGGCAAAAAAAATTAAAAAAATCTGTGAATGTATCCTAGCATAGCAACTACAGAAGATGGGGGCCACCCCTAGGGTTTGGGAGAAAAGGAAGTTGGAGCTATTCATGTGTAGATGCCTAAGATGTTTGGAGGAAGGGTCCCATTGGGCGGGGACCCAGACCCACGGAGGGAGTGCTAGCTGGTTGGTGCTTACTGTGTCTCCAAGGGGAAGCAGTGGGCCAGTTGTGTAAATATTGGAAAAACTGCCAACTGGAACCAAATGACCACTACCAGAGCAAGGTGCTGCTGCCATGGTGAAGGAGCACTGCTCAAGAGAGGCGGACTGGAGCAGCACTCAAATGGAAGGACAGTGTCCCTCCTCACTCCTCAAGCCTGGCCAGCTCCCTCCTGAGCCTTGGGCAGCACCCAGCAGGGAGCAGCAGGCAAAGCAGACCTGGGTTCAGAGAGTCCCCATTCAACATCACAAAACAATATAGAAGGTTGGCTTGTAGATGAGATGCTATCTTAGTCGCTGGCCCAGTGGGGGGATTAATGAAACATGGGTAAAGTGATCAAAGGGAATGGACAGCCCAGGTATGGCAATCATCCACTACAAAGCAAAAGAATGCCACAAAGCCTATGCGCTCCACTCCAGGAGAGGAGGGTTGGGGCATCCTTCGCCCTCAGTCCACAGCAGCTGTGTGGAGTAGAGCCACTGGCTGGGAGCTGCAGGGCACACACACAGCAGGACACCTTGCCGCAGGAGAGGAAGCAGGACTAGAAAACTGGTGTCACTGAGGGTGTTACGTGTAGAGGCAGACAGTCTGTTCATTTTAATAACCATGAAAAGCAACAGGGAGGGAGGAAGGTACCACACCTACCACACCTAGTGCTCTACTGTATGCTCGAAGCCATGTTGTTTAATCATTAGGATGTTGCTAAGATGGAGGTGTTTTTTTGCTATTTTATAAAAGAGGAAAGAAAGGCTTATAATTTTTTTTTTTTTTTAAAGATTTTATTTATTTGAGAGAATGAGATAGAGAGAGCATGAGACGGGGGAGGGTCAGAGGGAGAAGCAGACTCCCTGCTGAGCAGGGAGCCCAACGTGGGACTCGATCCCGGGACTCCAGGATCATGACCTGAGCCGAAGGCAGTCTCTTAACCAACTGAGCCACCCAGGCGCCCCAAGAGGAAAGAAAGGCTTAAAGAAGTGCTTTAACTTGATCTGGGTCACATCATTAAGTAATCTGTGGAAGAAGAATTTGATTCAGATGTCTGGGTTTACATATTTGTCCCAGTATTATCACAAGGCCTCACTGTATAAGTTACAAATCATAAATAACCCATTGCAGTGATGGATGCTTATGACAGTAGCTTTCAAAGAACAGCAAAGCTATGATTCTATACCTTCTCCTCTTTCTCCTCCTGACACAGAAGTGAGGGGTCCTGGTAGGCAGCAAGGGCAAACATGGAGGCACCATAGAAATAAAAATCAGGAAGAAAAGTAAAACTCTACCGTCCGGCAAACAGAGGAGTTTCCCCCCAGAACCCCCCATTTCTCTTAGATCCAAGGATATGAGATCCCTGGCTAGAGGAGTGAAATGACATGAATCTAGAAGTCCTGGAGGAGGCAACTTTATTGGGGATAATTTTTTGGGGAGGGCTGTCATCTCTTACTCTTTCTTTTAATTGGTAATATTAGATAGGGGCCCAGTCTGGGGCTGGGTCTGTCTTCTGCAAAGGGAGCAGAAGCTAGAAAACTATGGTCGGGCTGGGCTGGGCCCTAAGGAATTGGCTCTAGGAGACCTGGTTCTACATAACTCCCTGGGTTCTAGGTAAGGATGACTTGGAAGTTTCTACATTGGCCAGCCCAATCCATCATGATAGGTAGGCCTTCCTGTATAGTCACGAGAGCCACTTGGCTGAAGTTCCCAGGAGCCTGGGTGTGGCTCAGCAGATGCCGAAAGGAGTGTGGATTTAGAACAGAAGAATTTCCTATCATGCTTGCTAAACTCCATTTAGGAAAGTAGGAAAGGATGAGTCGCATTTTAGAATGGTCTCCCATCCATGTTTGTGTATTATTAAGTGGTTCACATTTAGCTAGATGAGAAATTCATGGATGTGGAATATTTTAATCACCAGTGGTGTCAGGGTCAGGAACAAAGTATGTTCCTTAACTGGTAGGAGATATTTATTAACCCCTGCTGTATTACTTCGTGTGTAATATTCACATCTCCTCCCCACCCTCACTTATTCCTCCCCTAAGTGTACCTGAGTGGGGAGTTTTAAGGCAAGGAGGATATTGCATGTATACTTGCTCCTTCATCTCCCTTTCCTCTTGGGAGTTGGCCTGCCTACTGAGATCGAATGTTCTCCATCATTTGCAGCCATGAGTTAGTTTAGCAGGAAGACCCTGTCCCTGTAGTTCAGGCCTGAGGGCCAGGAGTCCTGCAGTGGTTCAGATGTGAGCCATCCCACTGTTGGGATGCAGCATTAGAAAGTTGCTTCTACTAGTCATAGGACACGTTATCCAATATCAGCTTTATCAGCAATATTGGTAATATTTTGGTTATCTATCTGCCTGTTTTGTCTTCATTTTAAATTGGTTTATAACTTGCAAGAAAGGTAGAATTTATCAAATCTTCAATATGAATTATTATTCAATTATTATTCATATTCCAAAACTCCCACAATTCTCTTTTTCCGGATTTACTTTGAAATGATTTTCTATAAATTTATGCCAGCAATATTGAAAAAAAGAAAAGAAAATACATTTCATTTTTCTTTCTGGACAATGTATAAAATTATTTGTTTTCTTTTTTTTTTTTTAATTTTAGCCCACCTACGTAGGTTTTTATTTCTTGATTCAATATTCAGAATTCTTACCCTCATAAATAGGAACTAATTCATAACTCCAATTACAATATTGTATTGTTCCTTGTCAGTAAAAACTGTATCAAATCATAGATCTTTAAAACCTTCTAAAAAAATTTTTTTTGTTTTTTTACGAATATAGTGAATATTAATCAGTAGTAAAAAGGGCCTATGATCTAGCGTAGATTATGCAAAACTAGAGTTTTTTTCTTATTATTTAGTTCCTTAAACATTTCATGCATTTTTGAAAAGTGTATTTTAAAAATTACCCATCATCTCATTGTCCAGAGGTGATCACTGCTAACATTTTTGTATATATCCTCCTAGGCTATGTTTAATATAGTGAACACAGAACACACACACACACAACACATACAAAACACACACACACACACACCCCACTATTATCTTTCAGGGAAAGAAATTGAATCCCGGAGAGGTGGTTATCAGACTAAATCAAGGCTTTTGTTGTCAACGTGAGACAAAAATCAGAGCCCTTACATGAGTTTTAGAAATGACTCAAGGAATCTTTTTTAGTGAAATATCCTTAAATATTGAAGGATCAGTAAATTGGCATTAACTTTTTTAAAAGTGCTAACTGAAAGTCTGTTTTGACTTGATGCTCTCCAAGGTTCCTCATTAAAATGATAAACAGCAGAAGCAGGGTGGTGATTTAGAGAAGGCTCTAGGAGAGAAAGGTAAATCTCACCAGGATTAACACATTTCGGGAGGAGGCATGCACCAGTGCACTTTGGAAAAGATGCAGCTTACCGTAAAAGACAAACTGCAAAGGCACTACTGTTCCTCAAAAGAACAAAGGATGAGAGGAAACCTGGATTAAATTAGGCCAATTGGGAGATTATATCTTAAATGACATCTGTCAGGGAATTCTGTGTGGAAATGTACTATCACCAGATGTGGAATTATTTTATAATTTGTATTTTTCAGTTGGATCATCATATAGACAAATGCCATGTTTGAGCCTGGCCAGATGGTGCTCAGAGCTGCTACAGGTACACATACCTCTCCCTACAGCCTACTTCCTCGCCACTCTGGAGTCTGTAAACCACTCTAAGTCTAACGATTCTAGGCAAAGAATTCTAAATGAAGAGGAAGAAACCCAAATAAATCACAATTCAATTACAGTGAATTCAGTGCGCTAAGTCTTGTGCTTTTATTTTTTTTTTTTACTTTTTGTCATATATTAAAAGCTTTATAGTTAAAACTTGATTTTAAATAGGCAATGTTTCAAAAATACTGGAGATCTTTATAATGGTTATTCATAGACCTTAATATGGATATTGGGCAGCCTACATTCATTTTCTGGAGGCTGTTAACTGCTCCAAACGTTATTCCAAGAGTTATCTGCTGGTGTGACCACATGTAGTGGGTATAGCATTTGCTGGGTTCATTAGGCAGAATTATTCTCTTCTTCCAGGGTTGATGCATCTTTGATGGGTATTTTGACATGAATGCAGTAGATAGTGGATTAAATAATCTGTTCCATAATACAATGGAGAATGATATTTTGATCAATTAAAAGCACATATACATTTTTTAAAATGCTATTTATTTTTTTCTGATACTGTTTATAAAAGAAATACGTATTTATTACAGATTGGGAAATTACCAAAGAAAAAGCTTCTGTGAGAAACTTTAGTTTTGAATGGTCACACCACTCTTGGATCACTGCTGAGCTTTCTATGGCTACATACACACACACACACACACACACATTCATATAAACATACAAATGTAAGTTTATGGTCCATACTCTTTATAACTTTTTAAGTTATCCTTTATAATGTGAATATTTATCCATGTCATCAAACATTCTTTTAAAACCTAAATTTTAATGGAGGACAAATATTCCTTCCTATGGATATTTTATCATATTTATGCTTGAGATATAGGCCATCCCACATATAAGTTGTTTCTCTTTTTCTTCTTTGTAAATAACCCTATGGCAAATATCTTTATTAATAGATAATTGTTTATCTTTGATTATTTCCTCATAGTAAACCACTAGAAGTAGAATTAGGAAGACAAACATTAAAAAGATTTTTTAGGGTTCTTAATGAATATTGGTGTATTTCCTATTAAGAAGAATGTAGCAGGTAACACTCCTACCAGCGGCATATAAAAATCATAACTTCATTAATATTGAATATTATACTGAATTATAAAAATAATTGCTTGTTTGATAGGTTAAGAATGATACTCGTATTTATAGTCTCTTTCTTTAATATGCACATAAGTTGAACTCTAAGAAATATTTTCATTGTCCAGTTGTATATTTTTTCTTTTGTGCATCAGCTTTTCACATTTGGCCAAACTTCCTATTGGAATATTTATCTCTTTATGGAAGAGCATTTTATATATTAGGAATAATGCCCCATTGTCTGTTATTTATGGTGTACCAATTTCCTTCTAGTTTGTGCTTTTCAGATCTTGCTTTTGGCAGCTTTTGTTGCATAAACATTTTAAATTTTTATTTCGTCAAGCCCATCAATCTTTTACTTTATGTTCTCTTTCTTTATTTCTGTGCTTGGGAATGCTTTCCCTACTCTGAGAGGGAATCTGGTACAAAACAGAAAATATTGTTTTACAATGGTTGCTATTTTTTTTTTTTTTTAATTTTTTTTATTGTTATGTTAATCCCCATACATTACATCATTAGTTTTAGATATAGTGTT